>NC_061778.1:16742644-17052173 GCF_022458985.1 Mugil cephalus | reverse complement strand
AAAAGCAAAAGCTCTGTTTTTCATGTGCAAAAACATCTCTTTTGCATTCTGTCTTATCTCTGACGTCATCTCGATGCTCCTCGCCATTCCCCAGTCTGGAGTACTGCCTCTACGCACAGACACAAAAACACCCTCCTTGAGAGTGATAGGGGACGACTAAAATCGTGACTAAGCTGAAACCCCTCTTTCACACACGGAGACACTCACGCTGGGGGCCTGCTAACATCGTGACTGTGTGCGCTTAGTCCCCCTCAGCCCACACACACACACACACACACACCAACACAAACTTGTGCGTGTAGAAGTGGTTTTGTCGGATAGTTGTGCGAGTGACAGAGATCAAACTCTGGGATGAAAGCGCTCGTCTCTCTGCACGGCTCAGTCATCTACCTCTAGGTTCATGAGATGGTTCTGGCAGCTCATTCCTGTCATGAAATGGTACATTTTGTCTGACACTGGGCAGGTTTAATATTATTGTTAAGATGATTACTCTTTACTGCTACTGGTCAGCTGTAAATGTTAATGAGTTGTAAAGAACTACAGTAGGTGACAGACTGTTGTGTTGGTAAATGCTGCCTCCTGATAGTCAAAGGCAACATTTCTTTTTATTTAGAACAGAGGTGTCAAACTTATTTTAGTTCAGGTAACACAATAGCATAGCAATAGCACGACAACTACATGTTTCCCTTGTTTTATTAATAACCAGAAGTATGTTAAGAAATATAAGTGCAGTTTCGGTGCATTGCTGCCACCGACTGTTTAGAGCTAGTTTTCAGTGCTGCTACTAAAATAGTGTGACCCCTAGTGGACAAATTTGGAATAGCTGTTACTTTTATTCGAAAATTGAACTTAATGTCTTTAATTTAATTTTCGCACTTTGTAAATTAACTCCGCGGGCCAGAACGGATCCTCTAATGGGCCTGTTTTGGCCCCTGGGCCGTATGTTTGGCACCCTTGATTAAGAATGACAACTGCAAAAAGACAAGTTGCCATATTTTAATTTTTATTTTTTTAGAAAACAATGTTGTCGAGCCACCCTTATTAGTTCCTGTCTCGTTGACTTATTTGGTAGTAGAGCATAAATCATATCTAGCATTAGGCATTAATATTTCATGAGAATTTTATTAAAAGCGTAAGACACTGTAAGCAATCCCCGAATGCATCCAGTAGTTACAGTATTTGGAAAACCATATTTTCTGCAATAAAATTTGTGCAATGATATAAAAAAGTTATAAAATTTAGCCTACTTCGTGGAAAGAGTATGAGCTGTGGGGATCTGGGGTACATACGAAAGATGGGAAGTAACTGTGAAAGTGACATTGGCAAGGCTGAGATATCCTGAGCTTTCATCCTCTGTATGAGTCTAGGTCCTGCACCCTAATGTTGCACTGCATCTTTTCTATGTTGTGTGTTAAGGAACAATTAAATGTGTGATCTGGGTTTCAAGTTAAATAATATGGCCGATTGCAGCATCAACTTTTATTGCTCTTGTAGCTATCAACAAAATGTTATTATTTAAATAATAATAATAATAATAATAATAAATGGGTGTTTTTAGAAACACCCATATATATATAAAGCCCAGTGCAGCTGGGACGTATACCATCTACTTGAATGTACTGTGTCAGATAAAACGCATGTCAGGGTCACCTTAGCTCTTAGACTGTTTGGATTGCATACAATTGTGCAGGTGTACAACTGATAACAAATGACGTTTGTAGTAACCTTTATCATTTCAAAGCAGGTTGTTCACACACAAAAAAGTCAGTACGGCCGCATCAAAGCCACAAAAAAATAGAATCAGTGGTTTCAAGAATCAGAATCAGTGAGTGACAGGTGACTCTTATTTTAATCTTTGACATCAAGCTTTCAGCTCATAGTCCTGAGTCCATCTATCAAAGGAAGCCTGAGAATGATGTGAGACCATTGTCATTGTTGTGGTGTGAGCGGTTTTAAATGTCTATACAAAAACAAAAAAGTTCTGAAGACGAAGGCGCTTGACTGAGCGGTTTGTTTTGGCCATCTTTTGGATATTACATGTGTTGATATCGAATAGGTGCTATGCTAAAAAGGATCAGATGTTCAGAAAATTCCCCCCAAACAAATCCATGTTGCAGAGGTGAAGGATGTGCAGTTTTGATATTTTCATCGGGTTGTTTATACCTCACATCATGTCGATGCAGATCTTGATTAACAGCAGCCTGTTTAATTCTTGATGGATTCAGATGTCAGCCTCTGGAGGTCTTTTGAGGTTAACCTGCTAGACGTCCCTGAAAAAGGACATGTACAAAACATGACTTCAGGTTACCCGTTTCATAAAAAGAGTCGATTCAGGCTAAGGAAACCGATGTAAACACCACGGAGCTTAGGGCTTTTGCAGACTCTATCTGGTTTTCTAATGTTTCCCCTCGGTGCTCTCAGGTTTGGGAGAAACTGAGCTATTAACGGAAATTTGGTGACTTGGTCTCCAGAGCTTTCTGTGGTTAAAATGGAGAAGCAGCTTAAGACTTCAGTTAGGAAAATGCACGTATGTAGCATTTGTGTTGCATCAAGTACAGTTTAATAGCATCAGTGCCACTGAATCATTGTTAAATTGTTTATCGCTCTAATTATGCGTAAAGTCAGAGGTTACTCATTTCGGTGCATCAGTTGAGTAGTTGTTACTAAATTTCGGATTTTTTTTTTTTTTTTTCAGATAGAAATTAAAAATATCCAAGCACTTAAGAAAAAATCCTCTGAGCCGTAATGTGTGGTAATGGTTCCTATTAGCCGTGACTTGTGCTTTATGCCCCACAGGAGAACCCAAAGCACAGGCCATGAACCTCTGAGGAGACAGGGCTCCTCCACCACCAGCCGCCCCCCTCAGCCCCTGTCAGCACAGGCCATCAAACACATCTGGGTCCGCACGGCTCTCTTCGAGAAAGTTCTGGACAAGATAGTGCAGTACATCGTGGACAACTCCAGGTGAGGATGCTTTTTACTCTTTGCACCCGAATGACTCACAGTTCCCCCACTCCAGGCTTTGTCGCTGAATGATGAGCGCTCCCTTGAATTACCTATTTATGTGCTCCATTCTTCTCCCGCGTTGCCTCCCCGGTTCCTTTGTTCCGCGCTCTGTCTGGCTAACAACCACCGTGTGTTTCGTCAAGCTGTCCGCACGCAGTGATTCACTGATCAAAGCCTCGCACATGAAATGCACTGATGGGGTTCACTGACACAACAATGTAGATCACACCTGTTAAACGAAGAGAGAGAAAAAATCCATCTTAAACATGAGTTCTGCAGTTTGTTGTTGTGTACTTTTTGCTGAGGACTGGGCAAGTATAGTGAGGCTGACATCTGGCTCTGTAGTTCATCTAATCTGTTGGAAGACGCCCACAGTAAATGTCACCTTCTGTATCAGTCTCTCAGAAATAAAGAGCAAGTGATCACCCTGTCACAGGTACCGATTTCTCAACCAACAGCTTTGTTATGAGGGAACTCTCGGTGGCTTACGTGGCCGAGGTTAACGTCAGAGATTCCGGTCAGTTCATTTCATGGAGCCTGTCGTCGGCCAGCTCAGTTCATTCGGGGGCTCTCTAGTCCTCATGTCATATTATTAAACGTATGAAAGGGACCGGGAGGTGGATTTGAATCAGAGGAGAAAAAATATTAGATGTTTATACATACACTGATCAGCCACAACATTATGACCACTGGCAGGAGAAGTGAAGCCATCCCCAGCAGGATGACACAGACACACACAAAAAAACAGTTTAGGAACAACTAAAAAACAAGCACAAGATGTTGACCTGGCCAAGGGACAAGGTGGTCATAATGTTATACCTGATCCTGTGTTGTTTTGTTGGAAGTCTTTCTAGGAACTGAGAGGTATGTGCATCCTTCCTCTTAATCTACATGTGACATTTCCTTTTCCTCTCTGTCTTTATCTTCACAGTAAATACTATGAGCGGGAAGCTCTGATGCATGACTCAGTCTTTGGGCCCATCTTAGCGGCGCTACTAGGTGAGTACATCACACCCTGCTGGAACTGGTTCCCACCAAAGGCCGGTAATCAGTAATAAAAAAGAACATAACCCAGGCACACGTCGGTGAACATTATTTATTTAAATTACATAACTGGAATGTCAGTCATTGAAATTACCACACGTTCAACTCCTCTCTGAATAGTTAGAAAGTGTACGGACTTTGGAGCTTCCTCCAGTGACGGCAGGCAGAGGAACACATGCTGCCATGAGGAGCCGACTTTTCAGTGAGGCGCAAGGTTTAATAAGCGGACAGCACCAGGAATCAAACAGCTCAGCAGACTAAATGAAATATAAACACTATATCCACACTGGCTTAAGAGGAAGCGAGGTCAACTTAATGAGGATTGATGATGGAAGCAGCAACAGGTGTGAGAGCAGAACAAAACACTGAGGAGGATGTTTGAGGAACAGCTGAGACAGAGACACACATTACCGTGTCCAAACAGCTGCTATTACTACAAATTATTAGCTGTGCACTAGTACTACAAGAATACTTTATCATCTGTTTTGTTGTTGGTCCAATCTGTCAGTTTGGACCTCTGCACATGTGTTTCATTTCACTGCCTTCTTCTGTCTGAGCCTTTGCTCAGTATCATCCGGTCTGCGTGCTGCATTGTTCTACAACAGTGTTTATCGGGGTTAAACACACAAGAAAAACATCTACTACTGCTTCTACTTTCATTTCAGATTCAGTTATATAGTGACTGTATCAATAAAAAAATCCTCAAAGTTTTATATAGGAGGAGAGAAGAGGAGGATGAGAAGAGAGCAGCAGGAGCAAACAGATACATGCGTGTCGATAAAACATATTAGCATACACTGCAGATTATACTGTATGCATGATGCAAACAAGATTACATAAAACTTAAACATGATGCCTAACTAATGTACATATGTGTAGTGCGTGCTAAATGATTTTTGTGCACTCTGAAGGCATGATTATGAACATGTATACAGGAAAGAAGAGACAGAGGGAGCAGTAATCTGACTTATAACTCACCTGGTAAAAGTCAGTTAGGATTAAAACATTTCCAAACAGGAAATTAATTTTACTCTCAAACACAATTTGTTGACTAAATCTGTCAGTTTAGTTTTTATGGCCTGAACATTTAGTGCAATAAGATCGTCTCATAAGGACAGAATTTCCATCTATCCCTCTGAGATAGAGACGCTAAGACTGAGACCTTCAGTACTATTAGACATAAGGTTAGTTAGAACTCACAGTTCGTTGCTAATCAACTTTCAAAAGGGCTTAAAAGGGGTTAATCACTGCGTTTGTGTGTGTGTGCTGTGTTTACAGTGGGGCCATGTGCTCTGGAGTACACCAAGCTGAAGACTTCAGATCACTTCTGGACGGACCCCTCAGCCAACGAGCTGGTTCAGCGACACCGTATCCACGGCGCCCACCGGGGCCAAGATGTCTCAGCCGGCCGACGGCCTGCTCTGGGGGTGAGTGCGGAGGCTGATTTAGATCAGCCGCTTCAGTCCTCAGGAGGTGTTAAGTGTTTGGTGGTGGTGGTGGGTAGGAGTGATCGCTGAGGACGTGTGGGATGCGCGCCTCGTAAGAGTCGTGGGTTGTGTAAGTTGAAGAAACCGTTTTCTTTCCTAGATCCGCAAGAGGCAGTCCAGTGGCAGCATGTCGGAGGACAGGTTTGCCGCTTCGGCGAGGGAATATGTGGAGTCCCTTCACCAAAACTCCAGGACACATCTTCTCTACGGCAAAAACAACGTCCTGGTGCAGCCGGTATAACGCTCCCCCCACCCCGTTGACTTTATCACCATTTCTGTCTGTTATACGAGTCAAGGAGTCCCTCTATAATACTACAGAACTAGCACCAAACTGGAGTATGTGTAGACAGAGACACACAACATGAGACACACAAAAAAACAGAGAACTTGTCATTTCTGATCCCAATCTTTCTTGAAACAGACATTTTTCAGTGCTTTCAGTGCCACCACCATAACATAGAAACATGTGTAGGTTACAGCGCTGTTGGCTGTAGGCTCATCCAAAATGAACACTGTTATTGAATGAGAGATAATATTACTCAGTGCGTTTACATGCACGTGAAAAAACAGAATTATTGCCTTAATCAGACTATGACAGCAGGACTTAAGTGCATGTAAATATGTTACTCCGATTAAAATCTGAGTTCTCATTGTCCAATTGAGACACCCAGATAATGCGATTGAATCGGACTTTTCAATCGGATAATGCGTGTGCGCATGCTCCACCACCGCTGCGATGGCGTGTGACCCCGGAACAAAAACGCCCAAGAAAGCCGATCGAAGAAGAAGAAGAAGAAGAAGAGAAACGAAGCCGTCTGAGGGACAGCGCGGATCTTACCTGCACCAGAAATAGCGCGAATATTACGTACAAGATTAAAAATTTACTAATATTCGTCTGGTTGTTGTTTGAGATGCAGGTCTGCCACATGAACGACTCTTGTTTATTATATCACGTAATAGGTCAACCTGGAAATCGGGCCGTATTAACGTGGTATTATCCCGCTGAAAAGATACGTATCGCCACCTAGTGTGGAAGAGGAAAACAGTTATTTGGTTTTCTTGCGCTGCATGTAAACTGGGACAAAGACTGTAGTGAGAAAGTCGAATTTTGAGCATAGTTCGATTAAGCACTGCATGTAAACGCACTGACTGTTAGAGCTGCTATATGTCTTTCTAGCCCCAGGGACTTCCACTTCCTGGCATAAACATTATATATCAAAACTTTATTCACGTGTCACAGGTCTTGTTGCGGTGATGCTGTGGGGGCACTATTACGCTTGTGCTTCTTTAGAAAGAGGGCACGAGTCCAACTTGGATGCCTACATACACGCAGCACATGCAGAAAGCACTTTGCACCCACTCAGCTGGTGGACAGATAAACTGGAAATGAGAGCTATTTTCATCCATTATTGTGCTACTCAGGCACACAGTATTTTGTATGTGTGATCTCTGGGATGAAAGCTGTCTTTCTCCTGTCTGCTGTGTGCGCTCCGTGCTGCCAAGTAGTTTCTGCGCGTTTGTCCCTGGGAATGTATAATGAGTACATATTTACCTCCCCCGATGCCTTTGATAGCGCCATGCTAACAAATATAGCGAGTGCACGCGAAGACGAGTAGAGCACTCACTACATCACACTGTAACATAATCAGTAACAATCAGCCTATTTTATCAAAGTAAACCTTCAGTACAACATATGAGATTATAGTAGAGTACGCTCTAGCCTGTAAACCTATTTTCTAGCAATGTCTCGGTTTTTAAACTTTAAATTCAGTTTATTTTGCTGTGAATATATGTAATGTTTAGGAGAAACACCTCAACTTGGTTTCATTCTTGTTTCTTATTTCATATTGACCGTGAACTAGTGTAGAATATAGACCAGAGGCAGGTGCCAACAGTTTGTCATTTTTACACATACATTTGTTTTATGCATCAAAGATGTTTTTGAAATGTGAGGATACACCTCCCTAGTTCGATAGAGGGTTCATTTGAGCCAAAACTTGTGGCCTTACATCTTATCACACAGACATGATACATCAAGTTTTCTTCAGTATCACAGCTACTCTAGACTTAGACTTAGACATTCGTGGGTATGCTGTAAACAGTTGATAGTTAATTCAACTACTTTTAACGGTGCCATTTTTCCATATTCCTCGTTCCATGGACTTTCCAATCTCAACTCTCATATACTCACTTGTTTCTAACTCATTCTTGTCCCATGGCAGAAGAAGGACATGGAGGTGTTGCGGGGCTACTTGTCACTCCACCAAGCTGGGGATAACCTCACCTTGAAGTGGACACCCAACCAGCTAATCAATGGCACACTGGGAGACTGCGACCTGGAGAAAAGGTGAATAGTTGAAGAAAACTCACTTAAAATGCCACTCCTCTACAAACTTTATTTTGCATATGTCGTTCTTAACTGATCTCAAAATCACATTTCCCAACATTTCAGCATCTACTGGGACTACGCGCTGACTGTGCCTCTGCGCCAAATAGTCTGCATCCACTGTCACCAGCGCCGTGAGTGCATTGTTATATTTGCCCACTCACACTAACATTAAGAGCGTGTGATAAAGGGGCCGTGTTTCATAAGCTGTCACCCATACCAGCTGTTGATTGCCTGTCTTGATAAAAATGTAAATTAGTTGTAAATAACGGTGCTGTGGCTCAGTAGGTAGAGGGTTAGCGGTTTGATCCATGGGTTGTTTGCAGTGCATGGTCAGTAACATCGTACATGGTGTTTTTATCGCCATATTCCAGCTGATTGTGGGGGGACTCTGGTCTTGGTCAGTCAAGATGGGATACAGCGGCCACCTCTGCACTTCCCCCCAGGTGGTCACCTGCTGGCCTTCCTCTCCTGTCTGGAAACAGGCCTACTTCCACGTGGTCAACTTGAACCCCCTCTCTGGTCCCAGAAAGGCAAAGTAATGACGAACATAATAACAAACCTGTTATCTGTTTTATTTAACTAAGTCACAGTTAGAAACAGACGAAAGGAATGTTGGAGGCCAGGAAGCACATAAACCTTTACACCTTTCAGCTTTGATTTTGTCAAGAAATATAGTGACTCTGGCCTTTTAAGTCTATTTCAAAAGTTGCCTTTAGGCCCCTCCATGTAAAAAAATGAAATTCAACATAAAGTTTTAGTTTATCTCTTAGTAAATTTAGCTCAGTGTATTTTTTTTTTTTAAATTTTGATTGTCATGCAGGGAAAGGTTTTCCCTAAACTGAGGAAGAGGAGCAGCACTGCCAGGCTCCTGGACCAGGACAGGAACGGTGAGGAGCAAACAGCTGCTGACTACGTGTTCCGCATCGTGTACCCTGGATATCGCTATGACGCCAGTAAGTAACACTGATACAATATTCTGGTGTAAAGTATCACCAGGGCAGAAGTGGCTGAGTCTCAGAAACACGTCTGTGATCGGTACTGTCAGTAATAATGTGTTTGTAAAGTGCGATGGTGTCTCTCCCACAGTACTCTTTCCGAGCCCTGTAGGGTATTTTCTAACTACGTATGTTCTCTGTTGTCCCACTGGTGCAAGCAGTCACTATAAACTACCACCACACCACTGGCAGCCGCGCTCCGTCGCTGGACGATGACGAGGAAGAGGAAGATAGGCTCCATGCTATGATCTCAATGATCTGCTCGCGGAACCTCACAGACCCAAATGTCATGAAAGGTTTTTATCACCTTAACACACCCACCCAACCCCACCGCCCCCCACACTCCTGAAAACCTCACCCCAGCTTCAGACGTTCCCTCCCCGCCTCCCACCCCATTGTGTCCTCTCAGGCCTCTCCCATTCCCCCTTCAGACCCCACCTACCCCAGCTTCGTCTGCCTGTGTGTGTGTGTGCTGCCTGAGGAGAATAAGTCCCGGGGTGGCCTCGTTAAACAGGGACATGGGGAAGTTCAGGGCTGTCAGCATCGATTTCAAAAGCAAATTTGCGACACCAACATGTCAATCATTAATTTGAAGTATTTTCATATCAAGTATGGGACAATGGAAGCTCTGTACAGCACATATAAACCAATCAGTTGAGACAATGGACAGTGTGTACAGTAAAGTGTAATTTACAGTAGTGCAGCATGTTGGCGGGGGTATTTCTACCTGTGCATTGGGTTTTCTGTATTGTTCTGTAATTACACCACCAAAACACTAGGCGGTGACTGACCAGCTGTGTTGATTTTCATTGTGTACTTCACACATTGGCAGAGAAGGCATCTCAGTAGGTGGTGATGTGTAGAACAAATGAGAACTTTCTGTGTTTGAATCACTTGAATCACGTGAACACGGAAATGCGTTTCGGACCAATCACAGCCTGCGTCGCTGTGACCTGTAGTTACATTTCTCTGGAGGTGCACGTCGGGTTACCGTCAACGGTACTATAAATTACACTTAACTGCCTTCGTTAAAGCCCAAACGTATCGCTGGATAGTTAAAGCGCGCGGTATTTGAATTACCGTAATTGACAGTGGTTTGCTCTATAAGGGTATAACTAACTTTTTTACCAACGTTTTTTACCAACAAATTTCTCCAAACAACTCTCATCCTGGGTCTCCCCGGCTTTGCGTCGCTTCCCAACCTGTAGCCAATAGCAGCGGTGCGTCATAATTATCGTAATGGCAGCTTTTCCCCCCAGAAAGCGCAACTTCCCAGTGTTCAGCCACACTTTGAATTTTGTCCATCGGTGAGTTACGGTAGAGTACCGCAAGATTTTTTTTTTTGTGTGCGCAGGCGGATGTTCAGGTCCTAAAGGGTTAAAAATCTTCTATATTTCTTTTCTAGCACAAAAGAAGACACCTTACTCCTAGAAAGGAAGACTAAATATTTTTGTTATGTGAAAAACAACACGGATGGAAAACAAATGACCTTCCAGTTTGTGTATCCTCTGCTACAGTGGAAAATATTTGATACATGTACATAAAGCAAAAGGCTTTTAACTAAAACCATAGCATCAAAACTACTGTCATTATTTATCTCTGTCATGTCATGTAATAATCATTTCTCTTTCACTAATCAGTCACAGGAATATGTGAAGGAAAGAGTGTTGTGATCAACTCGCAGACTTTTTTAAAAAAATATTGTCACGATAGTTTTTTGAAAAGGTAGTTCAGACACTTAGCTGGTAAATGTGTTTAACACGTAGGTCATCAAAGAGTAAGATATTCTTCTTGGCACTGGTGGGGACCAAAACAAGGCCGTGGAGTTCGGTCTGTGATTAATTGGGTGGACAGCTGCATCACATCAAATGTATCCTAGGGTTTCTCTGTGTCTGCTGTGTTACGTCACTGTTTGGCAACCCATTAGCCAAATGTTAAAACCTGAAAGGATGTTGTGTTTTCACTGAGTTCCTGAGTTTGAAGTATAAATTAAAATAGCAGTCCACAGGTAATTGGTAAATGTGTGCCGTGAGTGCTTCAAACACACAGTAAATTTACATTTCTTCCCTAATTCGTGCTTAATTTTCTTTTATCGTGTAGTCAAATAGTCTTCCACATGCATCGTTTGTGCCAAGCTTTAAAGTCCACATGTTCCATTTGGTGTCATCCATAGCTTACTGAGGTGTACCCTGTCTGTGACGTGATGCCTAACCTACATTGTAGGTCACATTCAGTGTTGTCCAAGACGTAAAGCGTTAGATGGGGGGAAGAAGACGTCATCCTTAGGTAGCGCTCATCAGTTAGTCAGTAACTAGATGAAGCTGTTTCAGATAAGATAGTCCCAGCCACTGAATTCTCCCACTAGTAGCATATATCTTCAGGTTTTTTTTTTCTGTTGGATGGACTTAAAGTCTTTTACTACCCTGTGAATGACAGTTGGAAGTTGAGTCGCCGGACGCTGTAATCTGGTACAATAACATCCTGTCCTAAGAAAATGGAGGCTTTGTCACAGATATTGTCAGACATCTAGTTAATGCCACAGCAGCAACTGACACACTCTCCCTGCACCCTTCTTTCTTAATTTCCCCGTCTCTCTGTCTGCTCTCTTTCCCTCCGACCACTCAGCGACACACAGTTTCATCCACCGGTTGCTTGGCAGGGCTCCTAATGCAAAGCTGTGAAACTCTGGAAACACACTGCCAGATGAGCACACTTGTCTTGTCAAACACAATGATTTCATCACAGATTCCAACTTCCCCAGGTCTCTTTGTCTAGTTCGGCGTTCTTCTCTTGCATTCTGGGATTTGCAGTGCTGACCTCCTTAGTGAAGGCATGCCTCAGCGCTGCTGGGTTTACGCTGTCACGGCCAAGATTCGCTTTGATAGTTTGCTTAGTGTTTTAATTTATTTATTTTTTGCACTCTTTTCATTTGACTATACTCTGTTTCCTACTTTTTGTCCTTTCATTTCTCACTTGCAACATGCTTGAAATTTTTTGCATGGGGAATATGCGCCCGTTTCGTTGTTTCTTTTAGAGAACGACTCTGTGTTTCTGCGTATTTGTGATGGAAAACCCTCTCTCTCTCTCTCTCTCGCAGTCCCCCGTGTTTTTGATTTCTCTCTCCTCTGAACCTCCTCAGTTGTTCCCACCCCTGTTTGTGCAGTCGTTTTCTGCAATGCTGTTCACTGTAATTCTTCACTAACCCCGCCGCCCCACCCTCCCCCTGCCCCCTCTTCCACCCCTCTCATTACGGTCCTGTGGGGTTCCGCAGTAGTAGAGACGTGGAGTCCTTGTGTGAACGGGGTTTGCCTTACTGAGCGCAAGAGCAGCTGTTGATCACATCTAGTCCTAAAGTAAAGAGGGGGGAGGCCAAACGGTGCTCTCACTCTGGCATTTTTTCTGTTTTGTTTTTTTGTTTTTTTTCTTCTCCTCAATATCATTTGTTTTGGGGGTTATTGAACGACCAAAGAGCAGCTTCATATTTATGACAGGTCATCAGCTCCAACCTGAAGAATTAAGGTGAAGAGCATTTTATCAATTGTGAAGTTTTTATGATTTTCTCCCCCCCGCCCCCCTCCCCCTTGTGTGCCGTTTAAATGGTGTCTTATTTGATTTGGTTGTTTCTGAGATGATTTCTTTTGGTGTCTCTTGTCATGTTCTGGCTTTATGCATCCTGCACGGCCTGAGCGTCAGCCTTGTTTCCTGGCCTCTCCTCTCTCCTGTCAAACTCCTTCACTTCCTCTGCTCCTCCTCCTCTACTCTCACACCCGTTTCTCTGGAGCGTCCACCTGAGCTCGGCTGTCCTCTCTGACTTCTCTCTGAATGAACTGAGCCAGCATGGCGTCCCTGCATCCTCTCTGCCTGTCTCTCCCACGGCACCGTTCCTGCTTGCAGAACCGCCCCCCCTCCTCCTCCCCCTTCCACTTTTGGTTTTCCTCTCTAGCTCTCACATGTAACATAAGTGTAAAACTTCCATCCATCTACTCATCTCTTAATGCCATGAACAACAAGCAGAGATACATGGAAAGATGTATGCACGGTTGAGCTGAGGGACCTATGTCATAATATGCAAGACACGAGACGTAGCCAGGCCCGAAGCAGATCTTGAAAGCCTTTTTTAAAGAACGAGCGTAACACATGAGAACAGCAGCGTCCATTTTGTGTCTCGGAGCACTGAGACCCCTCTCTGTCTTCTCACTTTCGCTTTCTCCGATGTAGACCACGGGGAGATGATGGAGTTGCAGGGTTTTGGAGGCAGCCCGTCGTCATGGCAACAGGCGGAAGCAGCCACTCACGAGTCCCTGTGCCAGTCTTGCTCCACGGCCGGCAGCAACATGTCGTTCGTCTACCCAGACGGCTGCACCTGCATACACGACACGTCGGACATTCACACGTAAGCATGGGCAAAAAAAAAAAAAAAAACTATTTCTTTAATGCCTCACTGTGAAACACTTTTCACACATCAGTCCAGTTTTGGAAAAGTTTTTAAATTATGGATTTTACAAAAAATACAAAAAACATTCAGTGAGAAATTGGATTAAACATTGGTAAATGGACTTACAAGGCTGCAGTTTGATAAGGTAAAAACTATTATACTCAATACTAAAGTTAAAAAACCATAGCTTTGATTTTGTATGTATTTGTTTGCACGATAAAAATATATAAGCTGTCAAAAATACAGCTGTCCATTTTTGGTATTTTTTAAAAAGTGTGGAATTTACAAAAATATTTTAAAGATAAAGATTGATTCAAAGAAAAGTTTGAAGTATAGAATAAAACAGAAAATCATTGTGTACATAGACATACAGGCCTGCAGTTAGACGAGGGAAAAACTATCATACTTGATACTGAAATAAAATTTTAAAAAAGTAATTTAAAATAATTCATCTCATTAGATCAAACTTTGAGTTGTGTTGCGTCTTTTAAATGAGTTGAAGGCAGAGCTCTGACTGGCTCAGTATTTATCAGAACGATTTATCCATGAGAAGAGTTAGAAGACAAATGCTTTTAAACCAGACATAAACTCGTTTTAACGTACGTGTGTCGATAACATCAGATCTTCTCTTCTCTCCACCAGTATTCCTCTTAAGATGCTCTGCCAGAACATGAAGAGGCAGATAGTTTCCAGAGCCTTCTATGGATGTAAGCACATCATTTTTTACTTCCGTACTGTATTCATGCACTATTTGAATTTAACCCTTTACGGGCCAGGGACCATATATGGTAACTTCGGCACACATGTTAAATTGCCTCTCAGTTTAAAAGCATGTGGTTTTCACAGAGCCAATCAGAGAAGATCCAGGAAACATTCTCAGGTCATGTGGTCTGCTGGGTCCGCCTCTGCATGAACACTGAGTATAACCACTTCATTATGTACCACGAAGAAGAGGCCTATTGTTGTCTTATGGGACAATGTGTATGTTAACAAGTGTCTGAACCAACTAGTCTTGATTTTCTCCATGAAAAATTTCACGGAAGTAAAAAAGTCTTGTGATTCCCTACAATAACACAGTGGGGTTCCAAGTATTTCAATGAGTGTGTTAATAGTGGACTATTTGAGTTATCCCACTGCATGGTGACAACTTATTGCTGGTGCTCCGTATCGTGTCATGCAACTAAGAATTTCATTGAATGTTTACTCTTAGCTTTCGACAGAATTTCTGTGCTACGTCTAGAATTATACATGTTTTGATGATGCTTTGTGGGCGTGACACATTAGAATATGAGAAGCGTTTTTCATGTAACACACGTGGTTATTAAATCTATGTTTAACTGCCGTTTATTAACTGCAACTCCCAGTTTGTTTGCATACGTTCCACCTGCACTTTCAGACTTTGGGCGTAGCGCGGCTGGCTTCCACGCAGGAGCACAATTGATTTTTAAAATCAATTAAAGCAATTTAAAAAAATAATATATGGGGTAGCAGCTCCTACAGGATAACGTAATGGGTTTGCAGACTGTAATGAAATATCCTCGTGGTCGTATCAGATACTTCACTCTGTAATGAACTGCTGCCTAACATAATATATTTATGGTGATATTAAAACAGTGTGCAGAGTGAAGCCTTATTGTATTACCGGCAATTAGTTTGTTAATTGCACTCAGTAAAACAATATAAGTCATTTAAATGTTAAAACATGTTTTTACATTTATATATTTTGTCTTTCACAGTTTGAAATCCTGCAACATCAATTTTATTGTAATTTTAACATTTTTATTCTAAACATCTCATTTAATTTAAGCATCTTATGCTGTTTGCATTGTTCGGATGTTGTAAATGTTGGGCTGCATCTTTACTGATGTGCCATGAATCTGCATCTCACCTGTCCTTCAGGGCTGGCCTACTGTCGACATCTGTCCACGGTGCGCACTCACCTTTCGGCTCTGGTCAACCACAACATCGTCCCCCCAGACAGACCGTGTGAAGCGTCCGGGGGGCTCAGCAAAGAGGTGTGGAGCAAGTACCAGAAAGACTGCAAGGTGGGTGCCGACACCTAGACGACAAACGGGCAAGCTTCCATGCAGGAGGGATTACATCAGCGTAACGGGAATGTGAACCGTCCTCCGCCATCCCTCTCGCAGGGCGATGGATTTAAAACCCAGACGTCACTGCAAATCTCCAGGTCATCTCTGAGTCAGTGATATTGATCAGCCCCGAAGGCTAAATCACGGTGACATGTTTCCATAAAACCGCACAGCGTGGCTGTCACACTTAATGAGCTGTTACTGGAACTCTGAAGATTGTTGTGACATTTAATTCCCCTTTTCTGCAGAGTTGGAATAACTCTCGCAGACCTTACACTTAAATATCGTGTTTCAGTAAGTGCCACGAGCCTGCTCGTCCTTCTGCTCTCCGCTAGCTAGCCAAGAAGTGCGGTACTTGCATAAAGATTCTAATCATCTTGACAACTACTTCTTAAACCACCGCAAAGCATCTTTTTGAAACTTTTAGTAGGTCCATCTTCAGTGTGAAAAGCCCTAACTAGTTCATTGTTAATAATAGTTGCCCTCACCATTACCCTCCTACACCTTCTAAAAAGACTTGAGAAAAACTCCCAAAAAAGTGCTGATGTACTAAATACTCCTGCAGGGGCGTACTTCTTAGTAAACCGGGCAAGGTGAGGTAATGTTGCAGAGGTTTTGCACTTTTTAACACCATAACAGCTCGCTGTTCGACCAGAGCAAATGAGACGAGTGATGAGACGGCACTGTCGGTGGCCGTGAGCGAGTCGAGGCAAAGGCTGTGTGGGCTCTGTGTTCGTCAACTTGCTTGTCTGAGACAAGAGGGCGCAAGAAAGGGCAGCTGGTATCAGTACTGCAGAACTCGAAACCTTGTTTTTTACTTTTTTGGTGAAAGTTGAACTTTTTTTTTATTATTATTATGGTCTACTGTCATCTTATTGCAACCATTTGTGGAATTCCTGACTCCCTGGAAGCTATTGTAATAATACGGTGAGCAGAACTTTATCAGGACTGAATGTGCTTTCCTCAGCGTGTCACTGTGTGGCCACTGAATGCCGCCCCTGTTACAAATATCAGTCGCATGACATAAGTTGCACGTTTTTAAAAATGTATCATCCTAACACTCCGTTCATCTTTTTTTTTTTTTTATGTCAACCAGTGCATTTTTGCATTTTTTGTCAATTGGCAAAATATAATAACGTCAGTGTCTGCATTTAATATTCTGCAGCTTCTACGACGGATGCACCCCTGGTTTGCCTGACAGAGACCTTATTTAGATTCTGTTATGAATAAAAGCAGTTTTTAATTGTATACATATGAGTGTTTCCCTACCGTTATATTAGGGGGAGTGCCCTGTATGGCACTAGCCACTGCCGCCCCTTAATGAAGATGAAAGTAATAACTCCAGATCGTGACAGAAGTTTATACGTCTGGTCTTTTATTACAAGTGAAAAGTAAATAGCCCTCCCTCCAACATATGTAACTCGAGGGGAAACATTGCAGTCGAGCATAAACATATGTTTAATAAACTCATACAGGAGGTTTACACAACACCATACAGATTATTAAATTGCAATCTACTGCATATTCATTTATTGGGATCTATAAGAAACATATCGGTTGTGAACTAACTTTGTTATTACACGTCTATCTTTACATCGTATAATAAGCTTCGGTTACCTTATTCTGTCCTACCTTCACAGTTGTATACGGCGTAATCCTTCTCTGATGTATATTAATTGTAAGTCGGTGACCGTGCGTTCCTCCCGCTGCCCCCGCCCTCTCTCATCTCTCCTTCACACTAATGAAAATTTAATGAGTTTCAGTGAGATGAAGTCTCATTACGCAGTGCAGTATAATACCGTGGTAGCTATTAAAGTAGCCACTGTAATCATTCATCAACTCCAACATAGCCATCATTACTAATTTACACTCTATTCATATCTGTGTCCTTTATCTCCTGCACTCGTCCACGTCTTCCTCTGTATGGATTGTAATCACTCTTTCTCTCCTCCCATTATTGATGCACTTCCTCTTCCTCTCCTTCTGTCTTGTCACATTTCTTCTCCTGTTCATGTTTGTGTGTGTGTGTGTGTGTGTGTCTGTGTGTGTGTTTAGAACTATAAGGAGCTGGAGCTGCTGAGGCTGGTTTACTACGGTGGAGTGCAGCATGACATCAGGAAGGAGGTCTGGCCTTTCCTCTTGGGACACTACAAGTTTGGCATGGGCAAGAAGGACATGAGCCAGGTACAGATTATGCACAGACACACACAAACACACACACAGATGAAGGCAGTAGGTAATTACCTTTTTTTGTATGTCCACATAGATTGATGCAAAGATCAGTGAGCGCTACCAGCAGGTGATGCGGGAGTGGAAGGCATGCGAGGTGATCGTCAAGCAGAGGGAGAAGGAGATGCAGTCGGCCATCTTTGCCAAGCTCTCCTCGGGCAGCAGCATCGACAGCCACGTCCTGCGACTCGTCCACAGAGACTCGACGCTCAGCAACGAGGTAAAAACGGCCAAACCCAGAACAGATCTTCTGCACAGGGGTTCATGTTGTTAACCTGGGAGATAGTGCACTGCAAATATTCACTACGAACTGTGACTATTATTTCACCTTTTTAGCTTTAAGTTTCACTGGGGAAAAAAAAGTTTTCACCATTTTTAAATCAACTTTGCAATAGTAGTTCTGCTGAGAGAACATGAACTTGATGTGATGTATTCATGGCCTGGAGTCTAGAAAACGGTGTATTTTATCAGACATTAAAGGTCCAATAAGAACAGGGTGTGTTATGAGAAGGACAGGATCCAGAGTTGTCCAGAGGATATGTGACCAGGATATATTGGATATATTTGTTTGGCATTTTATTTTGATAGGAAACGGAGGAATTAGTTAAAGCAAGTACTTGGGTACAAGTAAAAAGTAGTCGTCAAAACTGATAAAAAAAAAAAGGTCTTGACTGAAAGGACCAATTTAATTAGTGAAGAAATACTGTCACCGAAGGCAGTGGTTTTTCTTTTTTATTAGATGTGCACTTAACTGACACAATTTACCTCAAGATCTGTAAGTACAGAAGAGAACATGCATGGTCTTCAACGTTTTTCAGGCCAATGACCCTAAACTGATTAAGTACCGACCCCCCACATTATATGTGTTCTATATTAAACTCAGCCTAGTGCTGTTTATAAATATATTAGTATACATTAGTATAGCATTTTGCATTCAATATTAAACTATCCCTTATCCTTTTACTAAAATATGTTGGATTCATGTTACTGTGTATTTAAAGAAATTTCAATTTGTGGGGAAACATTTAAATATATATATATGAAAAATGTCTAATCAACCAAAGATTTTGCGATCCCTCCCCCCTGCAGTGCCCCCATGGATCCACTAGGGGTCACGGACCCCCTGTTGAAGACATATGCTCTACTGGTTAGATAATCTGCCACATGTTCACAAAGACATTCATCTGTTGTTACTTAAGCTTTATACCAATATGTGTTCAACCGATTGGTAGAGCAGGTACCATTGTCGTCCCTTTAAAACAACACATTTAAAATACATGTGTTTGCTTACAGATGTTGGATATTTGTGTTTTTGCACTTGAATCAGAGTCCAAAACCTGCATCATTACCCTCGGTGGCTGCTGCCCTTAGCTTCTAAAGTTCCCTCCTTGTGTAGGTGTTCATGTCTGTGGATGAGCCCGACGCAGGGAGCCAGGAGACTCCCAGCGGAGAGGACACCACTCCCACCATGACCACTCTGGTGCCCCCCGCCGCCGTCCCTCCAGAGGAGCGCCCTCTGGTGGAGTTTGACTCCCCCGACTCGGGTCTGCCCTCTTCGCGAAACTACTCGGTGACCTCTGCTCACTCCCAGATCCTGTCCAGCATAGACGACGGTCAGAGCACCGAGGAGGAAGGAGGAGGCGGCGATGATGGGAGGACCCCGGGTGTTCTGGGGGGGCGTCAGGACTCTCTGACTGAGGACAGGCTGTGCAGTCAGCTGGACAAGCTGGTGACCACCGGAGCGCCTGCCGAGGGGATGTCACCTTCGCTCTCCTCCTATACAGTACGTAGAGCAGATACAGTTTGTTTATGTGAGATGGCTGAGCAGATCTACAAGTGGATCAAAACTGGAGTATTTCAAAGTATTTCACGAATGTTGATTGATATTTATAGAGTCTAACTGTTGGACTTACTGTATATCATATTAAAGTTTGTCTTTTCGGGCTTCGTAAGGGTTAAAGGGATACAAATGAACTATAAATACGCTGGTTTCCAAATTATTATATTGATCACTATAAATTTGTCCTGCAGAAGATGCTAATTTATTTGCTTGGAATCATGATTGTATCTGTACAGGTTCTTTGGAGCATATTTAATGGTCAGTAGCTTCCTCCAAAGAAAGACCATAAGCTTGAATTTACACTGACTTTATTTTTGTCTCTTTTCTTTTTTTTTTGCACAGATCGAACTGTTGGACACAGTAGCCCTCAACCTCCACAGAATAGACAAAGACGTGCAGCGCTGCGACCGCAACTACTATTACTTCACTACAGGCAACCTGGAGAAACTACGCAACATCATGTGCAGGTAGGGAAAGAAAAGAAAGACGTGTTGAGATCTGCTGCTGAAGCCAAGAGTTTGCATTATAATGTGCATTACATTCACCTTCATCTTGATTTACACGGTATGTTGAGAACTGATCTTGGGGTCACAGGTTCTGTAGAGCATCTAGAAACAATCAGTAATTATTGACGCCGTATAAATCCACCTAAAAAGTTTGTGTGCACTTTGTTTGTGGGCTCCCAAATGTGCCAAAACTAAGAGACTAAAAGATCTAAACTAAAACTATAAATCAAAGTAATGATGCTTCCGCCACCTGGGAGAAGCATAACTCGTTTTAGACTGAAGCGAATACACGGAACGTAAAGCGGTTGTCTTTTTATTCTGAGTTGATGCGAAGTGGCATTAGCATTCACTGGCAAATGCCAAAAAACTGCACCCTGCGGGAATGTTGTTAAAGAGAGTAGTTGGAGTGAATAAAAAGTAAGGCTGTGGGGCTGTAAAACCAAAACAGTGATCTAAAGCCTTAAATAACCTGAAAAGCTTTGCTGATGTGAAGGAGCACTGCGTAGTCTGGCAATCGCTTTTTTTTTTTTATGGGTGACTCGCTATTCCCGTTGTTGACGTAAACGTATCGATTAGAGCAGTTTACATTGTCTCCTGTGCACCTAAGTGGCATCTAAGCAACGTAACTGGATTAACACTGATTTAATGATTTGTAATTAGTTGGAGATTCACTAGATCAGGGGTCATTGAACTTATTACTCAAAGGTCTGCATCTGATTTTCATTTCAGGTCAGGAACAGTCGACAGTAACAGAATAACGTTGAATGCAGTTAGACATACTTTTTAAGCAGCGTTCATTCAAGTTGAAGACAATCAACCTGTCAAAACACATTTGACCCTGGTAGGAGACGTTGTCAGCCTGCAGTCAGCAGCTTGAAAATGTGTGAACTCCAGAAACTTTGCCGTGACAACAGTGCCAACAACAGGATTCATATGGGAACGGGATCACTGTGAATAATGTCTGGACTTTGGAGATGCCCCGCTTTAACCGCATCCAGTGCAGCATCAACTTTAGCCGAATAAAACGTGTTTGTCCTCTGACCAAGCTCTTGTTTGTGACGGCGTGTCTCCTTCTGGCCTGCAGCTATGTGTGGGAGCATTTAGAGATGGGCTACGTTCAGGGCATGTGTGACCTGCTGGCTCCCCTCATGGTCATTCTGGATGATGGTGAGAGGAACGAACTGTCTGTGTGTGTCTGCCATTGTTGTAAACAGTAGAGATGGAAACCACCAACGGTGTGAGGCTAGAAATCTTCACACCTTAATATATAACAAAAAGTATTTAAACTTGACCTGTTTTACTTCGGTCACTCCACCGTTCAGACTCTAAGTTCTTTTTGTGTGTGTGTCTGTGTGTGTCAGAGTGCCTGGCATACAGCTGTTTCACTCAGCTAATGAAGAGGATGAGTCAGAACTTCCCTAATGGTGGAGCCATGGACACACACTTTGCCAACATGAGGTCGCTAATCCAGGTGATGGATGACACTGATTCTGTGTGCGAGAGAGAGAGAGTTAAACTAAACTAAACTAAAACCCTTTGACATTGTCTCTGATGTCAGATCCTGGACTCTGAGCTGTTTGAACTGATGCAGCAGAACGGAGACTACACACACTTCTACTTCTGTTACCGCTGGTTCCTGCTGGACTTCAAGAGAGGTGAACGCTGCACCGCACTCCCGCACTCGCTCTGGCTCTTGCCGGTGTCCTCGAACTCGCTGACATTTCTGCCACATGTGATAAAGTGATTTGTTACTCATCTGAACACGGTGACGCAGAGTCCTGTCAGACTGGACTGATTGTGGTGTGTTTGTGTGTGTGTTTGTGTGCGTGCATGCAGAGCTCCTGTACGAGGACGTGTTCGCCGTGTGGGAGGTGATCTGGGTGGCTCCCAGGATTTCCTCACGCCACTTCGTCCTCTTCCTGGCCTTGGCTCTGGTCACAGTTTACCGGGAGATCATCATGGACAACAACATGGACTTCACCGACATTATCAAGTTCTTTAACGGTAGGACACACGTTTGGGCTGATCGACTTACCACCAGATTAAAACGTAAAATATTTTAGCATAAATCATCAGTAGTAAGCTGCTCCCTCTATATACAGTATATATATATATATATATATATGTATATATCCATATATTGTACGGAGCTGCCTCTAACAGCGTGTCTGACCCACAGAGATGGCTGAGCGTCACGATGTCCAACACATCTTGAAGATAGCGCGTGAGCTGGTGCACAGAGTCCAGTCTCTGATGGACAACAAGTGAACGTAGAGGGAGACGGAGGAATGGGGGGAGGGGAGGGTGGGATGCAAAGGGAGAGAGCGTCCGATCCCGCTGGAATCTCGGCTCCTCCTCTCATCCCTGAACGACAGAGCATTCCCTGACCTCCGCCTGCCCACAGCAGGTCTAGCAGGACCAGGTCTCCCCCGTAACCCCAACCCCCTCCCTCTCACCCAGTTGAAGGCCCACGGCGCGGGGCGGGGGAGTGCTGCTGTGGGGGTCCGGCTCTGGAGCTCGGCCCAGATCTGTTTACATTAACCTCTACATGGAATGCCCATGGTATCTGTTCAGACATGTGGATTTGTCTGCATGCTTGTGAGTTTGATCACACTGTGAACGCATTCTTGAGTTTCCCAGTCCTACAGAGTTTGTGTGCGTGCATGATAACTGACATATTGTACACACACACACACACACACACATTCCATTTTGGCTCTATCAATACTCCAGTTTTCCAGAGTCGCACTCTTTTTCCTCTTGGAGCAGAACATATTGGATGCCTATCAGGAAAGCTGAGGTGCTCTCAGTGTTCAGATATGGCCCTCTGTGCAGTGCCATCGGAGGCCACTAGAGTGCAGGATTTACACACAACAATATCAGAGGAGCAGAAGACTTAGCCACGAAGAAGTTTCCATTAGTGACCAAATGGACTGTGCCAACTACCTTTTCCTGAGTGTTTTCTACTGCAAGCATGTGTGTTTTTACCCCCCACCCTCCTCTCCCCCCTCTCTGTTTTTTTTTTTTTTTATTTTTCTTTTACACCACAAATCCATCCTAACAAATGTTGCCTTTATCAGTGACAGCCCAAGGTACTTAGTTGCACTTTCTTGCAAGGGTTTTCCTCAGTGGCGCCTGTGAAGACCTCACCACAGTTGGGGGGGGGGGCTGGAGGAACCACAAGAGGCCAAACTGTTGAGAGAAACCGGGGTGAAATGCAGCCAAACTTCTCTGAACACGTCAGTGGCAGCAGAGCACAACAGGAGAGGAAGAAGCAGCCTTCCTCCGTACTTTAACACCAAACTATTTTACAGTGCCATGATTGTCAGGGTTGCAGCTATACCGCCATCGTAACTGAGTATGACATTAACGTGACATGAAAGGGTGTTACCGAGGCTTTATTTTGACGCCTTAAAGATTAAAATGGCGACGAATACGTGACAATTTGGCCAGTTTGATCAAAAATCTATTTAAATGGAGCGATTAAATACTCAGTTACACTGTGTGCGGCACAAGAATCAGAATCAGCTTTATTGGCCAAGTATGTGTGCGCATACAAGGAATTTGGTGCCGGTCACTTGTGCAAAAACATCGAACTTAAAGAGGCGTAGAAATAAAAGCGTAAAAAATCAAACTGTGCAGCTTAAATCATGCTTAAGAAAATAAAAAAATGACAAATAGGGAACAAGAGCTGATATATACAACAGTTGAACAGTATGTTTATAGGTTTATAACATAAAAGTAAAATATTCACTTGACTGTTTATAATAGTCTGAACTGTTTTGGTCGCGAGTCAAAATTGTATTCATGTATTTCTCTCAGTATTTCTGTGACCTGGCTCAGACCAGGTGTCCCTAGCTCCTGTTTCCAGAGGACGTCGAGGACACAGTGGCCGAGGCACACAATGAAAACCAAAGTATTCTGCATTTGTGATAAGAGATACGATACACAGAAAGAAAGAAAGTACGGGAAAATGAGACACCTGATTTAGAAAGGCCTTTGAGACCAGGGTTGTGGGTGGACATATTTCTTTGGTATTTATTGTTAAAACATCCCATGAAAAGACCGAAACCTGCTTCCCCGCTATTTCAGCCAGTCAGGATTGAACTTTAAACAGTTCAAATAACTTTAAGCTGGCTATTTTGATCATATCGCCGTCACCTTACATATTTCATCTTTTTATCTACAGTTTTTATCTACATCTTGACCACTGAGGTGAGTGTGACTGGCTCAGTGAGGAGAGTGAGGAAGAAAAGTGCTGAGCATTTACTTTGAGCTAGTTTATCCAGACCCTAAATATGCCAGCTATAGGGGAATATATTTAAATTTTACAAGTATCACTTTTAGCCTTCCGCTATTAATGGAATATTTTTAGAGTCTTGCATGAGAAAACATATCTTCCAAGTCTGCTCAGTTAGTGGATCTATTTATACATTAAATGTTTTAGTCAGATTAGCTAAATCAAAGAAAGTAACCAAATGAGACACAATCTAACACTTTTGCTGTTAATTATTTATCAAACATTAGCGATCTGTGGGTGGCAAAAGTGTGTGAACATCTGTCCCCTCGTCAGTCCTGACGAGTTGCTTCAACTCGGGGGCGTTGTGTCTAGTCTCCTCACATGAACTGTTTGCTTCTGTTTCTGTTGGAGTAGGTTCAGGACTTTGATTTGCCTTTCCAAAACACGATGCATTCCTCTCCTTCTTTGGTGCAACGACTTGTGTCTGTGCGTGGAGTTGTTGCCTTGGCCCATGACCCACTTCTCCGTTCCCAGTCTCAGTTCATGGACAGATGTCGTGATAACGTCCGCACCAGCTGAAGGGCGCTCGTTCCATAGTTGGTAGCAGAAGCTTCTCGGTCATCCAGGCCATAGTTTAAACAAAAAAACAGACTGAAACTCTGCAGGTCTAGTAGCCCTTGTGTTGAGACGTGACTTCTCTTTTAGTTTCCAGTGGTAGGATTCAGAACTCATTGTCCTATCGACAATGTAAATCTTCCTGGCTCAGTTGTTACCATATTACTTCTCATACTAGAAGGTTCTACCATAGTCTTCATCTTCTTTGGTCTTCAGCTAACTGCACACAGACTGTGGCCTCCTCCTTTTAACACACCACGATTGTTCATCTTTTCTCCTGATGGTAGACTCATTAACGTCAATGTGAGAGAGGCCTGTCGTTTGCGGCCTTGCACACTATATTAGTCGCCTTGCCGCTGCTGCGCTGATCTCGGTCTTCAGCCACTGCGCGTCGTGCACATCCGACTTTGACAGATCCGTTCTTTGAATAAAACAGGGCGCCCACTCACGCTGACGATCGCCCCGCTGATTAAAAACTCTAATTTCACCATCTAATTAACTGCCACTACCGGAGGTTCACATGCTTCACTCCACTCACAGATGCAAACCACCGGATCACTTTCTATAAAAAGACGACGGAGCTCGTTTTTAATCATATATATAATTAATAATTAGGCTCCCTTTATCTACTGCTAGTGAATGAGTATTTATAGCAGCGGCGGGACGCATTCCTGTCTGGGAGTACGTGACCCATCATCCAAGGATTTCCACACAGCTCAAATGTGTTGTGCCATTTAAACCCGAAAGTAGGTTAAAGCTTGTTAGTTCAGTTAAATGAACAAAGTAGTGGATGCTCAAGGTAGTGTATAAATCAGGGCAGACATGTTAAAAAAAAAATTAAAAATCACGCAGGTAAAATTCCCAGGAAGCAATCAGAGTTTATGTGGATTTCCAGGAAAAGCCAGGCTCATGATACTATGTGTCAGTCTCTGGATGATGCATTCAGCGCTGGTTCTGGTCTTTTCATGGGGAGTACAGGCGGAAAGTCAAACCTGGAACAACACCAGCTCTGTCTTTTCAAAGAATTCCTCATGAACCTGCTCACTGACCTGAAGGCATCACACAGACCTCTCACGGCCTTCAGCGCCGCTGTCCAGATTAAAGTGGTTGCAATGATCCCCGCTGAAGCTGAGGCTCGGCCAATAATTAAAAATAAAAATATAATTAAAAAAAATGTTTAGACATCCGGTGCCAGGTTTGGAACAAAACAAATACCTGAGGAGACGCTGCATATCATGCCAACTCTAGTGTTCAGTGGATCAGTATTACAGGTTGTGGCTTCTGACTAACAGCACATTCATGTTTGTACCTGAAGGAAGTCAGGAAGGGGGGAGCTTTTTTTTTTTTTAAATTTATTTATTTTAATATCGTTTCCACTCCCCCTCCTCATCTGTGTGACCCCTCACCCCCTCACCCTCCCTTAAAACGTCCAACACGGCTGCATATGATTGGTCGTCCAGCTCGGACCTGCACCTGTGATTCAAGTGCCAAGAGTCTTCCCCAACCCCGAAGTGTACTGTAGTCATCCGGCTCTCTGATTTGCTAGTTTGATCGCAGGATATGGGCGATGGCGTGGATGTACCTCGCCACGGCCCTCTCCTCCCTCCCCCCCCAACCGGCCCTGCCACCGCGGTGACGGAGGAAAGTCGCAGGAGGAAGGTCGGGGGAAACCGGGGCCCGTGGCGGAGCTTTTTTTCTTCCAATCAGGACATGTGTACCAAAGCCTTGAAACAGCCCCCTCTGTGGCATGACGACAATGTGCAATTTCATACTGCATCTTGAAGACTGACTGTTTACTATGTGTGTAAAATATTTTTGAAAATGGTGTTCTTGAATTCTTTAACTACTGTGCAACTTCTGTCGTTTGAGAACCCCATCAAAGTCTATATTGCTGTACATACGAACCAAAAGCCCAATATTTCTATGAAGACAGTCAGAAGAGAATATATATATATGTATATGTATATATATATATATGTATATATATATATATATACATATATATATGATTTATTTTGAGATCTATTTTTTATGTTGGTTTTAGCAGCACTAGTCAGAAGTGTATACTGTGCAGAAATGCCGAATGTGTGCAGACTATGTTACACGTTGACTGTTAAGTGTTCTTTCTCAATGTTGTGCACTGACTTCAACCTTTGAAATTTCTATTTATTTAGAGAGCCAATGATTGCATTGCTGAATATGTATTGGTAAGGATGTATCATTTGCCTTGAATGTAATGTATTATTAAATAAGAGGTTGTTCATTACCGTGCTGCTCTCATTCCTTCGTACCCTGGATCTGGAGGAGACCACGTCTTCTGACTTCTGATAATAAAATGTGTTGCGCGTAAACAAACCAGATTGAAGCAGCTCTGCTCAGTTTTTCTTTTCTTCTTTTTTTTCTTACATCAACGACGGACCAAATGATGTGTTTAATGTTCAGGAAGTTGCTTGTAGATTGAATAAACACGGAAACTTAGGCGGTATACCACTCCATAACGAATACCGGTGTTTATTTATTTATTGTCGTTATGATATGAATTTGTAATATACCCGCACACCGGTGTATATGACTACACAGTGTGTATGGATCGGACCATTTTAAGCGTGGCATTTCTTAGCAGGCATGGTGTGACTGCGTCACGGCGAGGTGTGGTGAAGATGGAAAGGTCCAAAAAACAAGAAAGCAGAAAGAGAAACTTATGCCAAAAATTGGGGTTTTTAGGGTGACGAGACGTCGCTGATTTCTGGGGACAGTCCTCGTTTTGGATTTCCAGCTGAAGTTGTCCCCAATTTTAGCTTTTTACAAATGAGAAAAAAAAAATGTTGCACACAGACTAGAACCATTATGGTAGCCGGTTGTTCTGCTATTGACATTACAGCAGCAGTTTAAATATGTTTAAATATGAATAAACATGTAAAAATAAATGAAACCATAATTGTTCCTGTTTCTATTTCATCTTCTTCTCTTTTTTTTTTTTTTTTATCTCCGAGCTTTTTCCAGATCAGCAGGCAGTGCTAACAAGGGACCAGTTTAACTACAAGTGTGTGTTCTACAATATTTACTCATCACAGTAAAATAGTCCATCCTTAGTCAGTCTACTGCATTAATTCCTCTCAACCAGTAGTAAATGCTGTGGACGTGATTATACATGAAATAATAAAAAAAATACTGTGATATACTGTGAAATTTTTGGTCATGTCGCCCAGACCTACACAACATGATGTGTAACTGTGCAAGGTACGTGTTTAGTTCACTTCACTTGTACTTCCAAAGCCCAAATTCCAACCTCTCAATGTCTGGTGTCTCAATCTGGTGCAGATTTTTATAAAAAAAAAAAAAAAAAAAAAAGGATGAAACCACTGAGTTACCTACCAAGACCTACCAAATTTAACATGTGATCTGCATCAGGACACTGACATCTAATACGTGGCGCCGTGTATTTAGAGCTAGGTCTAAAATGTGTTCTCATGAACTTGACTTTTGATCAAATCTCAGTATGCAAATGAGCGAGTCAGAGCTGGATGGCGTGTTGACGTCAAACATGAAACCAGGTTCAAGGAGGAGATGCTGCTCTTTTTCTTATCTGGCACGTTGACCTCGCTGCTGCTGCTGCTTCTTCTCTTTTCTTGTTTGACCTCCAAATGTGATCTGACTCTCGTCCCAGTCTGTTGTCTGAACATTTATACTCAAAGCTTCCCTAGTCCATATAAGGGAAGAGTTTCAAGAAACAGATTCTCTGTGGATATCAGGTGTGTGTGTGTGTGTGAGGTAATGTTTCCCTCAGGATCTGTTACTTTTGAGACTTAAACAGTGGTGGAAGAACAGAGAATATTATAATCATATGTATTATTTTAAGCTCCTCTCTCAGTTTGTAAAAACCTGTTACATGATATTTGATTGAAGAGACTGTGGCGCCCCCAAGTGGCAATAAAGTTGCCAACGCAGTTTCAGCTGCATCTAAATGAAGCCGTCAAGTCTATTGTTCTGAGATTTCTACCAAAATTCTAATTCAGTCAGTAAACGTTCGACAACAGTGAGGCCAAAATGAAACAACCAATGAGAATTATGAAATGAAATTATGAATCTGCTCGGTTTGTTTTACGCCCACGTAATCAAAACAGTATATTACAAATGACTTTAGAACGACTACGAGGCCTAAAGGTTGTTGCGTTGTTTGTTCCATGTGTCAGTTTGTGTCTTTTTTTTCTCTCCATGGTTCTGTCTGGTAATTTTTCATTTCTGTGGTATTGTCTCTTTGTGGTTGTTGTTTGACTTTCCAATAAGAAATTTCACTTCAAACTGTTTTCAAGTCTCACAGTTTGATCATTTCACTTGTGCTGCTCCGCAACTCCGAAGCTGCTGAACGAAACGTTAAAATAGAAGTCTAAAAATGCACACTCAGCTTCAACCTCACTGCAACTCACCAGAGTGACTCTTTATTAGTTCAGAGTTTGTCAGGTTAGAGCGAAATAAATATATCAAACCATGTAATGGAGCATCCAGTCCCACAGATACAGATCCGGCTGATTAGGGTGCACCACAGTCACAGATATCTGATCACCTATTCTTAACCCGTGTGCTTGATGCTGTGAGGAGGAATCTGCGATAATGTCTGGTAATGTCTGGTGTAATATCCGTTCAAAAAAAAAAAAAAAAAAAAAAGACAGACGGACAACAAGGTAAAAAAAAAGCATTATTTATCACGGTTGATAAGTCAAACTGATCAGTACCCATGACATTACACAATACAAAGGCATGAAAAAAATTAAAACATTAAAATAGGTATTGCCTTTTCCAAATGCTAATTTTTCCATTCATAAATACTGTTGCCATCTCATTCAACTGCAGTTTCTTACAACAGAATCACTAATAGGCAGAAATTATTTTCTACAAATCAATGAGCATGATGTGACAATGAGAACGACAATCTGCAGACATTCTGTGGTGCTGGGAACCAGTAATGTTTTCTTCTTTTTGTACAGTACAACATTGAAGGCCCAGCACTCCTCTGAATAGGAGGCGTGGTAGCAGCCCGGAGGAGGAGGAGGAGGAGGAGGAGGAGGAGGAGGAGGAGGAGGACTGTCCTGCTGTGGTCATGTGACCTTTGAGACATGCTGAGGCCCAACATAAACGGTGAGATGGGTGAGTTGACGTCTTGAGTCGATGTGTGATCTACGCCGCTGGTCCACGGCACCGAGTCCTGTACTGGAACATGAGAACAGAGAGCGTCTTAAGGAGGATGTTTGCTGACCTGCTGTTTCCAGTATTTGCTCAGTCTGTCTGGCTTCCATTAAACCAGCTCATGCTATGAGCTCGTTTTCAGCATTCCCCTGGAAACTTTCAGCCAGAGGTGACTCACCATTTCAATATCCCCCGAGTGGAGACTTAGCTGCAATAAACCTCCAACTCCTAGGATTACACATCCAATGAAAAGTCACTGTAATAAAGTCTGGTGTAATGAATTTACTGGAGACCACATCCGTCATTAGACAAGAACGGTTGGTCAGGAGCTGCTGTTTAACGGGACTTTCGTCTGAATGTGACAGTAGTAGTTAGGCTGAGCTTCACTGTCTTGTCTGAGCATGAAGTAGCTCAGGTCTGTTCCTTTTTGACTGACATTTAAGAAAATCTCCCATGTGCCACGGCTCATTCTGTCTTTTCACTGTCCATTTAAGGAAAACCAGTGTGTGAAAAGCATAGAAACTGATTTATACATTTAGTGAGTTTGCATGTTAGAGAGGTAGTAACTAAAGAAATTACTGACCCTATGTCTATAGACCTATACTGGCTTTTCAGTCAGTTTGCGAGTTGGTTTTGTGTAATCACTCCAGGGGTAGCATGGGGTCGTGAACGGTGGAAAGTTAAAGACAACTTCACAGACCATTAAATACTATTATCAGAACAGGTTCAGAGCTTTTAGAAGTTAACTGGAGGAAACTGGTATCATCACCAGATATCATCACGACTGTGCCAGCCCGGTTTCTCTGGTGTGCCCTCTAGTGGCATCCTCCAGTAACACATGATGTACACAAACTACATCTGCCTACATATATATGTGATTTTCAGGCTGGTGATGGGAAGACTGCATTTACTACTGTGTCCAACCAGCTGATCCACTTCTTCCTCAAACACGCAGCAACTTGAGGGCCAGAGAACAGAGATGGTTTTGTACGCTGTGCGCAGGTTAGCTTAAATTACAGCAGTCACTGGGCACCGGTGGAAACCACGAGGATTCACTCACATGGAGTCTGTTCTGTTTCTCAGCAGCTCTCTCTGTGACTCCTCATTTCCCCCGAACCTCTTGTGCAGAGAGCGAGAGTGTCACGACACAATAGACACATTAAAGGGAAACACACCGCCGTCTATGCCATGTTGACATCAAGCAGAGCTCTCCTCTAAGTGCTGCTCACTCAGTGAGGCTTCTAAGCCTTTGTTTACCAATACTCGTCCTGAAAGTGGAAAGTTTCTTTGAGGACATGAAATGTGATCACAGACTGTGTTTGGATTGATGGAGGAGTTTTCAGGTTAAGTACACTGTGTCCAGCTTTGACAACGTAAACGTTAGCTTGTACCAGTGCGGTGTGCACGGTTGCCACATTGTCATCAGTAAGAAATACCTCAATATTTTCCTTTAATATTATTTAAAAAAAAAAAAAAAAAAAATGCTTTGCATATTCAGATGACTGAGAACTACAAAAAACAAAGATGAGCACACGTTGTAATTATGTATAATTATCAGTTACAACAGCTTATGGTTATTGTGTACAAGTAAATACTTACACATGGTGATAATAAATCAAACTGTACTGTAAAGTACCAGTTACGTACTCAAAGCAGATCATTGCTGCATGAATAAGTGTATTCCAGACACATGAATAAAGCTCATATTTAACTATTCATCACCATGTGTCACATTGAATTCCACAGTCTACATTAAAGCCTGATGTGTACCTGTGTCATGTGGTGCTGACGCTCCTCTGCTCCTAACTGGGGTTGGGTTTCTCTGCAGACTTCTGGATCTGTGAGGAGGAACAGACATGGTGGTCAGGTTTCATCTTTCTGCTGAGGACATGCAGAGCATGAGTATGCATTCAGCCACCGGGAAGACGCTACCTCATAACACTCAACAAAACAAAACAAAGAAAACACTGATTGTGAAGAAAGAAGGCAACATGGAGGATGTCAAACAACATGTAAGAAAAAGATGCAGATTCTCTAACTACCAGGAGAGGGCAGACTCTCTTAGTTAACTCTTTAGCCAAGGTCAGGCTTATGAAACCAAGAGACTAAAAACAACAAAATAACCACTGAAATCGAAAAACATGGAGGCAGTGGTGAAGCTGAGACCAGAACTCAACAACAGGCTGCGTTAGATGGCCAGAAACTCAAATGAAAACAAGAGGAGATGAGTAACTGTGAGCAGATGGAAATCTGTAACGTGATCTTTCACTGAGCTGCACATGGTTTAACTCAAATCAGACACTAGAAAAAGGCTGAATTTGGGGGAAAAAAAAGGAAAGAAAAAGCTCAGCAACAGGCAGAAGTGTAACTGTACCTGTGATTGTTCTTTTAGGAAATCTGGGAGCTGAAATTCACCTTTAAAGACCTGGAAAAACAAAGGGCCAGGTTTAGAGACTATGCAGGAAGTCAGGATCTGGAAAGTTCAGTAATGACTCAACACGTCAAAGAGAAGGATTTTCACTGCCTACAACCCTAAAGTCCAAGCCTGACCAGGCAGTGGCCGAAGAACCCTGACGACACGAAGAGCAGGGACAGAGATGGATGAGAGGAAGGGCAGGGGTGGCTGCAAGTTTTTTAAAAAAATAAGGTCAAATCAAAGTGAGGGAAGGGAGGGGGCAGGAGGAGGAGGAGGGGGAGGAGGAGGAGGAGGGTCGATGTCCTATAGGACATACCTCTACTGTGAATGCAGAGAATTTAACCTCTTCCTGAGTCTGTGTGTGTTGGAAGAGTTCCTCAGGAAAAGAAAATCTGGCTTTCAGCAGCCTAATAAAAAAAAGAATCCATTTATTACAACCAGGCCTTTTACTTCCACGGAGATATCGGGATATCTTTGCAGGAAGTGGCCTCCTTCATGTTGAATGCGAACGCTGAGGCACGAAGCCAGAGATAAAGAAGAATGTTGAGTAAAAGTGGGGCTGGTGGAAATGTGTGTGATAGGTTGAATATTGGGGGGGGGGAGAAGGCACAAAGTGTACTTAGCCTCTTCTTGTATCTAAGGTGTGGGTCACTACAAAAACACGCCCGTTAAACCCTTAAAATATCCATTCACTGCAACCTCACTGGCCCCAGTGCTGTTCACAGACTCCTGATGTTTACGCTTCATCAGCTACAGTTGATTCATTCAGTGAGTCAGTCAACAGACTAAACTCTTCCACTGGCTGTTATCTGGTGTACACATACCACCGGTCAAATGTTAATTTATTTCTGTATTTCAGAGATTTGTTTGGTTCTGCGTTGTGGCGCCGAAACCAGACAGACTCTTATCAGAATAGGAGTCTGGCAAGAAGCAGTTCACGGATCTGGATATAGTCCTGCAACTAACCAGAGCCACTCAACCAGCAAATTTAAGCTCTATATGATTTGATGTAATTGGCGTGGCAGATCCTTGCAGATATCGTGCATAATCGTATCATTATCATTATATAAACATATTGAGTTACACAGAGATAAAAATGCGTTAAGAAAGCAAAGCATGTTTTTTTAAAGCAGATACAGTTATGCACACGTGTGGCTTTGCCTTCCGTGTTGGCTTTTCTGACAAACTTCTTATTTCATCACTGTTTTTTTTAATTTTTTTATTATTTAACAAAAATATGTCATGTCATACAGTATCAATAAGCTGCTGTCTCTCTTACTTAAATGTGTCTGACCATCAGCTGCTAAACACTGCAATTGATGGACTTTGATGGAAAATACCGGTTAACCTCTGTCCAGACACAGCAGTTAACAGACGACCATTAGAGAGGCAGGGGAAGATACTGACGACCATGTGCAAGTCTGTCATCAAAGCAAACAGGAATTTAAAACAGGTCAAATATTTAATTTTGTTCATTTTTTGTTTAGTGCATTTTGTTAAACTGTACAAGGGTTTAAAAAAAAACCCTTTAAGGAATCAATGTGCCCAAACATCTGACTGGTACTGTGCATGTGTGCCCGAAGCCAAATGATTACACAAAAGCACTGTGTACAGGTCTGATATTTTAAAGATAACCCCTGTATCTTTTTGCAGTGGAAATGCCAGTGGAGCAGTGATGTTGCTGATAGAATGAATGATCCAATTTCAGCTGACTGTGCCTGGTCTCATGTGCTCCGACAAGATAGAGCTCTAACTTGTACTTTTAAGGGCATCACATGTTAAGAATTTTAATAACCTTAATCTGAACTGGTGCCCGTTGTGAGATCAGCTCCCGCTATCTGTGTGTCTGAGGCTGTGGATGGAGCAGTGACCCATTTAGAAAAGTCCTCCAGTTCCTCGCTAATCCTCTACATGTAACTCATGTTGCTGCCTCAACACTTCACTTGTCTTCATTAGATGTCTGTCCATGGGTGGTGGCTCGAAGGAAACCAAGCTCTGTACGGATTTATTAAGCAGATTTAGACGGAGGACAAAAAAAAAAAAAAAAATTTTCTGGTAAAGATAAAAAGAGTGCTGCATGCTATGTTTTGTTTTATAGTTTCTCTCCAACTTTGTTCTGCTGCTGTTGCGCCGACTTCCCCTCGGTTTCACCGCTAACCTCAACGGCACCCAAAACATCCTCAACATCAAAATCTAACTGGCCTTTTTTTGCCGGAGCACAGGGGCAAAGATCAACCTCAAAAGTAGTGAGCGGTTTCAGAGCTCGGCAATAAAAGTTTAAATTCTCTCCGTTTTCACGAATAACTTGACACTTGTTCCACAATCCCCACGTGCGTTCGTGCTTGGTTGCGTGTCAGCCTAAAAACAATGCAGGGCCAGAAATGCAGCGTAATCAAAAATTACTTCCAACGGCAGAGAGGCGAATGCATGTTTCTGATTTCCTCCTGGGTGCCATTTTGCAGCTCTCCTCAGTGTGCAGAGGCTCCAGGCCAGACTGCTCAGAACCACTCCAATCTGCTCAGATGGGAAAGGCAGAGGACGGAGAAAGGAGAAGCAGAACGTCCTTTGTACGCCAGGTCGCACACACACACATAATAAATCCAAGAGGTGTGTAATTAGGACGTGTACAGAGGTACTGTCTGCTCTGCACACGACAGATCAATCTGTCCTTCAGAGGGAAGACAGAGATCAAAGGCCAGACATCTTGTCTACATGATGGGATCACTGTAATGTGAAGCCAGGCGGCTCTCGGCCAGCAGACTCAAGATCCATTACCTCTGTTATAATGCTCAAGAAAGGATGAATATTCATACGGTGAAAATTTACAGCCTACTCTGCTGAGAAAGATAAAACTACTTGAGACAGATGGAAGGGACCTCTGACTGCCAGTGCAGGGCTTGGTCCCCGCTCACGGACAGAAGTGCCTCTTTCCTGTCATTTTCCCACCACTGAATGAGCTGTTTACAGCTCATACGGAGGCATCTCCATTGGAGTCTCCCCTTTAAAGTCAGACTTGCTTTCTAATTACAACACCACAGCCAGTCGGCACCTCTGGACCAGCTGTGTGCGTTTCACTATTTTATTAGTGGTAGAATTAGAAGCTAGAAGTGAGAGAACTTGGTTACTTAAACAACAGAGTTGAAGTCATCATCATTAACCACATTCACAGGGAGACGCTACAAATGCCAACACTAAAGCATCAAAAGAAATTTGGTGCATTTTCTTATTATTATTATTATTTTTATGCCCCGAGGATGAACGCTAACCTATTTGGCAGGTCCTACAGTTCTGCATGAACTGTCAGAACTGAAATGAACTGGTACATTTTTAATATTATTCTTGTTGTTAATAATGGAAATTGTCACCAGTATCACCCAGAGACATAATCAACTTATCCAATTTAAAGTCCAAAACACAAATCCAAAAAAGAAAATTAAAAATGCAAATGTAAATGTATTCGTATTTCCTAAATTTATCATAATGTACATACACTGATCAGGCATAACATTATGACCATCGTCCTAATATTGTGTAGGTCTCCCTTGTGTCTCCAAAACAGTTGTGACACATCAGAGAATAGACATGGGTCTTCTGAGGGTGTCCTGTGGCGTCTGTTAACAGGATATTGTCAGTTGGGTATTTGGGTCTTATGGGTTGAGGGGAGGGGTCTCTGTGGATCATCCCCAAAATCCTTGATCAGTTTGGAATCTAGTGAATTTAGAGACCAGGTCAAGACCTTGTGCTGTTCATGTTTTTGAGTTGTTCCTCACAACTGTTTTTGTGTGTGTGTCTCTGTCAGGCTGCATCCTGCTGGGGGCAGCTGCTGCCATCAAGGAGTGTCATTGTTATGGGGTGGGGGCGTCTGGTCTGGTCTAGGTGGCTGGTACATGTAACATCCACATAAATGCCAGGGCCAAAAGTTTCCCAGCAGAACACTGAATTGTGAAAACATGGTCAATGTTATTCACTTCTCCTGTCAGTGGTCATAATGTTATGCCTGATCAGTGGATATTATAATCAAATATTTCTGAGTTGAATCACAACTCACTTAACTGCCATGTCTCATTTTTTGACTACTCGTGAGTTTTTTATTCCACTGAATGCACTGCATCAGACTTTTCCAGGAAAACTACAAGGAAAATGTGGCTCCGGTAAGAGAAAATATTACACTACACCTCAAACCACTGAGGTGTAAAGATCAAAACATACAGGAATGTGAATGGAGAGGAGAAACTCTGCCATCAGCCTGCCGTCGCATGCCTCAGCAGAGCCAGTCAGAACCTGGTCTGGGAGGGAGCAGAACAGTCCGGTCAGCCAAGGGGCCCTGCTGGTACAAGCAGCAGGTCAGTCCAGCGTGGCAGTACCGAACTAAACCATGTAGTTGTTCAGCCTCTGTATTATGGCTGCAGCTCCCTGGGACTGAGCTCCAGTCTCAGGGGGTTAAACATGGAAACAGCCCAGTGCCTTTGAAAAGTGGCCAGTGTTGAGCCGCGATTGGCAGGGGAGAACGTTTCAACTGCACGCCCGTCCACCTCCCCCCTCTCTAGGAGAAAACTTTCCAGTATATTGTTACCCCCCCAAACAAAACACTTCTATCTGAACAGCACACTGAATCTATTCAGCAGACCCTCTCTGGTTGGATATTTTACCCAGTGCATATACACAGACTTTAAATGAGGTCCAGGAACCAGGTACTCCACTTATATGTTTAGGTAACAACGAACATTTCAGAACTTTGCTTTGTTTTTAAATCAATTTGACAGAGAGAATGTCAATGCTTCCAACAATAACTTATCAGAAACAAAGTGAGACGGGTTTCTCCATTATTGCACAGAGTAAATGTGGCACATAAAAACACAGCTCAAGTCTTAATCTGTGCTAAATGAGTGAGATGCACTGATCGATAAGCTCTTCATGTGAGGTCCTCATTAATGCATCTTCTTTCTACCTTCTACTGTTCTTGTCTGGCAGATGGTTTCATGAATACGACTCTCTGTTGAGGTCAGAGAGCTAAAGAGCACCGACCATCGCTCTGGATCAATATCCTATGATTGGCCTGTGCATCATTAACCGTCCTTGCACCAATATGAAGGAAGAGGTTCAGCCACGCAATTCACTGGACGAGGAGCGCTACAGACATTGGTTTCTCATCACTCCGCTAACTCCTCTTATTATTGTTACTGTAGAGAAACTGAGAATGTATTGATCCCAATATCCATTTCTCACCAGGGATCAGAACAACTGTGAAGCCACTTAAAAGCAATCGATTGCGGCTTCAGGAGACAAGCCTGACGAGCCTCATTTACAGCAACCTCTGCTTTCAGATGAAGCCTGAACAAAGAGTACAAGGTCCGATGGAAGAGGCATGGAGGTTTGTGGGCTCAGGTTGGGGTATTTGTTCTCACATTCCTTTATTAGCTAAAATGTACCCACACCTCTAATGGTTACTGTACAGTATCTTCTCCAAAAAAACAATGCGCAGACGCAAACAAAGCTTAGTCAAATCAATCAACTCTTATGACCCTCTGGAAGGGGGAAGTAGTTATTTATCTACAGGGGCTCTGACCTTTGGAAGGCATGTTTCTGCTGCATTCACGAAAAAATCCAGCAATGCAGCACCTCATTGCACTAGGGTTGGCTGGAGGTGAAGCACTGAACTTTTCAACCTCCACAAAACTATCAGAAAATCATGTCTTATGACTCAAATTGGCTGTTTTGTTTGTTTGTCCTCTGTTCAGCCCGTCGCTAGCTAGCTAACCCTAGCTAGTGTTGCGTCTACAGACAGTGTAAGACTTATAAGACTCAACACCACTGGTTTGACATCTGACGTGTTGCAGATAAATAAACTTTAATTCTGAATAGTGATGTGACGGTTGCTCAATTAATTGTCCAACAATAACATTTTCCCTTTATTGGACAGTTGTAGCGGCGGCAGATGTTGAGGGCTTTTCATGTGTTATACTTCCAAACCTCTAAGCAATAAATCACCACAATAAAAAACTCATCTAATAATTAAATCATCATTTTAGTTAATTTTCAATATTGCAGAACGTCTTTGTTGCTTCTGGTCTCATGCAGTACTATACTGTACTGTAGCACGCTAAATGCTACGAAATGTGAGTTCCCCAATAATCTCACTCTCTTCATTTTTGAAAGAGAGTTTAGGGATCATCCGATGCTGGTGTAACAGCGCACGGATCATGGCCTCACAAAGCTTTCACATTGCTCTGGGTCATTGAGGCAGCATACAATCACTGTGGCGTCATTTGGATGAATGTGAGCAGACAGTCCAGCCCTTCATTTCAGAATGTATCCGACTGCTTCTTTATTCTGTCACATCGTCAATAAGCACCACTGATCCGTTTTTACTGGAAATCATGACTTATCATGCGTCACACTGCCTCCAGTGTGTTTTACGGGTGATGTGGTATGCTTCAGGTGATGAACCGATCCCTATCTATACATGTTCTGAGCTTCATCTGTCTTCATCAACCAAGACCTACTAAATGGTATAAGACCATTAGTCTGAACTCTGGAAAGGAATGCTAAAGGAAACTAAATCTTAATATCTTTTTTCTAACAAGATCCACCTTCTGCCAATAGAGAAATTTTGCGTAGTTTTGTGGATTAAATCAATGTAAACACAAAAGACAAGAGATTTTGGGAGGACATGCTTTGACTTTGTTAACTACTTTGACCACAGCGCCAACACTGATTAGGAGGATTACCTTTAATCCAGACAGGTCTTCAGGCACAGAGAAAACAACAAAGAACAACTGGGATAGAGCTGCTCCCTACGGGTCACGCTTTCTTAATCATCCACGTCGTTCTCCACGACTCTCCAATGCAAACAGTCTGTTCAGCTACTGCTTTTAAAATTTTTGGCTGCTGAGCTGCTAGATCCAGGCTAGATATTCTGTGGTGAAATCAGGGCTGAGGAGGGAGATGAGACGTACGGTAAATATTTGGATGGGCTGGGTGAAAATCGTGGGGGAAAAAAAAAAAAAAAAGACAGCAGTGAGAGCATTTCCACATGTGGCTTCATCATACAGTGGCTTAGTTGAGGGCTGGTTGCCAGATGTCATTTGCAATACATAATTTGGGGGTGGGGGTTGGGGGGGGTACTACCATACTAACAGAATGTGGCTGGAGTTTATTCAGTACTTTCAAATTATACAGGGACAGCAACACAACAACCGAGTGTATACACGCGTCTCTTCATTTAATACCCTAACTTGTTTAAGGCAGACAAATGGACCCAAAATGTCTCAGTGGTAAAAAAAAAATCTCCGAACATTTTTCAAATAATAGTTTACTTGACACAAAAGCTGCCATCACAGGCATAAAACTACAGCCTGGTTTTGTGGTCTTATTATGGTGTGTGGGTGGATGATTTATAGCTCTTCTCCATTTGTGTCTCACAGTGTTTTAGCATTAAATTAAAAAGTTTTCTGCTGCAAATCTAGGAAGACCACACAACCAAGGAAAAGGAGGCCTGAAGCATAGCCTCATACGTGCAGACCACAAACACCGGACCATTATTCTATTGATACTAAATGTAATTGTTTCTTAATCCACACACACACACACAGTCATCCGATCAAACAGTATAACATATAAAATCATTTCTGTTTTTATATGATTATGTAAAGCCATAAAGAATTCATATGGAACAAATCTTTTTCCCATATTTTAGTTGGCTGTGTAGTTTTCCAGCTCTGAACCTACTTTACATCAACAAAGTTAAAAAGTAGGGGTCATGACCAGACAAGGCTGGAAATGAATACCAATGAATCCTAATGCTGCTCCCTCCACATATGCTGCATATGCATTCCAGTCAATATTATAACGACAACAGAGGCTGCAGACGCTCCTCATCTGAACTAGATTGTGCAGCTCTGGGAATGTTGGCTGGTAGGAGATTCTCCTCAGCAAGATCTCCAGCCCGGAAAGGAAGGGGGGCAAATAAACATTAATATGACCCTGCAGCTGGCAGTGATAAAGGAGAATCACAGTGCTAATGTGCAGATGTACACAGTGTTAACTATTTCAGAGAGCAGACACAGACTAGGAGCCAGCACACAAAGCCATGGATCATTACTGCATCTAAACTATGTAAACAAGACCACAAACACACGTCTGATGAGCCTTCACATGTACAACACAAACGCTGAACTGCATGAAGACACAGTATCTGACCGTAACACTGACATATGGCGGTCTTGGCAAGTCCCTGCTCTAAAGGAGCAGCTCAACGCTTCAGCTCAACAAACGTCTTTGTACTCATCTTACAATGAGTCATAGTGACTTTTGGAAGAGTTGACTTTAACACAATGGAGCTGTTGAATCAACAACAGCTGTTTGCAATGACTGCAGTCCTGGGGCCAAATACATTAAAGTTATAGATCCAAAACGAAATCTCTCTGAACACACAAGACAAATATGCAAGACTTACAGTCACACAGCTGAGGGATGGGAATAAACCTAGCAGTAGTGTGGCAACAAGAGGCCGTGAAATTTTAATAAAATCTGGCAAGTTTTAGTGATGATATGTGAAAAAAGCTCAAGGAATCTGAAGAGTGATGCAACAACCAATGGGAGCAACTGATTCAGCCGACATCTCTACCTCTGAATAATGGTTTTCACCATTTAGTGTGCACATCTGTTTTTTTCATTTGTTTCAGAGCATACAGAAAACACATGCACTTCACAGTGACAACAATTAAACAGCAATTAAAACAGGTTACATGCACTCTTAATTTTAAATCTTACTTAAACAATGGGAGGAGAAGTTTGCAACCTTGTCTGTAGTTTCCATTTCTGTTTTCCACTTTATTCTAATGAAAATGCAAATGATCGAAAAAATGTGTTCCCAGTCACATAACATCCACTCCAAATGTTTTCCATTCGAGTCACTCTTCGTGACATGACTAATTGCGCCAACTTTATTCTTGGTGCAACGAGCACTATCAGAATAGCCCCAAACCTTTCCACAGAGAAAAACTAAAACCATATAGGGTTACATCTGCTTTTAAACCCGCTGTTGTGCGGATATCCACCAGTCAAACTCACATCGTCGAGGTCATGGTAAATTTTACACAACTCAAAAGCATTCTGATGTGGCTGATGCCCGTCTTCTGCTACAGCCACTCCCCACACTGCTAACGCTCCGCTCTGCCTTGGCTATTTAGGTTTCACTGAGTGTGCAGATCCTCGCCCTTGGGTGTTGAGCCTTTCTGCTGATGTACAAACCACTGCTTTATGAGACCACAGAGACATTTCCTTGGAAGAACGGAAGGTGCCAGGAAACGGCGCGGATGCTTTGTTAAAGCATCATCGAGAGAAGATCTCTTGTTTGCAACACAGAAAAACAGAACTTAACAAACGTAAGGCACAAGCTCTGGTGTTGAGACCACCCACTTACAACCTGTGCCAAGACCTTGATTCAGGTGAGACAGAGTAACATTTGACAATTATAAACCTTAAGACGCCATTGGAATCATTCAAGTGGGTGAATTGGAAAAGTTCTTTTTTTTTTTTAATCCAACCCTAGAGAGGCTATTCTATGAGCTTCGTGCACAATCACAATAAAATTGAAATGGGTCCCTTTCAAACTGCTGCCATAATGTTACTGTCTAAAATATCGTGAAGCACTGAGATTAAGAGAAACCATGCTGTCTGTTTCCAGGAGTTTCCAGGCAAATGTGAAAAATGTGTCCACATACCTTTGGCCAGATAATGTACGCGGGGTCCATATGCACAGAGCTACCATGAAGTAATCAGAGTCACTAAGACACAGATTTAGACCAGCTTCAATTCAAGGTAAAATTGAAGACATGACACTTTCCAATGAATAACACTTCATAACACAGATGTCTTGCATTTCATGTTTGTTTGAAGAAATAAACAAGTACGTGACACGGACAATTACAGCCCCCAAGGCAGAACAGATGAGATGGTTCAGCAAAATACCCTGATACCTGGAAAGAGTTCCACGCTTTGTGCTTGGGAGCAACAACTCAGCCAGAAATGTTTGGACAGCAGATGAACAGGGGAGGGGTTAGTCTTGGAAAAACACACCAACAGTCAATGGGCAGACATTCTTCAGTCTGTTTTGACAATGATGTCCTCATCTCAACTGAACAGCACTTCAATGGATACCATTTTCTTTTTTAAACTTCATTTCAGCATTGAATATAATCCAGTACCTTAAATTAACTTACATTCTACCAGCAGTAAACAGCTCAGGACTGAACATCAATCACTACTGGAAAGAATTTCACACTAATGGAAACTACACACGCTACATTCTAAACAGGAACAGTGCACAAACTTATCTTTTTCTTCTTTCTGGTGGTCTTGATGATTTACAGTGATATCATAATTCCATTCTTGATGTCAGAGCCTCCTTTATAGCCCGATTCAATTCAATTAGATATTAGAAATACCAAAGAGACCTTGAAACCTCAGCCTCCACAGACCTTGAGAGATAAAAACAAGTCATGTCCTCTTGCCAGATGCACAGTATGCAACACAACGTGTATGGCAGCAGAGCATGTCGCCCAATAGCTCAGCCTCAGAAAAAAAGGATTTAATAAAACATATTCTTCTCCAAAAATAGCCGAGATATGAGGAGGGATAGGCAACTGGCAAAGGCACCAGCACAACAACAAAGTAGATGATGCAGCTATATAAGGATAATGTAGCATTAACAGCAGATCAGCCATTAATTAAAGTAAGGTTGCTGGTTCAGTATCTGGATCTTGCTCCTAGTCACAGTAAAACTTTTTATAAGGAAGACCTTGTTGTGAGTTATCTCATGGTGGTAGTTAGTTTAATTTAGCACAATGTCTGAAAACCTTTATCTGTTTAATCTCTAAAGCTCACTAATAAATATACGCTGTCTTGTTTAACTATTATGAATAAAAAAAACTGGACTACTGTCCTGACTAATTAATTTTCAGGGTTCCTTTCTTTGTATGAAGCTAAACTAACCTATCGCTGGCTATAGCTTTGTCAATACAATACAAATGTCCAGCACAAAAGCAACACAACTCCAAAACTGTGAGTAAATGATGTTATTAGCAAAAGTACCAGAAAGTACCAATATAAATATGCTAAGTACTCACCCTTCTGGTGTTGTCTAATACTTTGGGGTCTGGACGACCGTAGTTGGGAGGGTTGGCGTGTGGGTCGTATCCCAGCCTGGAGAGCATGGGAGCGATGACAGCCATGTCCTTCACCACGTCAGCTGGGATCTTCCCAACCCACTTGGACAAAGCCTCCACATTGACTGGCTTGATGACCTGGTCTGTGGATCTCTCCACCCTAACAAGACATGGAAAAAAAGTGTGGGTTTTAGCTGCAAATAGAACAAGAATATTTCTTCATCTATTACACATTTTTTCTAGGTTGTTAAAGCATATGTAATGAATTAACCCAGATTTTCATCTCAAGTATTTCAGTCTAGCACTGAGTTGTTTAATCTGTGACAAAGATTCAAGTGTTGGTCATTATCTAAATGAACAAATCACATGTATTCCTAGCTCATCATGTCCCCATATGGCCCAGGTTACAACAGACAAGTCCATCTTTCAGTTCAGTTCACTGCAAGCATCTAATTGGCTGTAATTGGATCATGAAAGACTATTAAAGATGGCTTCCCAGCCTCCGTCTCTCAGCAGGTCCCCATTAAGCAAGCTGAATAAATGACCTCTCACTCTATCAGTTCAGTTATCACGTCACATTTCATATGATTTATCATCTGTGACCCGTCTGCCTCAAACAATAGCCAAACTCTGCACATGCGTAGGGCTTCTGGTTTGTTGAGCTGTAAACTGTCACCACAAACCGAATAGCTGGATAATAGCTTGGTAGCGAAAGTTCAACCTTTGCTGTTTATAGTTTTCTCCCTCCATTATGTCAAACACGGGTAAATTATTCATTGTCTGAAATTAAATATTCAACTGGTAGAGGGATTGGAGAATTTGTTTTCTGGAAGCAGCAAAGTTTACCATCCTGACAAACCAGGAAAATTAGGATATTGACTCTATGAAGATGAGATCACCACAGTCCAGGGGATTCAGGGTCTTGCTTAAGGACACTTTGGCAAGTAGTTCATGTAAGCCTATAACAATCATATCACAACTGATTAATTTGCCTGTGTTGCTTTGAACATGTCAGAAAATGTTAAAAAAATTCTAGCACTTTTTCCTAAGCATCCAAATCTCAGATATATACAGTGTGTGTGTGTGTGTGTGTGTGTGTGTGTATTTTATATATATATATATATATATATATATCTATATATATATATATATATATATATATATATATATATACACACACAAGCACACACACATTTTAAAAGCAAGAAATAGTGAAACGTAGACTGGGTAAAGCATTTGAAAGCTTTGCTTTTCCACAGGTAGACTTAATCGGACTCTGGCTGTGGAAAGTTCAAAATCAACAGACTGGACATAACGTAAAAAGGGTGATATCTATTTTCCAACTCCAACATGGGGGAATTAAGGTCATACAATGTTGTAAAACCAGTGAAGTGAGTGGCTCTTTATTGAAAACAGGAACAACTTGGGTAATAAGTCTGGTATGTCTTCCATTTATACCGGTCCCAATCAGTATTCCTTAAAAAGCATAATAAAGATAAAATCAGCTGAGTGTGCATTTAAGACCTAGCCTAATTACCAAACCACAAAACTAAGCCTAATTCTACAAAGCAAAGACGAAACATGGTAACACACAACTCGACCAGCAGAAGCACCTGGGCACACTTGTCCACAGATGTTCACCAGCAGCACGGCACCAGAAAACCAAGCCAACTGTTTGCTTGGAGGTCTTCACATCTTTTGGTTTTCAGATTGTTTGTTCATTAGTTTGGTTTGATACATCTGTAAATATTATAATGGATTTTGAATGTAAAGAAAACATTCCTCTTAAAGCTATTCTTGATTGATTTATTTATGTATGTATGTATTTGGATGTATTTTTTTCTGTAGAAATAAATTGACAGTACCTCCTACTTTTCAGTAAAACTAAACACAGTTTACAACAGTGGCATGTTAAAATTCAGGATTATAAGAAGGCAGTAAGAGGCCACTCAGTACCTTTCATTTTTTGTTACATAATACGACTGAGTTCCAAAATCCACTCAGATTTTTTGATTTTCCCCAGGCAACTTGTGTGAAGAACATATCACTCTTGCTGAAGCAAAAAGCTCTTATGTTGCTCTGAAACCAAAAATCCACTTCTTTTCATCCCCACAGCTGCTATTAGTTTTTTCATGCAACTCTTCTCCCACGCACACCTATTTACCATTTAGAGTCCAGCTTCTCCAATCCTATGTTTCCTGTCTGACTCTATACTTCAATGCAGCAATTCACTTCCCTCTAATCCATTTACTTTACAATTGAATCTTTACACTGTACGGGTATAGTCTCCTGCATGATTAATAGAGTGAGCTGGTTTTGTCATCTCAAGAGGATGGTAGAGATTGTTTCTGAGAGTCGGGCCATGATCCAAACATCCACTCTGCAGCAAATGGGTAGGGAATCACTTTAGGTACCTTCATTGAAGCCCAAGAGGCTGCTAAGTGTTGACGTAGACTATAAACTGATAAAGATGGAGCGTGGTGAGCAGCTAAGCGTCTCCATCAGGTTAGATGCAGCCAACCTTATAGACAGAAGAGGAGGTCTCCACCATACACACCAACACAACATGCAATATATCAAGAAACTGGAAGTCACGTCAAGGCATTGAGAAATTATAAGAGCCTGGAAAACAGATTCTCATAAATAACATAAACAATACATAAACATCCGAATACTTGACACTTCTGGCAAGAAATCCTGAAAACTAAACAACCTGAAAAGACTCATTAGTCAAAATAATAGCAACTGTTACACACCCTAAGAGTAAAAGTTGTGACTCCGGAGGTCTCAAACAGGAAATGTTTAATTTTAATATGTCAAAAATAGCCAAAACAAGTTATGACCGATGAGTTTATAATTTGATTTTGTGTTCATAGGCCAATTGTCCCCCTCAATCGAAGCTTACTCATTAGGCCAAAGTCAAAGTAGCGCCAGATTTACAGCCAAAAACAAGTAAATGGAATGACTGCATGCTGTTAGTGAACTGTGAAACACACGAGCCCTGATGGGTAACACATTTTTTATCGCTAACATTAGCATCTGATACGGAAAAACAATCAAAACGTCAACAAAGGTACAAACACTGTCCGGTTCCAGCTCCACTGACATGAAAATGCAGTTTTAGACTTATAATGCCCCAGAGTTCAAGCTGACTCACTTTGCTTTAGGCAAAGTGAGTCAGCTTGAACTCTGGAGAATTTTGCAATTAATGAATTCATTGAAAAAAAATGTAATATTGTAAACATAGAGTGGGGTCAGTGGATGCTGAGGCACACAGTGCAAAGAGGTCACCAACTTTCTGTTAAGTCATTCACTACAGACCTCCAAACTTCATGTGGCCTTCAGATTAGCTTAAGACCAGTGCATACAGGGCTTCATGCCATTAATAACTATTGTTAAATGAAATGAGAAATTGGATTTCTTTTTCCAATTAATTAACCTACCCATTACTTTCTGGATTACCAATTTTTTTTCGCCCAACCAAGTACCTTCATGCTGTGAGAATAACCACTGCTAAAGGTTATTAACACCCATTTGAAGTATAATGTAATAATTGACATCCTTTAGCTTCAGGAGTCTATGTGTGCAGAAACAACCCACTTACAACTTGTACATGAACTGGAACTAGTATCTGCTATCAGACCAAACTGACTGTCTTCTTCTATTGGGATTACATAAGGGCTTTTACAATAAAAATTGCAATGCCGCGAAATATTCCCCACAAATCAACGCATTTACTTCGATGAGTTGTTGCAGCCTTATTAATAACACATGGTGTCAATGACATGTCGAACTTTTCAAAAATGATCTCTTTCTGTTGCAATTTACAGTAAATGTTTTGACATTTATAGCATGTATATTATATAGCAAGTCTAAGGCCAAAGGTCAGACACAGATAGAGTAACGAGAGAGATGGGTTTAAATATCCCATTAGTTTGATAGCAATCTTAAATCTTTTGTACTCACACTGATAAACGAGCGACACATGCCAACTCCTCTTGTCGGCTTTAAATGAGATGGGACCAAAAAAAAAAAAAAAAAAACAACCTTTCCGCCTGTCACATGACCACTTCCCTTCAGGCTGATGCTCTTAATGGCCTCCAGCTTGTCAATTATTCATTGCTAGCCCTCCTTTACCCAAGGTGGTGTTCTGTATCACCCAAGGCTGATAAGGGAGAATCGGATAGAGACACTGAGATCGCAAAAAGGATGGAGAGTTAGAGAAGAGGGATGAAATGGCTCCCTGTTCTGGGATAAGTAATGGAGCAAGTCTCTCAGATGGGCAGGGCCCCCACTAAATCAAGGTCAGGTAATTGATGTTAATGCTGAGGCAAGGTCCCGCTCTGGGGCCTGGCTGCCCACTGATTGAGATTTTCATGTAGATAGAGACCCAGCGCTGTGAGATGGTGGTGAACAGAAGAGCTGGTGGTTGCAGTGGGTAAGAGGCATTTTCTCCCAGGTGTCATGGGGGTTGACTTTAATGCACTGTGGGTAAAGTACTTGATAGGAGGTGGGGCAAAATGTTTGTAATGGTAAAACATAGTTGTGCAGCCCTGAAGGCTACGCATTTAGCAGGCCTCATTTTCCACCACTATATCAAAACCCATTTAGGAGAAAGGTATGACGCTTGACTAAAACCTGTAACAGAAGACGTCTTCCTCAAAACTTATTTGTCTTTTGACAGTTAGTCAAAAAGTGATTTTCTGATGCAAAATAAAACCTGTGACAATCTAGTTTTCTCCTGTTTGCTCTAGTTTTTAGTTAATTATGATATTCACTTTATGTATGACATGTAATTTTTCCAACAATATTTTTTCACTTATATCATGACTTTTTATACTTCATATACTCTCAGCTGCCTGTTCCATTAAAATTTCTATCTTTCAAGCTCCTCCAAGTCTAGACTGAATGCATGGTGTACCTGTTCATCCATGAGGTCCAGTGTTTAAAAGAATGAAACATGGAGATGTCAAGAGAATCCAACAAAATATAATTTTTTGCCCTGGAAAGCACTGAGGTACCTGACATTTGTGACCAACTGTGCCTGTTAACCATCGACAACACAAATCAGTGTCTCTACGCTTATCTTCAGGGCTCTGGTTCAGGTCCCCATTCATTAATAGTTAATAGAAAATCAATTTGCGGTGGGGTGACGTGTGCACTAAATGACCACAGATCTGCATCTGGATCCCAAAAGGCTCTTATCAACCGCCTCCTCTGTGTGGACATTTTGTCCATTTTGCCTCATGCTGTATTTCCATTTCAAGTGTCTTTTGATGGTCCTCAGAAAAAATGTTAAACGCTGAGTCCCTGATTTAATCAAACAGAACCAGTGGAGATGATTTTCCATTGTCTGGACACAACTACTAACGGAAGTGTTATGAGAGACAAGGGCATTGTGGCCTTCTTAAGAAACCTCAAGGGTCCTTGCCATTGAGTTGAAGCAGTCCATTGATGCAGTAGCACAGCTGAAGAGCACTTGAGAGTATCCATGGTATCTCAGCTTAAACCCCAACCTCGCTTGAAAGCATCTCAAGATGAGGTTTTGTGGTTTGGTAGAGAAAATTATACAGGGGATTTACGAGGTTTGCTTGACATCATGTTTGACATATTTGTAGGTAGACCCTAATCATACGTGCAGTATGCAGTAGGATCTTAGAGTATCACCCAAGTCATGTGCCAACTATAAAACTACTACAATTACTTCATGCAAACTTGCCACACACTGAATGCTACATTTCTTCTCACACCAATCAATCAACACGGAGGAGAATAATTCTATAGTGTGACTGTTTAAACATTCAGCCGTGACAAGCTACAGCTGGACTCAAAGACGGAGCTGCTGTAAAAGTAATGAAAAGGGATGACATCATTAAAACAAATGAGCCCAGCATGCTCAGTAGGACATACATTCCTTTAAATCCAGGGTTTTCCAAGATTTGTGGTTATTGTGGATTTGGCTCTGGTTGCCTCATCTCATTTTCTCACCTCCCTCTTTTCTTCATGACCTCATCTATAGTCACAAAAGTAGGACACATCAGCATTTACTTCAGGTTATAGGTCAATTTATGGATTATAAGACTTGGCTGTGCATTGACACACTGATCAAATATTTCAATATGCTTAAGCATTATTGTCTGGATGCTGGTAATATGGACACATTTATTATGACTCTTATCAAACTATTTTTTATGTAGTGTGGATTAGGGGAAGAGGACATTCCTTCTGTCATAACAAGTTAGTTGATGTGGTCATCACTGGTGCAGCGGAGTCCTTGAGACAGATTCCCAGTGCTCTGAAATCACTGGAGGACTGGATAATAACATTCTTCTATAGGGATGAATTATTCAGTGCTGTAGTCGTCTGTTGAAATAAGCTGCTATCTGTGTTCGATCTTCATATCTGTTGAGTTTCCTTGATGCCTTTTTCAAAACAGATTGCGAAACTTGGTTATACTAGTGATCCTCTACACCAGTGGTAAGTGAACCTGGCCTCTTGTGCAAGACTTGACATTTGCATTTTACGAAAGTGTTTAAAAAGAGGTCAACTTTACTTAGCAGACAAAAAAAAAAAAAAGGAAATGATTTATATCACTTCAGATTTAAATAAATGCCTTTCGTTATTCTTCTTTAGACTGTTAGACCAAAAAAGTTTTACTTCAATTTTAAATCATTCAGAATTGTTCTAGTAAACAGTATATTCATTAATTTTGTAAAAGCAACAAACGCAGTACTTATTTTGCATGCAGTATGGACAGCATTACTTTTATTATTGTCATGGTGGCTCTATGAATAGCAAAAAACAGATTATAGTCAAATATAATCAAATTTTAGCATATGCTGCTGTAACTGTTATGCCTCACTCATCTTTGAGAAAAAATGTATCTGATACAACCATTAAAGTGGGTGTTTTGTAAATCACAGCCTTTTTTCAATTATTACAATGCAGTGTCACAGCATGGACGTGGAAGTCTGGGCCCCACTAAACAATACTGAAAACCTTGCCCACAGCTGAACATAATTGCTAAACTCTGCTGTGCACCACCATCCCTGCAGCCCGTTTGTGCTTCAAATTATTTTTTATCCGTCAAACGGATTCAGAACAGAACAACAAAAAGTCAAAGAATCTAACAAGGAAAAGAGCAAGAAAATAAAGTCAATTATAAATTCTCTATTGGCATAAAGAAATCAACTCCACTGTTTACAACAGAGGAAATGGAATGAGCTCAACCAATAGAGCGGTAAAGGCAAGGGGCATTTGGAATGAATACAAAGCCTTATAATAAAAAAACAAAACCAAACATGAGTGTTTCCATAAGCAGAAAACAAAAATATGTGGTGCAACAATCTCCAGAAGAAATGGGAGTGTGTTCTGGTGCTACGTGGCAGGAAGAGTGTGGTAGCAAAGGGGTGGGGGATTGGGACAGGCGGAGGCGAAGAATGGGGTTGTAGCCCTCCAGCGTCTCCTCTGTAGCTTCCAGAGGCCGACCTCTCAAATCAGTGAAACCAAAACACCGCTGACACCAGGAAGCGCCATTACGAAAAACCTGTTGGTTTTGCTATGTCCACTAATAAACAGGTTCCTTGCTGTGTACAGCTGTAGGATGTTTCATTTCCAAGTAATTAATGATGATGAAAAGTCTTGAGGCTTTGTAAAAACATGGAAAGGACACAGGCAAGAGGTTCATGTTGGGGATAATATAGAAAGTGATACTTCGCTACTACTTGACACACTGCTTACCTTCATGTCAATTTTCTCAAGGTTAATAGCCCATTCATATTGTTTCTCTCCTTCAGGCAAAGTACTTAAAAGCTAAGTAGACATAGACATGCCCAAGCTCATTTCTATCACACTGGGAATGTGATAATGTATGACAGGCCTGGATTACCACATGAGCTTGTGGGCCTGGGATGAATCACAATTTCTTACAACATAAAAAAAAATGTTTATTTATCAACTATAACATTGGCAATGAGCTATTTAATGGTGCTACGGCTGCAGGAGATGTATCTATTAAGAGTAAAAGCCTATGTGGAACTTGCTGCCACATAAATGGATTTGTGTATTTCCACAGAGATGAAAGACAATTCCAGAAACTGCGTTAAAATACGTCAAGTGTACAAAAGAACTGAAAATTAACCATAGAGATAAATGATGGTTAATTGTAGCCTTATCTATCCTTACTGGCAGTAACTACTACAGAGCAATGGATGCAACAAAACTGTTTTAAGACTGTGTACTCAACACTGATACAGCTCTAAAACAACTATGAGAAATGACAGGTAGATAATTCAGTCATTATCTATCATTATCTATCTAATTTGAAGCAACTACATATGGAAAATCTCTTTTTCTGAAAAACACCAAACAAAGCTACGATGTAATTATTAAAAATGAAAGAGTTCTGTCTGTGTCCATATAAGCCCTACAACGAAAATCACAGTGGTAATAGAAAGAGTTTATTAAACTTAAAGTTCAGTGATGATTCATTAATTGGACAAAGGTCCAATCTCACCCATGCTCTATTTGTAGTGTAAACACAGGAGAAATTGACAGGGTTTGGAGTCAGTGTGGGCAAAACTTACTTGGAGAGGGACACTCCTCCAGCTTTCCCAATAAGCTCCTCGTGGTGGAGAACAGCATCATTCCAAGGAATGTCTAGGAATTTCAGCAGCGTCCGCATCCATTTCTCAGGATGGAGGACCAATTGTTCATAGCGCACAGGGAGGCATTTGTCCGCTGCATCCAGGCACTGAGTGTACATTGTTTCTATGGCCCGATTCCACTTGGTCAGGCAGTCCCGGTAGCTACCCAAATCAAAGCCGGCGATGGTCACCTTCCGTGAGATCATGGAGTGGACTGAAGCACGACCATCACGAATCATGAGCACAAACTTGGCACGTGGGAAAATCTTGGCCAGGTAAGAAAGCGACTTCAGTGCGAAGGGGTCCTTGTTGCACAGGAAGTTGGCAGGTTCACCATGTTTGACAATGATTTCCAGCAGGAAGGCCTGCATGGCGGCGTCCAGCACCTCATCTGTCACACCAGCCTCGTCCAGACGCATCTTCTCCCGGCCCGAGCGGCTCCACATCTGCTTCATGGCCAGTATACGCGGGATGACACGGGTTTCTTCACCACAGCGCACCTCTGGGTGGGCATCCAGCATGGCTCGCATCAACGTGGTCCCACTTCGGGGCACGCCACCGATGAAGACGAGTGGCATGTCTTTGTTGTAAACAAAAGGCGTGCTGAGATTCTGGCCAGTCCTTAAGGTGGTCCGCATGCTGCCGCCCAGAGCTGACAGCGGCAAGAATCCACCTGGCTGGCTGCGCTCCTCAATGCGGTGGTGGCACTCCATGGCGTGGCGGCCCAGGTAAAAGACCGTGACTGAGCTGATGACCAGACAGGCCACCAGCAAGTTCTGTTTCAGCTTGCCAATCATGTTGTAGGCCACAGGCACGAGAGGACAATCTCACCACAGGGGTAAATTAGGGGGTGGGATGGGAAAGAGGAATTGAAGGGTAATTAAGGTTCCCACCCTTTATGGTTGTTTGCTGGGAACCAGGCATGGATCGAGCTCCCTGGTGCACAGTAGGTGCTGAGTCCCCAGCTCCATGAGGCCTGGATTATGACACAAAAACACAGTTAGATTTGATTATACATCAAGGAAAGATTAATCAAGAAAGGTTAACAACAGAACCTAAATGAAAGACTTTTTGTGTGTCCTAGATTTAAAAATAATTCACGTCACAGATGCAGGCACCAAGACATTCATGTGTCATTATTGTAACCAAATCAAAGCATCTCAGAGTAAATCCAGAGAAGAAAGTTGTCAGGAAGGGTGATCACCACATTCTGTTTATTTGACAGGCCTTTTGATGTCAGGCCAGCCCTTTTGTGCAGTTCCACTGTGCTCCACGCTTTAAATCACAGCTGACAAAAAACTGCTTCACACAAGTATGACAATGATAATGCCACCACAAAAAATAAATGAGCTCCATCTCAATATTGTGTCATGGTGAGTTAGTGTCAAGAATTCAAATCTCAATGAAAGACTTGGTTCTGACAACAGTGCGAGAATGAAGAACAACAAATCTTCGCTGTTCCACATTACTCAATAAGAGCTCTATTTTTAATGGTGCTGGACATACAGCAACTGTGGCTTTTAGTCGCTGCTGGCACATTCATCGTTACATTTAACCTTCAGTCTAATGAATGTACCTAGCTGTACTAAGGGCAATGTATGCTTGCACTCAGATATGGCTTGCTTGTGACAACCTCTTTTAGCAATGCCTTAAAAACACATAACTGCTATTTTGCATGACTGCTAGAAAGGGCAAAATGTTCCATAATTTGAAGCACACGAGCAACAAACAGAGCGTTTTTGTGTTTCTGAAACAGCAGTAACTGTACCAATATCTTAAAGCACCTCAAATAATGTTTATGCATACAGAGCACAAAACTGAGACTAGATCTCAAGTGCCAGTTCAGCACACATGAGGGGATGCATTTTAATAGCACGTAGGCACCCACACAGTCAGTGATCTGAGAGATCATGGCAGAAACAAGCCGAAGATGTCAAAACACATGGTGAACAAAACACAGTCAATGTATTCATATGCATTGGAAAAACCAGGGCCCATTTAGCCTTTTGTACCATCACAAAATAATAGGACTACAGTTCTAAGGTTCCTTAGAAAGAGATTCCTATTCACTAATCCTATTCACAAAGCTGCTGAGACTTACTGTTCCCACCAAACCAAGACCATTACTAAGTAAAGAAACAGGAACCTGTTGCCATGGATGACAGAGACACATTTAGAGCAAAATTTCTTTTTGAATGGCTCGACAACAATATAGGAGTCCTAAAATGGTGAGTTCCTTGCAACTCAGCCGAGTGGCCACGTAGGTAGTAAAAACTGCTGATAGGGAAGGGATATCTGTGACAGTATCAGGGATGACAAAACTCAACTTAAAATGCAGCTGGAAGGGGAGTCAAGATAAATGAAAGAACTGGACAACTTCTCCTGGAATAGCTCAAATCATGGCATATGTGATCATTACTTGAATCACATTAAGTAATTCATGATTTAAAAAATAGTTAAAGTTAGAGGACATTTCTTAATTCTGCCACGTTCTGTGATTATGTAGAGTTACAGTTATCAGGTAAAAGTTCAACACCTTCTGATCAACAACCCAAACAGTTACCACACTGTTACTGTCATTTTGTCTTTTGGGGAAGGACCACACACACAACCTTCATAAAAATATAGAGCTACCCAGAAGTGATTCTGTGTAATTTTGGCATATTATCTGGGTGCTGTCACCTTATTCTGCAGCTAAGTACAAAGGCTGTGGTCATCCAGCATCAGCGCTGAAGTGTGTACGCAATGCCCCAAATGAGAATGGGTCATCTGTCGTGGACAACTCTGTTTTATAGCTTAGAGGTTGGATGTTTCAACCACACAATCCCAGCAGAGGAAATCCAGTCAACATATTTGTCATGTTGTCTGTTTACCCATATTCCCTATCACAGGAGCATGACGGTTACCAGGCTCTGTCAGTATTATTCTGCTGCAGTGCCACAGCGTCGACTCTGACATCACTGTGGCCGGCTGCAGTTCGTCAAAACAGAGCAATAAACACAGAGCAGCCGACTCTCCATTCATGGTATGAGAGGCGTTGGGCTGTATCTCTGTCTGGGCACAGCCGACCACCACATGACGCAAGGCATCGTCTCTTCTTTGCTGGGATTCGGAAAGTTTCCATAAGTGACTTTGTCCCAACACAACCACACAACAGCAGTGTGGTATGTACACTTCCAGTCAAAAGATGGGACACATTTTCTCAATGAATTGAATGACAAGGTGTGTCCAAAGTTTTGACTGGTAGTGTATGTAAAAAATATGTAAATGTACATGGCGATCCCAGCTATGTTTAGGGACATTTTTATTTTCTGTCTTGAGAGTCAAACTTTGTATTTAAGGTTCATGCTGTACTGCTGACGAAGGCAGAAATCAACTATTTCCATCTCTGGCCAGCCCTGAAAAAAATGCACACTTAGAAACCCAATATGATGGATGAAAATTAATAGGAATCACTGACTAAGTCGCAAAATATGCAAAGACTGCAGCGTTGGATGAGGATTGTCCCACAGATATTCAACAAGAAGACTTAGTAAATATTACAGGGCCATTACATTCATCGCTACCTCTATTACAGTCCAGAGGGCCAGAGGTCTGTAGCTGTTGGATAAAACAACGCCTTCTCCAGCTGGACCACAATCTTTTGTTTTTCTACTCGCATGGTAGTTAATACTTACCATTTTCAATATTTACAAACCCTCACTTGAACTTTTTGACAGTTCAAATTAATGTCATGTTTTTCCCCATATGAAGTACCAGTGTGTCTGTAATTCACTCCACTTTTATGATGTGGTTTTAAAACTGGGTCGGGAGCTAGCAACACAATCACTTACAGACACACATTTTACTTCCTGCATACTGATGCTTTTGGTAAACTGCGGCAAACAGGTTTGCTGTACTGCTACACTTAGTTTTAATAACCTTTTCACAGCATAGCGAACTGTTCCACATTGGTTTTTGTGGAACCAAACCATTTGACATGTGAGTCATTCAAAGGAACTGTGACAGTACTACATGACCACGAGGCCAGCATCGGAGTAACAACAGAGGGAGCACTCATTTAGACTTTCACATTATTTAAAAATGAACTAAAAACTCAAAAATAGTAATGAACAGGAAATGGCTAAAGAAATGGCTCACATGCATTTCCTTCACTAACCAGACCAAGACCAAGCACAAAGTTCAGACATTTCATTAACATGGACAGAATATGAAAAAGCACTTAAAACCGTGTCAAATAATCAAGCTCTCAGAATGGACGGACTCCCCACTGAATTTTACAAACACTCCTGGCAAACACTGCCACCGCTATTCACCAGAGTGGCTAACGAGATTAAGAAAAGCAAATCCATCCTGTCACAGACATATGAAATACCCATTTAGAACAACCACCACTATTGGACGACGTCAACAAATTTGCAAAAATGAACAAACCACTCTTAAAACTGTGTAATATGTTCCAGTGACAAACACACCAAATTCCAAATGGGAGATGGGAAGAAGACCTCAACTTCAACACAGATAGCGAAGTCTGGAATAACATTTGCATCTTCAATAAGTCCAGGAACACCAACATAATAAAAATACAATATAAGATCCTCCACAGCACAACTCACTGTACACTTAATACATCAGATGACTACCTCCATGCATTCAGGACTTGCTCACCAATACACCATTTCTGGAAAGAAGTAACCACCACATTATCCCAATTTACTGGCTGCAACATCCTACTTTCCCCGTACATATGCATACTTGGAAATAACAAGTATGCAACAAAGTAACACCCCTACTTGTAACCTTAACTATCGCCAAGGAAACAATGCCACTCACCTGGCAAAACAGGAAAAAGATTAACATCAAGCAGGGCCGGATCTATTAATACAACAGATATCACTTGAAAAAACAGTGAGCCTGAAGAATATAATAAACTATGTACTGATACTATACTATATAAATATGAATGCTCTGTGTTTTTTTTAAAAAAATGCATTATTATTATTATTTTGATCATTATTCACTTTACCAAATAAGAGGGAAACTGCTTGCATGCTTAGCGCTCTGGAGCCAGCAAACTGAACTACGACATAGTGTAATGCACTAGAGCCTGTTTAGCCAGGTTATGAGAGACCAGGGGAGGCCGAGACATCACTCTACCATCTGCTTCCTATCTGACACCATATTGCCAACTTCGTCTCACTGGGTTACTCATGCCTAAAGAGCCGAGTGACAGTTTCTGCTTTTAACCAAACATCCTCAACTGTTTACTTGTAGTTACGCAAGCATGGCGTGTTTATTAACAAAACATTAGAGCCAGCTCCTCGTATTTGCCTCCCTATGAGAGGCGTCTCCTGCAGGAATACGCTGCAAAGGCTTCAAGCATTCCCTCTCTAAGAATGCAGAGGAAAAAAAAAACAGTTAAAGCATCCAATATCATGAATTTCTTTCCTGTCTTGTCGCAAGGCTTTGTCTTCTCTTCCAGCCCACCCACACATCTCTCTCTTCTGCTTGGTGATTCAGTGGTAAAAAGGGAGGGGGAGTTACAAAGCATGCCAGGCTGCCAACACCTTTTGTCGATTAGTGGGAGCACAAAAGGGGCCTGCTGTTTCACCGAGGCTGCTGCAACTGCGCTTAAAGGGAAAGTCCATGTGCTGATTCACTTTTACAGGTAGACATTATCAATCTGGGAGGCCAAATGCACTCCAGGTAAGTCGCTCAGCGCGTTTACATGCAGAGCTTAATCGAGCTGTGCTCGAAATTCAACTTTGTGGCTGCAGTCCTTGTCCCAGTTTGTTTCAGTTTCAGTTTCCACAACCGAATTCCAAATGCATTATCTTGATGTCTTAATCGGACGAGGAGAACTCAGAATGTCTCACTTACATTGTGCAGCTAGAGTCCGATTAAGGCCATAATAATTTTTCATGAACATATAAATGTACTGCTAAAACAAAGAAACAAACAACAAAAACAAACAGCTGCACAGAGTGATGCAAACAGATGAACACCTGAAACTGACTGAAGAGAAGTTTGTACCAGATCAAAGGAGTCTAGCAGGGTATGACTAAAAAATGGTGAACTAAGAGGTGAGAAACACAACGGTTGGAAGGTGAGAAAAATAACTGATAAAAAGCTTGAAACCGTCACAGACCAGTCATAGTAAAACAAACAACAGCTCCTAAAATTATTCTGCTGATGCAATGTTATGACATGTAAAACAGAGACTAGAGATGTAATGAAAACTATTAAAATTTTGGAATTATTAAATCCAGACCTAGACCCAAATAACTTCTGTATCTCTCTCACTTTTATTACACTATAGTGGGTAGAGGTATATCTAGTCATCACTCAAACAAAAATGATGTCTGTTCCGTAGAACATACATAACTACTATCACAATCATTTAAATGACTGCAGCAATGCAGACATACACTGATCAACCATAACATTAAAACCACAGGAGAACTAAATAACATTGGGGCCATCTTGGGAAAATACAGTGTTTTACTGGGAAACTTTTAGGTCTATTAATCATGTGGATGTTACTTAGACATGTACCACCCACCTAGAACAGACCAGTCACCCCCACCCCATAGCAATGACACTCCTTCATGGCAGCAGCCGTCCCCAGCAGCCTGACACAGACACGGCCACAAAAACAGTTAAGGAACAACTCAAACTCAAACATTAAAAACAGCTCGAGGTGTTGACCTGGCTTCCAAATTCACTAGATCCCAAACTGATGCGCTAAAATAAACACGATCCACACAGACCCCCCACAAACAACATCCTGTTACCAGACACCACATGACGCCCTCAGAAGGCCCACGTCCATCCTCTGATGAGTCACAACTATTTTGGTGGCACAAGGGAGACCTACACAATAATAGGAAGGTGGTCATAATGTAATTTGCGTTTCTGCCTGAAACTGATTTGCCACACAAGTGGAAAACCCTAAGATTAGACTCCCAGTGTCCTCAGTGGTGTAGCGTTGTGACGCTGATTGATAACAAAGTGCGGCTGAGATTCAGAGTCGTGTCATGTTACACCTCACACCAGCGCTGAAACGTGTTTGTGTTAAATTAATTGAGGCTCTTTTCTCCTGTTACTGATATTTCATCCTCCTCGCAGGATATTTTTTCGCATTGATCTGTTAGGGGAAGCAGTGGAGCCTGAGGCTGCTCTCCATGGAGTAACGGTGAAACCAAACCACATCAAACACTTAATAAACTAGAGCGACTCTGCACTTCATGAAGCCCTGATGTTAAAGGTCTCTGATGATGGTAGGCAAAAGAAAGTTAACAGCAGGAAACCGGACATTTCCTTTTGCTTCTCCGTCTCCATCATTGCTGCTGCGATGTTAATTGCGTGATAAGAACTTCCGTCAAGTTAAAAGGTTTCTATGATTAAATGTTAAATTTGCAGATGAATGTTTAGATACGTCAGGGCAAAATCAGAAGGACAGAAGCTAAACACAACTTGTTACCTCTGTAAACTTTTATGGGAGACAACATGAAACCACGCAGCCAGCATGTTCATAGGTTACTATATTTACAACAACTAGTTTGTTGCTAGTTTGTTGCGACTACTACTTAAGTGCAAGTCAATACACAGAATAAGTCTTTGTTAGGCTACATAATAAGATCACACATAACTATTTTATTATTTAGCAATGTTTCTTTCATGAATCAGCTAAGCAATTAATTGTTTGACATGATGATATTATGACTTATTTTTTAATGCACATTGAAATGAGGCAGAGAAAATTAACAAATCTACAACCAGGGAATGACCTGTATTATTTTAAGACACTTTTTGCATCACTGCTCATATCCTATACTTCAGAGACAATCACGCATTTTGATAAACCGTTCACTAATCATAGAGTCCACTCATTCATGAGTGGTCAAAGCAACAAAGCGAGGCCTGCAACCTAATAACAGCCATCAACGTGACGCCATTCATCACGACAGCAGGAGGGACATTAGAGCTGTTTGTATTTTGACACGAAAAGGACCAAAAGAGAAACTCAATCTGTCCAAATATTTTGTCTATTCTTCATTCACACACTACACAACTGAGGCTTTCATGACTTTGCCTTGGTACAGGCTGACCAAACGCAGTGCTTATCTTGTGTGTGAGGAAGGGAGGCAGAAGGAAAGGAAGGAAGAAAATTAGACATTTGATAAGGAGATTATTTCAGTAATGACACACTAAATTAACCAATGAGAACTTGTGGAAAGAAGCCGGTTGTTTTAGGCGTGAGATTTTGTCCTGTCAAAGCTGGTGCACATAACAGCTCAGGTTTAGTGCTGTCTTTAAGTGCAGTTATTTAATTAACAAGGGAATATTACGGGGCTGCAACACATATCATTTCATTTATTGTTAAAGTGTCGGAAAGCTCCGTGTGCTGTTCCTTCCCTTCCCTAAAGGTGGCGCCAATCGGACTAAAGTGCAGTTGAAAGCGCTGAAAAATCTCTCTTTCATTATTTATTAGATGATAGCAGGCGGGACCGGTACTTCACTTCACTGATGCTCTGTTCTTGTTTACAGAGGGACCATACGTTTCCTGAGGCTGATGTTTCAGAGCAATTGTCTTAGCTCAAATTATATCATCTGGGCCAGGGATTCCCAAAGGGTGGCATTCCCCTGGGTGGGCGGGTTGCCTCCAGAGGTTATCTTCTTCTACGCACTGTACATGCGCAACTAGCTTGTAGCCTTTTATAACACTCGTTTTCGCAAAAACACTCAACTGGCTGAAATCAGGGAAGCTGCCAGGTGGGATAACTCAAACCAGAGCTAGTGACGAAGGAGGAGAGGAACCGAGACAGTGAGGAATCAGAGGAAACAGAGGAGAGAAATGCAACGGATCCAGGAGAAGAAAACAAACGCATTCATTTTATTTCATAACCGCTGTGTTATGATAACGGGGCTGTTGACTACACAGTCACTTAAAGTTACTGAAATTTTAACGCAGCTAAAAATATTATAACATTTCTGCCAATGTATCTGCTTTCAGACTGTCATCCATGAAAATGTTTCAGTTTAATCAAAATGCGAGAGCACATTAAAGCGTATTGTTCCATTTATTTGTTTTTTTTGAAGGTGTGTGTTGGGGGTGCATCGACCCAGTTGGGACATAGAAGTGGTTTCACTGATCTATGCTGTTTGTAATTCCCATCATCCACCCAAAAAATATAGCTAAACACAATAAATATCAGATAATAATCATAGGTAGCACAAATCAAAAAGAGATGCCAAACAAAACCTCTACCATGTTCAACCGCCACGCTTTAAAAGCATGATTTGTGACAGAAAAGCAAAAGTCCTCTCTGTTGCCATGGTTGTTCAGCCCTGATCTCAAATGCTCATGCTCTTACTGAAAAGTGATCCACCCTTTAGTTTCTAGTCGCTTCCAAATCTATGATCAGGCACATTCTTGAACTTTCACACAAGTGCAGGATCACTCAGCAGGTCCCGGGCCATTAACCTGTCCACGACCTCTTGTCCTACAACTGTCATAAATCAGATGTTGTGAACAAACCCAATAAGGTCCAGCTAGACCCTGGGAGAATAACAGGGAGTAAAGACACGTCTCCAGGCAGGACAGTCTGGTTCTTGCTAATTTGTGCTACTAATTAATTTAACAGTGATTTACAGCTTTAGAATTTACATGGCCCGTGTGCATCTGCATTCAGGCATTATCTGCAGGGATTTAAGTGCAAAAGACTCAGAGATAAATGGAAGCATGATTGTCCTCGTCCCCTATTATCTGTCCAAACCTTAAGTCAACCTTGGGTTCTAAGGGGATTTCATTCGCTTACACATCCATCCCATTACTGATGACCTGCATGGTCCTTTGTTGTGTGTTCAGAACAGATGGTGTCCTAAAGCAGGGGCAATCTGACATTTTCTCAGACATAGAAAAGCAACCCCTCTGGCAAAGCTCATCTCTTAGTGTTTGTATAATCACCGGCCTTTTAGCAACCGCCAATATTTATCTTGTTTGAGGTGTATCATATTCGCAGTCAGCCTAAATGTCTGCAGCAAACGAATGTGGTGTTTGATTTTAATGTTATAACTGTGTCTCTTTCTACCAATCACAAGCAAAGAAAAAGACTAAACATGGGGAGTGGTTACTTCAATGAAATTTTGTAAACAGCGTTGGATTCAGTCAGCCTTGTTCAGAAGAAAAGGATATTAAACAGATTCCACTCCTCTGATTTCACACAAGGAAGACGCAGAACTCAAAATGCGATCAATTCTCATCTTTGCCAGTGTTGTGATATTAAATTAAACACAGTTCCACTGCAATAGGAATTATCACAGAGGGGTCTCCTGTTCTAAGAAAAGAGAGCCACACGCGCCAAAGGCCTTAAATGTAAATGTGTTTCAATTCTCTCAGATGGAACAGCGTTATAATACGCTTGTGTTTTATACCACAGCATTTTAATAGGACTCTTAAATACAAATTCTCATGGAAATAACGTTGGTACTCTTTATGATAAATAATCTGAGGAGATCTGTGTCTATGCCAATGTCAGTACCTTTGATCAAAACTCTTTGTTGAATAAATTGTGGTTCTAACACGCCGAGTTGCAATTAGAAATGTTCATTTAATGCTGTGTGCTGAGTAAGCTGGAATGTATGCATTTTGTTGTGGATAGTTAATGGAAAAAGCCTGCTATGCTTATTTGTTGAATGTAAACTGCCTTAGATGTATGCTAATTGTATTAGCATAGAGTTAATAAGTGAAAATGTGGGCGACAAAACCCAGACATCAAGCTGGTTTCCAAGGCTGATGCTATATAACAGTAGCACATGGTTTTAGAAAGGACTTTGAACTGTGTAAATTATAAATGTTACCGCTTTTATAGTGGTGCAAGGATGTAATTGACATTTGTAATAAGGATTATAAAAATTAACTCTGAGGCCAAAAGTAAATGGTTTTATATGATGCTTTATAGTCACGTCACAGATTGAAACATTCCTTAACACATTCCTGGTACGTAGACAAACCCGCTCTGTTGAGCCACACCCTAAGCTTTTAGCCTTAGCTACGCTAAATTCATTTTGAGTAATATTTATTGTAACGCTCGAGTGATCATTGCATTTTTGGAAGTCTTCAAAGCTCTGTTCTTGTTGTGCCACAGAAACAAGATGACATTTGAATTATAGACTGATCTCAATCATAGAATAAAAACCAGATTAGGCACCCAGCCAACCAGTTTGACTCTAAAGTCACAGATTCGTGGGTCCAGACCTCCGACTTAAGACCAAACAAGAGTTGTCTTTTGATGAGCATGATCGCTATTACATGAAGGCAATTCTCCATTTCAGTCACTGTGGCAAGATGCTGGTCACACAAGACACACAATTATATGAATATCCACGCAGGCCGCAGACATATTTAGGAATGCATAAAATACATTTTATTAACTAGTGAAAAATAAACTAATGTGCAGATGCTTCCACACAGTGCATGGCCGTTTACTGAACGGTTAGATGAGAAAGACTGACGGATGAATCATATGCTATCAGGTCATCATATATCAAAGCAACTGAACACAAAGGACAGACGAGCTTGACAGATCTCCACCACCAGACACCGTCATCAAAGCAGCAGCTCGGAAAGTTTCTTTTGAAAGAATGCCGTCCTTCCCTCTAGACACACATCAAGTGCTAACACACGCTCTCCCCGTTGGATATCTTTTCGTTTGTCATCCACTTGGGGATCGATACTGATGGTAAATCCAAGTGAGTCTGTGGGCCATGTATGTATGTTATAAACATGCACACTGCCTCTGCAAAAGCATCCAGCTTCCTCTACTGTGAGTGTGTCTGTTACAAACAGTTCACACAGGAAGTAGTCCCACGTAATACTGCATCTGCATCTGTAGATGCTACCGGCTTCATGCATATTAGCACAATCAATTTCAATAGCGTCTGTTAAAGTAATGCAACACACTGGTAAAGTTGACAGCCACAAATGTATGCTCAATACCATAAGGCAGGGGTTATAAATAATCAGAGACACATCAGTAGTAAGTAAAGTGACCGGTTCAGATGTAAATCTGCCGGTGAACAAACAACGTGGGTGCTTTATATGTATGTCTGTGTTAGTTGGGGTGCCTGTGGAATGAATGGGTAGCTCATGTATGCTACAAGCCTGAGCAGAGTTTGCTGGGCAAGACGCAACCTGGGCTGTCAAGGCCGTAAGTGGAGGACGGTTGTTCTGGTTGTTTCTGTTTTCAGCGTATAGGGTTAAAAAAAAATACTACTTCACATTTTCTTTTTAGCAAGCCACAAAACCCTGAAATTACAACAATGACGCCTATCAGTCCTAAAAGGTATCACGTACTGTTGCTTGGACAAAGATTTGAATCAGTTATCAAAACTGCAAAACAATCTGCGTAATCAGACGGATAATCAACGGCTTTTGAGGTTTCTGCAACAACACATTTCATCACATCAGGAAAATTGCTTTTGGTTGACAGATAATTATGAACTGTGACACTTCTCTGTTTATTATCAATTGAATAGTAATTTGGATCCAAGTCAAACTGAACAACGCAAACCTCAGAGTGGCTCCATGTTGTCACACTACATTTCCAGACCCACAATAAAAGCCCATTCTTTACCCGAGTCACCAGGGAAACGTGACCAATGTGTGGGAGGTCAACAAACTTGCTGGCTCAGAGCTCGACTCCTTCTGAACACTTTTCATCACCAGTTATGTTCCGTTTCCCACTGATGGGATTTGAATTATGCTTCTTTGGACTTGAGACTTTAAAAATAAAAATAAGAAGAAGCATGAGCTGTCCGCATCGTAAGCTGTGTGTGGACGAACACAACAACGGCCCTGTCCTCAACCACAAATAGTCACAAAACCGTGATCCCTCCGCTTAAGAGTTTTTGCGGTGAGAACACACAGCGAAGGAGACTTAGTGACGTCAGCATGACTAATCTGGGAAGTTTGATAAATGTGTGCCCCCATGTCAGTAAGTCCTTGAGCGGCCAGCACTCTTTGGAGAAACTTTATAAATATGGACCCTGCTCTGCAGTTGAAAGCCGAGCGGTCGGACAGCTGCTTGGCTGAATGTAATAATTGTGATGCAGCAGCGGGTGTTCTTTTCAGACACGGAAATGAGAGTATAAGTGAGCTGGAGTCCAACTGATCCAGCTCCGCAGCTGTAGAGGCTGAACCACTGAGAGCAGCCAGCCAGAGATACATCCTGAATCCAACTGGACTCTAGTTTCTAGCCCACTCCTCCCCAGACCACCTGCAAACAGCAGATGTGCTCCTGGCTACTAAGACACTAGTACACTATGCCCCATAATGGCCAATGGAAACTATATTTCCAGCCTTGTGGGACTGCTACAAAGAACATTTACTTTTGCAAGAAAGAAGGCCAAAATCTTAACCGTGTCTCTAATGTGTGAACCATATATCTCCTATATGTCGCCAATAGTCTAACTCTATGCAATATGCAATGGAAAGGAATATAAAGAGGAGAAATGGACATACCAGTGGTAAACAATTACACAAGTGTCAGAAAATGATGGACAAGTGAAGTGTGATTTAACACTTTCTGTACCTAACTGGCACCGTGTTACCCCAGTCCACAGCTGAATGAAGTGCACTTAGCGAAGAAAGTGTCTCTCCTGGAACTATAACGCGTCAAGGCAACAACCACGTCTTAATATATGGCCCAGACCACTCTGCATGAGCATGACCAATACGATTAGCCCCAAGCAGGATCATCTTTTTCCACCCCGGCTGCACTCACAGGCCAAAACACTTACACATGTAACCCCAACACATTCCACCATCCATTACGGTGATACCTAACCTCAAAACCGAACTCTATTAAAAACATATGGCAATTAAACAATGCTTCGTTTATCAGCGAAGGAGCAAGAGTTCATGCAGAGTCGATGCATTGCTCCGTTAATGTTATGCTCTTCTGGTTAATTCGGCATGCCTTATCTTAACCACTAAGGCTGCAAATGCAAATTCACTGTGAACTTTAGTACTGCAGCTGTTTATTTAGGGCAGAAAAGGACTGCACCAAGGACGCGTTTTAAGTTCAATTTGATCGAAACTCGCAGTACCCGGCGACACGACCGTTTGTGGAGTGGAGGTTGCTGCTTTTTTTAAGATCAGTAAAATGTCTTCGGCGAGTGACCCAACTAGGTTTGTCGATAATCAAGACACATTTGTGATTCAGTCCCGTGCGACTTTCCCTCGAGGGCGGCACGTAACGGAGCCGCCTGTCAACACGCGAGCCCCGGCTATAAATGTTATTTATGTGACATGGGGCTGTACGTGATAATATCAGCCAGGATTCATTTTCCAGCGTGTATGTCTAATATGCCAAACGCTCGCAAATTATGTAACCTCAATTTGGGAGGAAGACTGCAGCTGTGTTGCAGCCAAAGAGAAACGACGTATTACGGTTATTCATTGCCACCCTCCCCAAAAAATTGTGAGTTTAATTGTCGCAGCACCAGACCTAAAGGGAAGGAGAGGGAGAGGGACATTACAACAACACAACAGCGCCCCAAAAAAAAACCTACCTAATGCTGAGGGTACGGCGCAAGAGACACCGGCACGTCGGTCTGAAAGCCTGTGTGCAATGTCCGGGGCAGTCCTGCCGTTCTCTGGAGTCACTTTCTAGGCATTTTCTGTGTTCACGGACCGTGTCTGTGTCACGGTCGGCTGACAGGCTTGTTGCACTGGTGGTCGACTGAAGTGGAGCGACGCCGAGCACCCTGCTACAACCGAGCTGCTCGGCTGCGGTTGAAAGGCGCGCCGTGATTGGTCCAGACGCCAGAGAGGGTTGTGTGTCAGAGGCGCTGATTGGTTTGTGCAGTAATGGGCGAGACTACAGTAGATTTAAAAGCACAGTACAAGAAGATCACGGACTCTTATCCCGGTTTAGAAAAAAAATCACTGACCAAATCGTTTCTGCAGATAAAAAAACAAACAAACAAAAAAAAAGAAAACATTTTAATTAATATTTCATAGATGATCTAATCTAATCAACTTTGAGTACACTGTTGTGCACTGCACTTAACGTCCTTTCGATCACCATTACATGACACAGACAAAATTGTCTAAAGTTAGGGGTGCCAAATGATATTATTGGGCCAGTTCAGGCCTTGCATTAAGATCTGATCTTGGCAATCGGTTTGCAAGTAACCAGGGTAAAACATAGGTGTGAACTAGGGCTGTTCCGGTACACCAGTATTGACAAAAAGATAATTGTGATACCGAAATTGCAATATCATGTTAAACATGTCATGTGCATGTGATGATATTGTGTAAATGATCCAGTGCCTCTTGAACACAGTGCGTGTTTTACATCTGTTTTCTTCTGTTCTACTGTTATTTTGAGTGTGTCTCCCAAAAGAGAGAAAACGACATAAATAAAGCACGTCTCATAGATTTACAGTTGTCACCTCGGAATATGCCCGTGCCATAGGAAAGAGAAAAAAAAACATTGGTGGAATGACCTGGTCATTCAGTATATGCAGTCAGTCAGTCAGCTGACCTCAGTCTTTGAGCATAATGTTGCTGAACCTAGACCTGAGCAACTGCAGCAACCCCCGATCACAGCACCGCCTCCACAGGCTTGTACAGTAGACTAGTAGACTCTTCTTACCCTGATGTGCCATCACTCTTCGTCACTCAGTTTTCCAGTAAGCCTCAGTGCTTAGTGTTTTCTACACAAACAGAGCAACATCTTTTCCGTGAGCACAAGGTGTGTCTTTTGACATTGTCATTGTTTAAACAATGAGAAGCATCAGATGGGATTAAATTACTTGTTGCCAGCTGAAAGATAATTACCTCTGCAGTAATTGTCCTTTTATTTTTTGTCCAGTCGGTGCATTATTGGTTTCTATAAACAGGGCATGAGGACAAAAATGGCCCTTTACATGAAACTTACTTACTGGTGGATGGCTAAAGCCACACTGAGGTAAGACTGAACCATATGGGTCTTTTTTTTTATGTTAACTTGATTGGTTTATGCTCTCGAATTAGCATCTGGTTAAGTTACCTGTGGTTCAGAATAGCTCCAGCTAAACCACAACTTGAATGGTGTTTAACACACAGCTGGGTAATAAAACGGATTTGATTGAACATATTCAGCTGAACAGCAGCTAAACTGCTTCAGAAAACAGACCGATGTTGCCTGTCTGGCAATTTATTGTAGCGGCCATGCTTGGTGATTATGCTCCATACAGCGTGAGCACATAAATGAGATGAGGAAGGTCTGAAAACTAGATGGTGTTCGAGGCAGGCTCTAGCTCTGTACCACCTTCATGAAAACAATTATGGCCCCGTACGGAACTTGCCGAGCTGTTGCGATCTGACTGCACTCTTTCAGCAGTGAACACACAAAGCATCCCGGGACACATTAAGAACCGCCTACTACACAGGGGTGCTCTTGTATAAGTAGAGCACAGCAACCCAGTGGCTCTTACCGTATTAGTTGATATTATGATTTAGAGGTGCAAAGCTATACTAGCATACTTGGCTAAAAGGACCCCAGGACAAAGAATAGGTAATACAAAAAGAAAACAAGAGTCAACGTCAGGAAGTGATTTCATGTTCAGGAATCTGTCAGGATTAATATTTACACTAACACATACACAGTAAAAACCATTCATCTTCCAGACAATGTAAAAAATACTGACCCATCAATGAACTGTGCAGCCATTCTTTCTGTGCGCCTGTTCGTCATATGTGCTGATGTTTCTTTTGTCTGGGCGGGCAAAGCAGCTGCTGTGCTCCCATACAGGAGACAGAAACCCTCCAGTGAGCAAACACAGTTGTCTTCGCCTGAAGAGGAAGACCGAGGCAGAGGGACTAAAAGCACATCAGGCCTCAGAGGGTAAGATGGAGGGCAGATCAAGCCTCTCACCAAGAGATTGCTTTTCTGTTTCAGAAATATTTCTCACGCCAGTTGCTTTGAGGGAAGTGAAAGAAAGAAAAAAAGAAAAACGATGGCCTGTAATCAATGATGCCATTATTGTGGATGCTCTGGTTTCAGTCACAGCGAACGGTCAGCAGAGATCAGCACTCAGCAACTCCGGCCGGGTTCAAAAGTGCATGTTAACTGATATGAGCAGACACAGAAGAAAAACGAGGAATTATTAGGGGTTTGAACAACTTGTGGTTTTTCAAGGCTAATGCTGTTGTGCTAATTTTGAAGTACATTTGTATATTTCTATTTTATCGTTTTTTACCATTTAATTTGATCACCACAAAACACTACAATTTCATCTCAAGCACCTTTTTAAAATACGTTACCAATTTTAATTAAACTGTGAATGTAGAACATCATCTTGTTTTAAGTAGCTGTGGTCAAGCAGCAACTTCCTTATATCAGATGACTGGATATCTGATATATATTTGAATATTTAATCACATATTGATCCATCCCAACCAGACATATGAACAGTCAATAGAGAGCTAACACCTTGCGGACACTTAATAAGACAAACAAGTGTCACACAGCGTTAATTGCAATAACAGCAAGTTTGATATGTTGATGTGGTTTGGCCAACACTCCCGTTTCTCATGAGACTCGTTTACAGGCAGAGCAGCAGCAGTGCTGACATGGGTTCTCTGAGATGTGGGCACCACAGCAGGACATTTCACCGCTGACAATTTCCATTATCTGAATCTGAGATTCCTCATATTCAAGTCATCATCCATTACAAAAATAATTGCCGGCGCAACGTATCCCCTCAGACACTTACACCAGGGGGCTGTGGAGTGTGAGACCGGATGGGAGCCATGATAAAATAGGAGGAAATATGTGGCGTCCAACAATGCCAGTCTCCCCCGGGAGGAGGTGCAGGGGTCAAGATGTTGAGGTAAGAAAACGCTTATAGAAACCAGTGTAAATGGACGGCATTGGCTACAGTCTGTCGTTTAACCTAAATATCAAGTGGGGCAATAGATTTCATACTGTATGTAATTAAGGAAACATATAACATGATGTACTAGTAGTAACTAAACACAGTCAAGTATGGCTCTGAAAGATGATTCTGAGGTTCTCTTTTCAGTACTACTCTAGTAAGAGTTGGGGTGGAAGTATTTTAATTTTTGATGTTTGTACTTTTGCTTAAATAAAAGATCTTGACTTTTAGTCTAGTTTAGCGTGCAAGCTCCTAAAAAATAAATAGAAGAGATGTAGATGCTAAGCTAATTCATATTTATGTTGCGTTTAAACCAAAGCTAAATATGAGTGTTGTAATTTGTATGGCTTTCTGTCTTTTTTTTCCTCTTTTCTTTTTTTAAATTATTATTTGGTCTACACGTTACATAATGTGTGACAAGGTCTTTCTGGATTGACTCATTTTGCTGGCCAGCAGTCAGCGCTAGCAGTTTCTTCCTTCTTCTCAGGATGAACTCGGGAAAATGTTCAGCCCTGTCACGTACTGCTCGTTGGCTGAGTTTTCAGACAAGCGGTTTGAATGGCCAGAAGAGCTGCTGTATTCATCAAACTCCAAGGAGGATCGCTCCGTGTTTTCTAGAAAGACTGCAGTCGTGACTGACAGAGCAATTTACTCGCCCTCGCCCTGAGTGTATCTGTGCCACTGTTTGCTGTTTTCCAGCCCTGATTTCTTTTGGCACGACGTCCCAGCAGAGAGCACGCAATACTGCACTTCTCTAGATGGAAGACAAATGTCTATTTTTGACTCAAACGCAACATGCACACACGGGAGGCAAACGTAAGAGGGGGAGCTGGCTGCGCTCAAGGACAAGCTTACTGGAACCAGTAACTCAGAAATGCAAGTGCACTTATTCACCAAGGAAACCATTTAGAGGCCCGTCTCCTCTTGATAGAAAAAGAATACAATGATAAAAATTGAGTTTTTAGCCATGCTCTGGTTTCACATTTTAAGACTGCTTTAAAGTGGGTACGAAGTGAAGGGGAATGAAAAGTTTCTGAATCCATGTGGAGGTTAATCCAGGTCATGGGTAGAATTCATCTCATCTTCTACCACCTCTTATCCTCACTAGGGTCACAGGGATTACTGGAGTCTATTTCAGCTGTCATTGGGCAAGAGGTAGGGTACACCCTGGACAGGCCTCCAGTCTATCGCAGGACTAACACAGAGACAAACAACCATTCACACTCACACCTAGGGTCAATTTAGGGTCACCAATCAGCCTAACAAGCATGTCTTTGGAGGTGGAGGGAAACCGGAGTAAACCCACACAGACACAAGAAGAACATGTAAACTCCACCCAGAAAGGCCTGAGCTGGACTCGAACCCCGACCTTCTCGCTGGGAGGCATCAGTGGCACAGAGTGTCTGTGCTGCCCCATGAGTAGAATTATTATTATTATTATAGAATAGAATTATTTTGTCATTTTTGGTTTCATTTCACTTGAAAACTGCAAAAACTGAAATGAACTGAAATGATCACCAAAAGCAACACTAATAGAAAAAAGCGACGTGAAGTCTGATGTTGGTCTATGATAGTTTCGTGCTGCTTTCAGTCGCAAAATTAAAGGTTTTCATCTCCATCTTTATTGCAGGAGATGATGAAATGTTTTCGCGGGTGCTGAAATGTGAAAATGTCGCTTTCACAAGTGTCACAAATTCAGTTTTAGGACAGATAACATTACTTCCTGGAAATGTAAGGTAAGTTTGACTGCATTTTCTTTTCTTTTTTCAATGGAAATAAATATCTTGAAAATCAGATCAGATAATGTAAATCTGTCCATGTCACAGCATGGAATTACGTGCTAATTTGGAGCTTGTGACTTCATATCTGATCTGTCTGGAAGGACAGGATCCGTCCCAGGTTTTTCCTAAGGTTAATTTTAAGTTTCTTCACTCAGTTGATTTGGTTGTTCTTACCACTACAGCTTGATATGACTTCTACCTGTGATTTATGCAAATAAGAATGATTTCATTTATCTTGTCCACTTCCTTGTCCATGCAAATGAGATAAACTGTCACACAATCAAGAAAAAGCTGTTGCAGTCAGTGGTATAGAAGTTCTTTTGTATGAACCACAAGATATCCACAAAATATTTTCGAATTTACACAGGTACCCAACATCGTGCTGTAAGATTTGATTGCAGTGTCAGAAAGTATAAAGAAATTGAGCATTGAGCATGTAGTGCAGGAGTTACAAAAAACCCACAGTACAAAACAAGAACAGGGATTCATTCAAAGCAGCTTGCACGCAACCTGTGCTGAATATTTGCATCACACCCATCACTAATCATGCTGATTCATACTCAGTAGTCATCAGCAGAAAAGCAGCACATGCTACTTTCTCTCTGTTTCTTTCCCTCTTTCTCTGTGTTCGTTGTCATGTCAAAATGTGGTCCTCCAGAAACACAACTGCAGCAGGGACACCAACAAAGGTGGTTCGGACTTGCCTGTGGATTTTGGGCAACGCATACATCGATCTGCACATATCAGTAATATGCACTCTGACACATGTTTTATATCAAAGTATCTGATCGCTGGCTCACGTTTTACACATTTCAAGATCCTGTCGATTACTTTTAAAGCTTTTAGAGAGGTCCGCTCTCTGTCCCAGGGGCTCCGCTGAAAGACAAAATGATCACATCCTGTTGTAGTGACTAGCAATTTTAGCCAAGGGTTCTGGTTTAATACAAAATAAAAAATAATTAAAAAAAAAAAAAAACACAGTGATACAACCTGTTTATTTATATTTTAATAAAACCACAATCTTTCTCTAATGAATCCTGCTCTCTGGAGGGACAGTTAAGTGCTTTCCACCCAACAACCTCCAGGCATGAACTGTCTAAATTTAATTTGTAAGCGAACCAAGGTTGTTCCGGCACAGCGAGTGTTCCAAAGTGAACCTGGCTCCAGTTTACAAGAACATTGCAATATCTCATTATATTTACCTGGAAATAAATGCGATGAAATACAAAATCATTAGTAAATTTATTCAACTGTAAAATCCGATCACATGCTAAATAGTACGTATTCAGTCTATTTTTTACCTACTGGTACTCAAAGCTCTCATCTACCCACTCAGTCACACCAGATCACACACATTCACGCACCAGTGCCAAACACTGCAAGCAAATCAGGGGTAAAAAATCTCTTAATGCACTTCATCCGTTTCCTGTAATGCCAAACAGATGCCAGGTTCCTGTGATGGTTTCACTTCACCCCAGACTGTAAGTTTCTGGCTCACTCGCATATTTTTGTGCTCTCGCCCGTTTTCCAAGGTTCACAAGAGTCCTGCAGCTTGAGCTGTTTGACATGGATCAAAATGGAGACAACGTAAACAAACCAAGAGAGGCCATGTGCAGGCTGCGCCGTTTGACCAGAGCAGCACATCTTAAGTCGTGATTCTTTCCTCCAGAACCCCTGAGGCTTTCCTGTCCAAAACAAGCAGCTCCCTTCGGCAGCTTACCAATTAGCAGCAGTGCATGTGTACGGATTAGCCCCTGCCAGCAAAGGAAGCCAAAAATGAGAGCAGGAGCTCTTGGCCTAGATACCCAACTATTCAAATTCTAACAAGGTGAAGTGGCATGCATACAAAAGAAAGGCAAAAGCAGCCCCTGTCCCCAAGCTCCTTGCCTTCCGAGGGACAAGGGACGAAGGCAAAGACATTCAGCCTGCATCAATGGCGCTCTCATTCAGCGGGGAGACGAAAAGTCTGAATTTGGTCCCACGCGGTGCTGACTTTGAAACATTGAGAACTGACATGAGTTCCAGCGTGAACAACACTGGTAGACGAATAAGTAGAAGACCTGATGCTTCTCTCGCATTTGCAGTCTATATTTTGAGCAAAAGTTCAAGGGAATGTACGAATACAAAAATACAGTGCTGTGCAGTTTGATTGAAAATGTCACAAAGAAAGGCTGCACAGTCTCTGGAAATCTGCACCAATATTATTAATCTGATTAATTATAAAGTGATTTGCAGACATATTTTAGTCGAGCAGCTGTTGGGAACATTTCGCTGCAAATTCATGCACATTGTACATATTCTGATCTTTATATAAATGGCTGCTTATGTAGAGCCTGAGAAATTTTTCCACATTTGCCTGTATATTTTACAGTTTAGATTAAAAACTGGTCCCACTGGAAAACAACACATCTGCACTTGTCAACTTTACTGACTGTCAGACATTTGGTTCATCCAGCATTGGAAAGTAGGAAAATTGCTTTAAACGGAGGTGATTTATGCCAAGCTGTTGCCATCGTATTTAATGCATTTGAATGTGCACTGATCAAGCATAACATTATGACCACCTTCCTAATATTGTGAAGATCTCTCTTGTGTCTCTAACACAGCTGTGACTCATCAGAGAAGGGACATGCGTCTTCTGAGGGTGTCCTGTGGTGTCTGGTAACAGGATGTTGTTTGTTAGTTGGGGTCTTTGGGTCCTGTGGGTTGAGGGGAGGGCCCGCTGTGGATCAGGCTTGTTCCTGTGCATCCTGCAGATAGTTGATCAGTTTGGGATCTATCAAATTTGGAGCCCGGGTCAACACCCTGTGCTGTTCTTCATGTTTTTCAGTTGTTCCTAAACTGTCTTTGTGTGTCTTTGTCAGGCTGCATCCTGCTGGGGATGGCTGCTGCCATCAAGGAGTGTCATTGTTACGGGGTGGGGGTGTCTGGTCTGGTCTGGGTGGGTGGTACATGTCTAAGTAACATCCACATGAAAGCCAGGTGCAAAAGTTTCCCAGCAGAAACCTGTGTTGCCACAAGATGGTCAGTGTTATTTATTTCTCCTGTCAGTGGTTTTAATGTTGTGGCTTATCGGTGTGTAATGGTTTATAAGATTAAGCAGAACGGTGCTTTATGCAGATTGACCCTTGTGGATTATATATGGTTTCCACTTAGAAAAAGTAAGATTAAAAGAACTGGCATGCGGGAAGCAGTACTTAGTGTCAGCAAGTTACTGCAATTTGCTGTTTTCATGTGAATCAGTACAAAGTTGTCCCTGACCTCCTTTGGAGCTAAGACTGCAATCTCTAATTGCCATAAGTGAAGAAATATGGTGTTTCTCCCTGTGGGACCAGTTCATGTGCCCACGCACAAACTAGGAGTGTAGGCTGTCTTGGCGGGTTAAGTGCGAGGCTTGTGAATCTGGTCAGGTTTTATCCCACGTTAAGCTGATCGTCAGGGGTCTGTCTGTTCGGGCAGATGGTGAAGGGGGGTTGTGGTGGCGATGGTGTCGAAGTGCTGTAGCATGTAGCACGTGAGACATGGATGAGTGATGAATAATGACTTAGTATTATCCATAAGCCGGCAATATCCCCCGATTAAATCAGCACATCTTCCGCGTTACATCAAAGTAGTAAAGTTGGAACGGTTTTATGAGCGTCAGCATTTAGCAAATAACTACATGTGTGGTGGCAAACACTGATGGTACCGCATCTACACTGGTGGGAAACTTTCAGATATGTTAGATCTGTGATGTCACAGCAGGTGGAAAACACCAGAAATTCATGCAAACAATTAGATAATTCTAATTTCTTTTTTTCTTTTTTTAATTTCAGTAAACACAGGAGAAAATGATGCGTCACAATGAATTGACTTTGACTCGTGAAGAAAGAAACTGTAAGGGTTTAAGGGCAACAGAGCTTCTAGGTCCACACAAAATGCAAATGTTTTGACAGGAAAATAAAATTCAAATGCTGCCTTGATAGCTTCTTACAATCACTGTGCATTGACTGAAGTCAGTGTCAATTGCTTTCTAGTCTGTCCATGTACAGAGTTGTGCTATTTGATCCTGTGCTGAACAGCATGTCTTTTTAAAGAATGCCTCAGAAAACACCAGAGAGGCTGTCTGCATCTCCCATGTATTGCTTTATGAGTTGTTATAAGAGCTTCTAGCCTCCTTTCACCCTGACTGGCTGTCGCTGTTAAAAGCACCCTAATGCGTCTTCTCATTATCCTGACAGCCCATGCCAGTGATACTCCTATCCCCGACAATGACTGTGATAAGAGTGCAATTTCCTCTAATGTGTCTGTCACACATCAAGCCTACATCACGCAGAAGCTCTACAGACGCTTCCACCAAGGCTTTCTCGAGCTGCTGGCAGCACAACAAAGATAACTGACTTACCCAACCCTTTTCCGTGCTACTTTAGCCGGTTTACAGAAGTTCTTTGGCTGCTGCGGTAAAGTGTAAAATCTGCCTGGCATCCAAGCTCTACCAGGTCTAAAAAAGCAATGCTCTTAACCTATCAATTACGGCACGAACAACATATACCACAGGACCTTGTCTTGGTGCACTGGGTGCAGCAATGGGAGACTTAATGCCAGATTAAATTACCATGTTTATGAAACGGTCCGGTCTCTTTGGAAAGTGTGATCGCACTGGTCGTACAGGACATTCTCCGCCATTATCAAACGTGAAAAGTGTTGGCACGGTGTATGTATCTATAAAAATACAGAATCTGATTAGTTTTACCACACTTAACTGCAGCTACAGCTCTGCCATGGTTTTAGCATTGCACCACTACCTCTCTATCAGAATCAGTGCAGCAGGGCTACTTGTTTATTCCACACATTTTTCTTTCTTGTGAAAACAGTTTCCAATGAAATCTGGCCGTCAAATACTGACACTGAGCATAAAGTACATTGGTCCCAAGCGTAGCAATATATATTAGATTTGGAAGAGTTTTGAAGTCAATGAACAATATGTCCGTTGAAATGTACAGGGTGTCTGGTAAGTGTTGATTTAAAAAATAACTGTGTTGTCAATGACTCATAAAGCTGCACTGACAGCCTAACCATGAAGTAAAAAAAAAAAAGTGCTGAAAAATGTTACTGGTCTAAAATGTTTTGATTGCCTGACAAAGTTTATTATTGTGTTTATCTCTTATCTACATTATGAGAGTTTAATTGACACTTTCATTGAGATACATTATAGCCTCCAGTGTTGTATAAAAGATGCATGTTTTCGTAAGGTTTGCCTTGGACAGTATCCTCTGCTGTATCCTGCATATAGGGGAATTACAAATAATACATTTGTTGATAAGTTGGAGTAATTGCTGGTAACGGAAGGTAACAATCCTGTACTATTTTAGTTGTATGTTCTTTGGCTAAATTGGCTATGTCCAATGACATATCAGTCATACCACTGCTTTAGTTTCTAGCAGAAATGAGATGTAGCGTCTGCTTCTAAAGATTTTCTGTACGGGGTTGACATGCAGCAAATGACCTAGCCAGCTGGGAATCAAACCAGGAATTCACATTAACCACTTCAATATTGGGCCGCACCGAAGAAAAATATTTTTTCTAAATAAATGTAACTGTAGTTGTTTTTTGAATACGTTGCAACCTGAAGGTAACATCGGATGAAAGACTCCGTGGAGCTGGAAGCTAATGTGATTGATGGAGGGCTTTAATCAATTTTCTGAATAAATTATACTGAACTGGCCTTTCAGTGCCAGGAAAATGATGCACACGTTCATATTTCAGGAAATGGCCATCGCTGCAGAACAAGAATTTCCTGCTCCTGTCAGGTCGCATACATAATCAGGACAAATCAGCGAGCCTTGTGGAAGAGGATGGTTAAATGGCATTAGCAGCAATATACATCTTTAATGATCTGTCCTGGTACTAGCGTCTTTAGACTGTTATACTGCTTGAATCAAACCTTCGGATGTTTCTGGAAATGTGCACATGCAGGTCACAAGCAACAGATGATTTTTACAATAACAAATTTGCTTTCTTAGATTTTCATCAGTCATCGACAACCACTGGCTATGTACAGGTTCACCTTACTATTTTTACAGTTATACATTTCAGGCCAACTTTAAAAAAAAAAAAAGACATTGCCTTGGGGTTGGTGAAGTCTGCACTAATTAATTAATTAATTAACTGAGCTTACTGTCCCATGGGAAGACAGGAGAGCTAGATATGTAAAGATGGCGACAGAAGCTGCACAGTGATGGTGGAGCGCCTGTGTGCGGCCGGTGGAGGTGGGTTGGTTGCAAAATCCTCGACCAATCCCCCGAACAGACGGTGTCCCTAATGTACTTTTACACTATCAATAAAAATACCAATGTCCTTGCTAAAAACTGTGTTTTTAATTGTTTTCTGAAAATGTCCAGATGTGACTTAGACAATTATGCTATTAGGATAACAATATAGCAGAGCCATACCTAAGGCCTCAGTACACAACATGTTGATACTCACATACAGTACCAATTACAGATTACTTGGATTTGAGGGTAATGCAATGTCATATTTACATTTATGTTGTTTTTTTTTTCACATACAAAGTCTATGCTTATTTACTGTGCTAAAATAAATGTGTTTTGCCTGATAACAGTCAGGACGCACATGACCTGAATTATGCCAAGGCTGTATGCCATCAAAATGCGTAATATTTCCATAATATCTTGGTCTTGAATCTTCCACTGAGAGGTGAGGTAATGGCACTAATGACCATAGAAGAAGTCTGCTGCACCAGAATTTATGTCTAATATGTTGACCGAGACAGCAAATTCTTGCAATAATTTTAAATTATGCAGAATGACCGGCTGCAAATCTCCTAGAAACCTTTTTCCTGCAAATAAGCTGCCAAATGGTGAGCTGGGTTTAATGCATTTATGGTTTAATTGGCCTTGACACTTTATTGTATTTCCCTCCCACTTTGCCAATGCCCCAGGGAGCTCTGGCCCTGGATGGTGCCTCATTGGCGAAACTTGAGCTCAATCAAGACGATAGACTCCCCCAATAAGGACCTCCTGATTGTGCCGTGTCAGAGATTCTGCCTGCAAGTCGACTTTCTGAGTGGAGGAGATGGCTTTAGAAAGTCGAATATGTCGTCCACGCGTGGTCATTAAGCCTGGCAGGGCCACCGCTAATCACGTCTTTGGTTGACGCTGCAGTAACTGATAGCTGAACTGATGGAAGTTAGGGCTGAGAGAGAGGTGATTTTACTGCTGCCAGGACATTTTCTCTGGTAGTCCTTTTATATTGCATTTCTGTGTAACAAATATCTCCAGATAACCAAATGCATCTAAGGAATTTCACTATGCTATAGAAATTACGCATTGATGCACACATATGACACCCAAAGAGAATAAAAACAAATTTTTGAGTTACACTGAAATTTCTAAATTAAATCTTCCTCAGTAGGTCATAGATCTATCACTATAGGCTCTGTCTTTGGGGACTGTCTTGGGACTGTAGAACATCCTGTAAAAATGCCTGTAAGGTTAAGGGATTTAACCCAGGAAGAGCACAACCTCAGCTTCGCTATAGTTCAGTTAGACATTGCTCACCCTATTACTGTAAGGCCAATAACCGTCTTCCAATATACAATGGAGGTGGAAACGTTGAATCCCTTTGTTGTGTTGAATCACTTCCTTCAATTCACTTCAAAGATTTGCGGTTGATGACTTTTCAGTTTGTTCACATTTATTCCCCAAGGTAAGCGCCCCCATTAACATTCACACACACTCCATCACACGTTAGTCAGTGAACGCATCATTGTTCACTCCACGTGGGCCAACATTTAGCCAGAGTCTGAGATTGAAGACTCACTTCAGAGGAGCTCTACTTCAACATGACACAACAGTTCACACTGAAAAATCATTGATAGAAATGTCGTCATGCTCCGAACACATTCGGAACAATAGGAACAGCTGCTCAATTGTGAAACGTTAAATGTAAATACAAGTTGAAGAGCCTCGAGGAGCTCTATAAATAAATTCGTTCTGTGACATTCACATACGCAGATAGCCGGCAGGGGGACGTCATCCAGCTCGGCTTTAGGAGCGTTGTAATACATGTTTTATGGGCAATAAAAGTGAGGAGAAAAGGCAGAAGTCTGAGAATAGCCCAAGGATTTACATTTTGGCATACATGCCCAAGGAGCCGCTTATTTCAAAATGAACGGTTCTCTTAACGCGTCTGTAACTGAACTATTCCATCTGTGACATTTTCCACCAGACTTCAGGGCACTCTGAAACTCTGCTGCTTCACCAGACAATCTGCAAGTCTAACTATCCAACAAGCTCTCTTGGTAAAGAAATGGACGTTAAGGTTACAGTTGTTAAAATCTGATGGAAAACTGGAACGGTTAGAAGTGGTGACTACTGAGGACGTGCTACGAAAGTGGTGAGAGCTGTCAATGAAAATATTTTAAATGTGAAATAGCGCTCGAGAAAAATCATGAGTTTTAAATGTGCTGCCATGGCATCCACCAAGAGAAAAGGGGAAATAGAAAGGGGATTTAAAATGAATAAAGACAGTATTTCTTTGCCACTTACAGTATTTATAAGTACAACATGACTCTTGTGGTGTGGACACTGGTGGTGTTAGCTCTATGGTATCGACCATTACACAGAATTTATAAAAGGTTAACACAGAGGAAGTTTGCATTTAGCATTAAACAGGGATCAAGGGTGATTGTGAAGTGTAGTTTATTTTCATCAGCTCGTTCCAGTAACCATGTTATCCTCAATGAACTTCCTCAGTTCTATTTATCCACTTCAGTACCCTTCTTCAATACCCACAGTACAGTGGGTAATGTGAACAGGCACCACCTGATTTTTTACAGTCAACCAAAAAACACTACGAACAGTGCTCAGCTTTTCTGCTTCCTCCTTAAGCTTAAAATTAAACCTTTTAGGGAAACTGAAAGAAGAACGAAGATACTATGAGTAGCTGTTGAAGAATGACTCATAAAAACACAATGTTTAGTGATGATGATACTGTACGGGCCGAAATGTGAATCTTTCCGTCGCCACACTCTGCAACAAAGCAAACAAGGCCGGCACACAAGACCCGGCATGTTTAAATGTTATGCAACACACACAATAAGCCGCAATACTCAGTGCGTTGGCTTAACTGTGTGATAAGTACCATTTGTTTCTGAACACCGTTTGCTAAGATACAGGAAGTGTTAACAGTGTCAGGAGATTGGAATGGGAGAAACGTTCTCGCTCTCCGTCTGAACTTTGACTGAACTGCTGTTGAGAAAGAGAACGAGCGAGGGATTACAAATGTCACAGTGGCCTTGTTAGCTATGGTAACTGTTCCCCCGACAGGGAACAAGTGAGGTGAGAGGACAGACAGAGAGCTGGTGAAATATGACAACAAGCGTGATTCAGAGCAGAGGGAGCACAGAGTGGGCCGGTGGACGCAGACATCAAAGCCCCTGTTGAAGAGTATGATCAGCAGTTAAATTAATAAAGTGGCTGATGTTGTTATGCGTGTCACTCTGTGGGTGTGCAGTGACACATAGCTTAAGGTACAAAAATATCTTCTGGGCTGCATGGTTAGACAGTCAGGAAATTCTCAAAATAGTATTTGACTACTTGGTTTTGCAAACTTGTTCCACAGCCACAGTCAATATAACTGTAAAACTCAGTGGGTACATCACAGACAGGCTGCAGTGTGATATCGACAGGGCATTGTTTCAACGGTTTGATCCAGTTTTTAGGGTAAGCTCTCCCTCACTTTAATATAACCATATTGTCACATTTTTTGCAACTTCCCAGATAAGGTTAATTATTCACATGTTAACGTTCACTCATTCATTATCTGTTGTCACTTATGTCTAGAGGGTCACAGGCGGTTGAGAGCCTATCCCAGCTGTCATTGTGAGGACAGATCTCCAGTCTATCACAGGGTTATTACAGTAAAGCCCCTTCAGGGTTAACACAATAAAAGATGTGAAAGAGCCAACCTGAGTTTTCGGCCCAGATGGAATAACCTGGCAATCAACCTGGGATTTTATCCGCCTGGCTTCAATGTGAACAGGAATGCCACGCCGACCCGCTAATTTACACGATGACGCTGATGTACCTGCCCGTCACATTCAGATTTCGTCTGATTTTGCCTGTCAGACTGTGTCACTGTAGAAGCTCCAGGGCTGTGAGCAGCTCAGAAACAGAGCAAAGTTTTGTTTTATTCCCATGAGAGACCGATCTCTGGAAGGCAGAGATTTTGGTCCATTTTTTGCAATGACGTATGAGAGAGAGGAAAAAACAGGGGTATTAGAGACTCTCACATCCATACCTATCAACCTTACAACCATCACACGAACCACCACGTCTTTGGACTGTGGGAAGCTGGTGCACCCGGAGGAATCACATGCAGGCTCAGGGAGAACATGCAAACTCTGCAAATGTTTTGTTGCTGTAGCCTACACTGTAGCCTGACGTGCTGCTACACAGGAATGTAACTACAGGTTCAGGCAATGCCGACAGCATCTATGACTGGCACAAAATGGCATTTCATCCGCATCTGTCAGTCGTCAAACAAGCACCGAAAGCCCACCCTCCTTCAGCCTGCTACACACCTTCTGCTCAGACGTCTTCTCTCTTTCAGTGGATTTCAGTAGAAGTAATTTTATCGAGATCATTTCTGCTCCAATTGTCAGTATGTGAAGGACGAAACAAACTCGACACAGCCAGCTAGCAACTGACTAGCATGTTAGCAAAGTAGCAGAAGTTGCTCGTTGTGGAAGTATAAACCAAGCTCAGTTCAAGGTCACACTGGAGTTTGCATCCACAGAAATAGAGAATCCAGGCCTCTGATACTTCCTGATTCTCATCTGGAGAAAAGAATTGGAATGAAAAAATATGTGCTTTCTCTAAATCATTAATAAAGACAGCTGGTCCTCACTGACAGTTTTCTTCTCTCATTTGAACAGTTCCACTTTGCTTTAATAAATGTTTCCCTTATGGTATTTTGTAGTATTTTTTTATAACAAAAATCGGCAAGTGATTTAATAATTTACCCAGAATATATGCTTAAAACATGTCTGGCATTATGTGTGATGCTACGATTATGTTTGTCCATATACCCAAAGGCCATAAATACTGATAAATCACCATGTAGCTTTTCTCTCTGTTGTTTCTCTCTTCTTATTATTTGTCACACGGGAAGGCTAATGGCTCCTTTGTTGGCCTTGAAAATAGCCCATAAACGGACCTTGGCGCTCAGTGATTATGTTCTCAGGAGGAGACAGCACATATGGCATGCATCTGAATGCATCGTAAGTATGATCCAAGGTAACCAGATGTCCTGGTTTTGAGCTGAACGCACAGTGTCCTGATTCATCTCTGAGATGTTTTGTGTACGTCCTAATTTCAGCTGCCAGTCCTCCAGAAATACAACTGCAGCTATATTTTTAAACGTGCCCTACGCAGCCAAACCCACGCATCAAACAGCCACTGACTCTCTTCACGACTCTCTTCATGCATTGAAACCATTGCTGAATTATGAGCTTGTAAATCTGTCGGTGTGAACTTGTTGCGCCGGTTGCCGTGACAACAGGGCAGCTGTAAGCGCTGCCTCATTGCCATGGCCTGCAGCAGTCAGCAAGCGGAGGGATATCGGAAATGCCTGTTTACATGAAACGCTGCAAGGAATTTCATTCAATTCATTCTTCCAATTCATTTTTTATTTTTTGTGCTTCAATTCTTATTGAATACGAAGTGAACGCTTATTTTTACATTTACATTTACATTTCAAGCAGTGGAAGAGAGCCATTTTGATTACATGATGAGCTCCGATGCTGCTGGCAGTGATGACAAGAATACAAAGACAAGACTATACAAGAGTATAATGTGCTGACATACACCGACCAGGCACGACATTAAACCAGTTCTGCTAGGAAACTTGGCATTCATGTGGATGTTACTTAGACAGGTACCACACACTTAGATCAGACCAGGGACCACATAGCAATGACACTCCTTGACGGCAGCAGCCATCCCCAGCAGGATGCAGCCTGACACAGACTCACACACAAAAACAGTTTAGGAACAACTCAAAAACCCAAACTCAAAAAAAGATACCTAACTGATCAAGTATCTGTGGGGTACAGCAGAGTATTAGGGCCACCCATGAGAAAAAAAAAATCAGAGGAGGTAGATTTTTTTTTTCATCGTGCACTTTGAGAAAAAATTTCAAAGTGGACCTTTAAACTGGCCGTAGCATATGCGTATTACTGAATTAATAATTAACATTAAGAATTTAAAATTGTATTGTGATTATTTTTTCAATTATATTGCTGATATATTATATTGGACAGTTGCATGTCAACAGTGGCCTGGATATTGTTGCCTTGTCCGCTGAGGGAGGTACGTAAACTCCAGTGCTCAGGAGCGTGTCCCTATCCACCCATAGAGTCGAGAAGCCGGGAACAGACACACAGTGGTCCGGGTACTTTCGATTTTATTCTTGAAATTATGACTTTTTTCTTGGACTTTTGACTTTTTCTCAAATGATGAAAAAAAATTACCTACTCTATATTTTTTTTTTTTTTTTCTCATGGGTGGCCATAATACTCTTCTGTAGTGGGATGATCCACAGAGGCTCCTCCCCTCAACTCACTGGACCCAAAGTCCCCCACTAACTGTTACCAGACACCACAGGACACCCTCAGAAGAAAATGTATTCGCCCACAACATATCTTTATAATGCACTGCAGCATTGTAAATGTCCATTAGTTTCCCATCTAAACTGGTTTCAACATTGTTAAAGTCGATGGACAACAAAGCCGTCAATGGAGATATCTGAAAGCTCCAGGTTTGCTGTTTCCAAGGTCTTGAATGAACCATTTCTCATTGTGATGCTGCGAGTAAAGACAGTAAAATGTGTGATGAGTAAATGGAGCTGACAGTGTTCCCATCAAACACAAAACGCCATATTTACAACCCGTGACGTCAAAGCAGTTACTCGAAGCATGAAAAATTCCTGCCCCAGGAAATCATGGATTTCGCGCTGTTTGCATCACCGCCCAAATCTCAGCAGATCGAAACACTAATGGGAACAGATGACAAACAGAGGCATCATCCGTCTACATAGCCTGTAATGACCTACAGCACTGACAGATGGTAAACAACGGTGAACTTACAAACCAATCAATATTCCCGGCTGAAAATCATGTCCAGCGCACAATGAGCACATTTGAATAAGGACCAGACAAACAACCTGAATGGGAAGGCCTGACATTCATTTACGTCATTTATGCACAGTGTATGCCAAAACAAACTCTTACGTCCGCCTGCACCACCCACTGGCTGTGCAATGGCTGCTTCATGGGCTTAATTGTCTCATTTAGCCATGCGCTTGAGGAGCTATGGATTTAAAGTGCATGGCTGGAAAGGCCTAAAGACGTCAATGGTCCGCTGCAAAAGTTCATCACTCGTGGTTTGTCTTGTTACAAGGGTACAGTCCATCTTAAAAAGATTTTGAACATTATTTCACACAAGATGCAAAATGTTTCAACTTGTCAACAGTATACGTTGATGCAGATTGCTTGATGGTATACCCCAGTGCAGCTGACGTAAATGGCATTTGGTTTGTCATGCTCGAAGCATCAAAAATGACATTATTATTATTTCATCCCTAAGCAATGTCCCAGTTTTGTAGCTATCTTCTTAAAATGTCACTTCTACATGCTTTGAGCGCAGCATAGTTCAAGTCACCAACTGCAGATATGTTGACAGGAAATAGCTAAAACCTTCACTTTGAGGCCGGTGCTTGAGTCGATTTCAAAAGAATTCTTTACCTACGTTTGCTAGAGAAACAGCTGGTCAGTTGCAGCGATGCAACACTCGGGTAAATATCTAGCACGGAACGGCTAACGTGCAAATAGAATGACTGTACTACACAAATAAGAGCAGATGTCTTTTGAGTGTCAGGCCTTCTGATAACAATCGCCTCCCATTGAATCAGTTGCATCACATCCTGCAGCAGACGGCACATTTACCTCGGAAATGACACAGACGGGGTGGTTGTCTAGGTGGAGGCAGCGTCAGATCACTAATCCATTAGTGGCAGCGCTTCTCAGTGACGACACCTGTCGCCTCACGACTCAAGAAAGTTGTTTGACTTTTTTAGGCCTCGCTGCATGGAGTTTAAATCCACCTGTTCTGTCAGTGTCTATATGATGCTGACACCCAAACGAACACAGAATCTGACTGTTTTTTTTTGTTTGTTTGTTTGTTTTGTTTTTCTTTTACATTTCGGTAGCAGAAACGCCAACTTACTGACCTTTAGCTGTAGTTTTCTGTAATATTTAGTTTGTCTTCCGGCTTCACAGGAATTGGAAATACAATTGAACAAAATCAAAATGTAGAAACTAACTGATCTGAGCTATATAATTAGCTTATATATATATGAATGATTCATATTTGCGGAATAATCATCCTACAAAGCTCTCCTAGCTGAGGAGGGGCACACCTTGGACATGGAAAGACAAGCAACCATTCACACTCACATCCACAGACACTTTAGAATCACCAGCCAACCTAACGAGCATGACTTCAGACTGTGGGAGGAAGCCGAGAAAACCCACACAGGAACTGGGAGAAACATGCGCACAGGAAGTCAAGGATGAGGGCCAAGAAATCATTATCCTAAATCATGTTGTTATAGTTTAGAATTAAGATAGGCAGCATTTGGACTTAAAAATGTTACTGTGCAGTTATTGTTACTGTAGAGTATCGTATGTGTCAGTATGTCAATATGTCAGTGCATGATGTCAGTGAGAATTGTTCCCGGAGCATGATGGGATACGCAGCGGTGGGTGAAGTTAAAACACCAAAACAACCCAATCAAAACACTTGAGGAAAAGTTGAATCCGAGTTACGAGTGAGTTAAGTTCCCTGTGGTTAGAATTGTCCTATAATATACTGTCATAATATACTGTTCACCAGCATATTTGGTGTAACCAAATTTAATCTGGGTGTTTTCAGACATTTGGATTTCGTTATGGAGCGTTTTTCAACAGATACAGAAAGAAAAAAATCCCTCTGAATGCAAGTGGGTGGTCCTACAACCAGTCGGAGAGGTTCTGTTGTAAACAAATTCAACTCAAATGAAGTGTGCGACTGCACTACCTGATACATCTTACACGGGAGAGTCATGTTGAAAAAAAGATTCATTAGAGCTGGCAGTCACAGCATTCACTATAGAGATACGCAATGTCACTTAATGTGCCCAAGAGCCCTGGGACAGGTGAGTTGGCTGGCACAATATAGATATGGATACTCTGGAGAAAGAACCATGCGTGTGAGGATTAAACTAATAAGATTCGTACATAGTTTCCAGTCCAACCGAGAAATGACAGTGATTCCAGTGTTGTAAGAAAACAGGAAGAAAAAACAAATTCCCTAAATGCTGAAATATTCCTTTCAACATAATAACCCATCTTGCATAGCTTTCTTTTCAGAGCACACAAACCTCATGAACCCGTGGCTTCCTAATGAGATAACTATCACTATTTTCTTAAAAAATGAGCTGATGCAATTCAGCCGTAAATTACAAGGATATTTTTCATGATAGTCCTTTGGGGAAATCGAAGCAACTGTGTGGTGCAAGGCTCCTCCAAACACCAAGAAAGTATGCGTAAACGTTCTGCTAAACACTGCCAAATATCATCCAAAAGTGGTTTCATAATCACTTATTTGCACATAAATCAACACCAAAAAAAACAAAACAAAAAAATACCAGTTGGCCGATTTTACTGTTTGTGCTTTTTCGGTGACACGGTGCAAAAATAGTGACATGTGCGGACTAGCGCCAGGCTTTTCGGGGGAAATAATGAAGACCCGTGGGTGACATGATGAAAGAGGCAGCGGCAGCACACATGAAGGCAGATGTTGCTAAGCGGGAGCTCAAACACATGTTTAAATCATCAGAAAGAGAACATCTGAGGCGTTCGTGTTCAAAACTGATATACTCACTTTCCCTGCAAATCTAAAGCATACAAGCGACACACACCTGAGTTCAGTGGAAGAGGCTGAAGCTCCAAAAACAAATTCAGACTGCTGCAGGTTTTTATAACATTATGACTGAGGCAGCAGTGATATACTGAGCTGCATGTGCAGGAAAAACTACCGAGCGGCCAGATGTGATTTACAGCATGCGCTTTCCTGGAAAGACTCAAATGCAGCTCGGAGAAAAAACATGTTGTTGTGACACAAACAACGCGGGCCTCAGCGCGAATAAGATGTCCCAGAAATCGGGAGAAGGTTTAATAGGGTCTGACCTCCGTCGACCATGAACGAGTCAGCAGGCAGAAGGGCTCTGGTGAAAACTGAAGAGGATATATACGAGAGGCAGGTCACAACAATCATGAGTCATCGTCTCAGCTGGTTCGGAGGCACAAAGGGGACCTGCACAATATTAAGAAGGCGGTCATAATGTAAAGCCTGAAAACAGAAAGAAGTCCTCTGCTGCTCTAATCACATCCTGGGCTATTTTTCCACCGGAGCTTTTCATGGAAATCCTGCAAACTATGCGGGAGAATGACGCCAGCGCTCGTAATCCGGCCAACAAAGCCCCGGTTGTCGACTTCATTTTCAATCAGCTGGCGAAAAACAAAAAAAGAAAGAAAAAAAAATGGGGATCACTCGAGTAACTAAAAATAAATAAATAAATAAATAAAAGATGTGGCTGTTGATTCAGACGTCCACAACCAAGTAGTTTAGCTTTGAACTCATATGTCTGAAGGAGTGCTTCATAGATTTGACATGCAAGTAAAAGAAAGAGAGAGAGAGATACGTTCACAATGCAAATTTACCACCGACATTTAGACTGTGCTTTTGTAACACTGGTGGCAGCAAATATGACTAAGAACATCCGGTCTCAGGCAGAGGAGAGCAGTGGGTTTCAAAGACTGGCTAAACTCACTTCTTTCTGATTCTACTCCCCATGATTATCATCACACAGACTGAACCAGCACTGACTGAGGCTGGAAACACTTCACCAGACTACACACCAGCTCCTCCTGGAAACACTACACCTGTCACATATTCAGCAGCACATCTCAACCACCTGGCCCTCACACTTTAAAACCTGTGACCTTCACCTTTACGCTGCTGCTAAATTTGCATGACTTTGACCGTAACGAGTCAAACAAATAGTAGATCAAAATGTCTATCCTATATCGCGCTTATGCTCCTGAATTGTTCACATCAGAGTTGCCTTTTCAGTTTTGCTTTTGAGTGGAAATATTCTAAAAAAAATGTTTCGCAAATCCACATTCTGTCCAACCTATCTGATATCTTTGGTTTGGGATCCTCACTCAAATATGCTGTTGGGCTGGACATTGAGTTTGGTGTGTTGGTTGGGTCACTGCCAGATCAGTGGCTTTAAGGCTCCATTTAATCGACACGAAAGAGCCATGCTGAGCCAGCGGGGGTACCACAGTGATCTGTATGGAGGGAACATAGCTCTGTATAGTGTATCTGGTTTAGGCAACTCTTTATCTAACTTGCAGTTTCTACCTCTCCCTTTGCAACATGTGTCTTGAAACATGACCCAAGATCCTGTTTCATGATGGATTTTGACATGTTTCACTGGTCTAAAAGATCTTGAGACAAGGACACACAGGCGCCTTCCCACATCTTTGTGACATAGCAAAAACATCTTCTATAATCAGTTTAAAATCTTTAACAAGTCACCCTTTTATTATATATAAATATTGCTCTCCTTCTTCACTGCAACATTGCACCATGGCCATTAATGTCTCCGCTGACACATTTATCAACTGCAATCAACTTCTGTGAAAAACACTTCTTGTTATTTTCCTTCTGTTTCAAAATGAGATGCTGATTACCAAAGAGAAACCACAGGCACTGTTGCTTTCGGGTACATGTGAAATTAAAATGTGTTCCTTTTTCTGTCGTCTTATTTTCAGCTGCCGACATTTAATATCGCAGCACAAACTCGACGCAGGCACCAACTGTTTAACGAAATGTCCCAGGCGACCACCGACCAAAGGAGCGTGCTTTGTTCTCGGCGGTGGCGGACGAGGAGGGAATTTTTCAAGCCGTTCCAGTCTTTCAATCAAGTGTTATTTATTCATCGTGGGTTTATTTGATCAGTTTGGCGGTATCGCGCGAATCAAACGGACCGTTCGGGAAGTCAGAAGTGCGACTAAAGTAGTCAGTATAAAGTCCTTTGTCAATAGTTGGAGCTCGCCAACGTGTCTGCGGCTCTTAGTCTAAAGCACATTTGGTCCTTTTATTAGGGTTCACAGCAGAGGAAAACAAACAAAGACACAGAAAAGATCAAGACACAATATTAGGCTCACAGTCCATATTCATCACAATAAAGGAACATTTGCATCAGTTAAACAATGTGACTCACTGACGCTTTGAACAGCTTTTAAACAAGAGATTAAGATCTGAGGCTCCAGGTGCACTGAGATCCCTGGCTCCTGTAGTCTGTTCATTGTTGTCAAGGGATAATGACAAAAACAATGTCACCAACACACAGTGTAATAACCATGAATGTGCTTTCATCAAAGCACCAGAGAACTGACAGGTAGATTGTTTTGCCATCTCCACCTATTAACCTAACTGTGACTGATAAAATGGACAAGGAATCCTTTAAGTAACTGCAGCAAACACTGGTAGTGTACACTAGACAGTATGTTACAATACAGAGCAGATATTTGGCTGCACAAGAACTACAAGATGACTTCGGACTGACTTGACTCCTACAGTAGAAGCGTACATATGACACCACAATATATACTCCTCTCAGATTCTGTTACCCTTTAAGCTTTCCGGTGTGCCATTACGTCCCCACGTCTGGGTGGGCCTGAGGTTACAGGTTGAGTTGTGGTTGAGCGTCGCTGCAGTGGCTGGTGAGGCTGTGGCTACAGCTGGGCTCAAGTTAACGTTAGATCAAGTGACGCTTTTCTGCTAACGCACTGCACAGCACGAGCCGGGGGGTAATTTATGCTGTAGGTGGAGGAGACCAAAACGGAGGCAAAAGTGAATATTTAGACAACATGCAAATCAATTTACTTTTGGATGACGGAAAATGCAAATGGGTCCCCGTGTCCTCCTGCTGCTGCTATATAAAAGCATGATCCAATCCATACTCATGCACTGTTCCACTGGCTTCTTCAGCATGTTATCTGTTAAAAACAAGGTCAAAGCCAGATGCATAAACACCACAGTCTCCACAATAATCAGCCTCTGAACTCCAAATCTAACAGATCTTAACCACAGGGCCATTACACGCGTCACAACAGCAAGAGATCATTATCCCGAAGGCCTCAGTAAATAGGTCAGAGTGTGGACACGGCTAAATGCTCGATACCGTTACGTCTGTATTAAAACTGTGTGCCCCTCATGTTTCTACCGTGCGTCTTCTGTGGTGGACTTTGTGGAATGGGGACGGGCTGTGGAGAAGAATTTCCCCATGGGGACAATAAAGCCACACACCAAGTGCGTGCTTACTCTATAATGTTGCATTCAAGGACTGCTGCGTGACATTAAACATTTTTATTGCACTTTTCTGTTTAACATAAAACGCATCTCTTCGCTTTCCCAGAATAGACAGGCCGTTGTAGCTTGCTCCCGATTTCAGCTCATCTCGGGTAGTGGCACTCCACTCCAATGACAGCCCTCTGGCTCCTGATGATTGGGCTGCTGCCAAGCACTCTGGGGTTGTAGACCAGTGTAAAAGCATAGATGATGGTTGTCTCGATCATCTGTGGGGGGAAAAAAACATAACAAAACAGCAATAGGTTAAACATTCTGACATAACTTGGCAACAGAGTCGAATGATGAGCTTCATACCACTAGTTTGCTGCCACAGCCATGCAGCTCTGATTCAAAAATCAGCACATGGGCAAAATCATCAATCTCAACGGCTGGACAACCGCCAAGCGTGACTTCTCCCGGCGTCACCAGCTTGCCGAGGCCGAACAGGTCCTGACTCACTTCCACGAAGACTTTGCTTTCCCCACACCTCACAGCGACGGAGTCAGCCGCCACCGGCCTCTTCAGCTTGAACCCGACGGGGGGCCTCACCGCCGGCTCCGCCGGTTCTCCCGGATACTTCCAGTAGAGCGGCTCCACCGTCGTCTGCTCAGTTCGGAGCGCACCAGCCTGGCGAACAGACTGACTGGAGTGCTTTCTCTCAGGTTCTGTTTCCACCACTGCGGGCCTTTGCTCCTCGACCCCCCAGTGGGTTGGCACGCTCACGCTGAGGAAGCGAGCGTCACCGAGCCTGACGCATGCGAGCGCAAAGCTGAACGCAGTAAGCTGCAGCATTGTTGCAAGCAGACACTTTTCAAATGTGGCCTTCTTAAGCAGGCTCACGGGAGCACGGAGGCTCCTCCCTCTGGCTAATTAAATGAATCCCCCTCCACACGTGTGGAGCTCAACAGCTGCACATCCCTCACTGATTGCTCAGTCTACCTGCAGAAGAAGAACTCATATGAAATGCTGCTATGTTCTCTACAGATACTAAATTACAAGTAAAAGTCCTGCATTGAAAGTAAAATCTGGAAAATGAACCTGAATGTTAATTCTGCAGTTTTACCTCTTATGTGTGTATATATATATATATATATATGCACCTGTGCTCCTGGAGATTATTTTAACGGTGACTTAGTACTCCAATGGTCCACTATGATGATCTACAATCAACACTTTAAACAATAGCTCTATCTATTCTTTTTTTTTTTTACCAATTATCCATCTGCTATGTAACGTGCATCACCCAGTATGATGCATCCCCGACTGCAGGGTGTTTATATAGTGCATGTATACATATGGCAGGGAAAGGAAGGACCGAAACACCAGGGAAGCAAGGCCGGATGAAATAATGTCCAGCAAAGGATGGAACGAAAGCACCACAGAGTGAGGCGGGGGAATTCTCAAACCTCGACGGACAAACGCGGACAAGACGCGACAAGAAAAAAATCTGGGCTGCGCAAACAGACGAGAAACCGAGGAAAAGACTGAACTGTACATACATGGGGGCTGACAGGGACAGGTGGCGCCGGTGAGAGGAGGACCACGCAGACAAAAGACACAGGGCAAAGAAAAAAGGCAAAGACGGGAAGTAAAATTTGCGTAACTGTGAGGAAAGAACTGACACCAAAATGAAAGAGGAAATCCAAAGGCACCTAAACACAGCATCACAAACACAATGCCTTGTCCATGCATCGTCAGAAACTCAAAGTGACACCTTGAAATTTCTTGTTTTGTCAGCCAATAGGTTGGTAATCATAAACCTAATAATAATTATCAGTGCATTTCAGTAAACTGACGCAGTACAGAAGCAGATAAAATAAAATGTTGTGAAATTTCGGTCAAAAAATGATCAAGATCAAACCATTTAAATTGCTGGATTCTTCTCTGTGTAATTAAGAATCCTATTTTATACATAAAATCCTAAAAGCTGAAGAGCATAACAGATTTGAACCCAGGTGTAATCCACCACTGTTTCAATATGTATGAGACTCGTCCAGAACCATCCTGTATAACCTCCCAGCTGCTCCAGCACATTCCGGACGACGTTGCTTATGTTTGGAAAAGAAAAAAGTCCATATCCACAGGGTGAAACATGTCTTTCTGTTAACGGACATTCATTCAGGCCCGCATGGATTTTTAATAAAAATGCCCCTCTGATGTTTTTGTCAGTGTTGCAGAAACAAAAATGAACTAATTCTATATGTGGCTACATCAGTTCTGGTTTTATTCTGCAAAGTGTCTGTTTCATCACAGCTGCAGTGACTCATATACGAAGACAACATACAGAAACGGAGCTGCTTATTTCTTTAATCGGATTCTTTCCTCAATCTCGGGATGAATCATTGGACGAGTTAAATATTAAAAAAAAAAAAAATTCATTGCATAACCTCTGTTCCCACAAAACACAGCAGTTTCTGGCGTTGGACGCAGTGGGAAATGATTAACGTTTCATTTCTGCTTTACAAGTCAAAGATTATGAAAAAGATTTGCTTTCACGTCTAAACGTGCTCAGCTTAAATAAATCCAGTTTGTCTGTGTATTTAGCAGAAAACTATATGATTTAGAGGGAGAGTCTCTGACTGCTGCAGCATTCTGAATTAGACTGCATCCACAAAATGCATTTGTTGCAAAGACCATGCAGGCTGAACGTAAGTTAGCCCAGTGAACAACGATTCATCCCAAGAGTGCAAACTAATTCTGTTGTGATGCGTTTCACTTGCGCATCTTCCTGTCTTCGAGTGAATCATGTTGCCACGGGAAGCTCGACTAAAACTTCTTTATGATAACTCCCAAAGGTGTGTGTTTTCTGTCAGGAATCTATCTGAAATCTAATTTCATCATGTTAGTGTGGAACCTTTATATATATTAAGTCTGCCTCCTCCTCCTCCTCCTCCTCCTCCTCCTCCTCCTGCTGTGGCTTGGTTCAAGCAGAGGTTCAGAGCGGGAGGGTGGTTGCTCTCTTGTTCTCCATTTATCGTTGCAAGTGCAACGTTTGGTTTGCGTAGGACGCCTGAAATAACAGCACACCTCAAGGTGGAGGGTGGGGGGTGGGGTTGCCATAGCAACAGCAGCAAGTAATGAATAAGGGCCTGTCACTCACAGACTGCACAACTGTGATTCACTGGAGTGTGAAATGCACCACGTGGAGATCTAAAGACAGAGTCGGAATGTAATTTTCTGTGCTGCTACTACAGATATCGTACGCTTTCATGAGGACATTTTTAGTCACATACAGTGTGATGCCCCTCACACTGTAACTATACTTAACGGCGATTGTTCGGCGTTGCTTTTTTTCATTTATTCCATTTCTTTCCTAATGGTATCATTCTGGGGCAAAGCAGTAGCATTTAGTTTACATGTGAGCTTTGATTATGTCTATATTTAGCATACTGCTAACCACAGTATATCTGAGTAACCAGTTTTTTTCTTTGATAATTATTTGCATGCTCTCACTCATTTCAACCAATAACGGAAAATTTGGGGAGCACAGACCAGACCAGAGGCCGGGTACCTGTAGGGAACAAATCACCTTCAAACCCAGACACTAGCAGCAGCCCAACCCTCTGCTGACATGCAACAGAACGACTGAAGGTGGACAGGTTGACGCTGAATGCACACACACACACACACACACACACACACACACACACACACATACCACAACAAATGCATGCAGACATATGTTCACCTTCGCACGTGTCCTTGACTGAGAGTTGAGATTTTAAGATTTCCACTTCAAAGATGCCCTCATCCAAACCATAAAAAAAAAAATGATGCATTATTCATGAGACGTTAGCAGCGAGGCAGGACAGCACACTGTTACCTCACACGTCCTGCCCCGGAGCGAAGCTCTTTGCGGAATGAAATATGTTTGCGTGACTCTTGCAAAGCGGCAGTGTGACGGAGGAGTGATGTGTCTGAAGCTCGCTGCCAGCAGCGCTCGGGCAGACAGCTGCTGGGCTGAGGCAGCGGGGAGTTTCATGCAAAGAGGACAGACGAGGGCAAATCTCTGCAAAAGTTAACTTTGCAGCGCGAGACAAAGCCTTTCAGAAGGAGCCCCCCCCTGCTGTGCATGAGTCATCTGAAAATAAAGCATTTCTTTGTAGGAGGTCAGATAGTGGGCAGGATTACGGCACAAACTGGGATTTAATGTAACAAGTCTGGATGCAGTTTTATTTTCTTCAAGTCATGCTTTGAGGTAAAAAGTGAGTCTTCGGCATCAGTTCTAACGAAGCAGTAGAACTGCCTCCCTGATGGATCTGAATCTTTTGAAGGCTTGTTTGTGTTTGTAATGTTTGGATTTTTAACAAATATCAGGCCACATTTCTACTGGATGACAAATATTCTGCTGTCCAGCTGCAAAGTAACTAGCAGATAAACTATAATAAGGAAGGAGAATATTAAGTGATGTAGTAAGAGATAGGGCTCCTTCCCCTTTTCCACCTTTTATTGTAGCGTTCCTAGAGTAAGTTTACTTTTATGCATTGGGTCTCATTTAGCCCGAATGTCAAGACAAAAAGCAAGTATGAGTTCTGTGATAAAACTGAAGCAGAGGTTATGCATGGGGTTCCTAGCCTGAGAAACACTGGAGACCCCTGCCCTAGAGAGTCTGGAGTAGCGAGACAGAAGCCACCGGCTAATACTGTGCCTCATGCTGTGGGATTCCTTCTCAGCAGCAGGGTCTGATGGATGCAGCTGAACACGGAGAGGTCCTTGAACGAAGCCTGCTCCAGAAAGCAGGGTTGCGGTGCAGAAATGTTTCACCTCTCTCCACTGACGCAAAGCCTGAGACTACAGACTACTTCGGACCAAGTGTCCTCGAACGGCCAAGCCAAACAACAATCTGAAACCACACAGAGCAGTGGAACAAAGACCTGACGATAGAGTCTGAGTAAGAATGGGATCAACTGTCCAAATCTAGGTATGCAAAGCATGAGGGGGCAGAGAGTGGACGTTCAAAGATCTGTGACCTTTCCCCGGTTGTTCAGCGACCAGGAACTGCAACAGCACTGACGCAGTCAATCTGACTCCAGCTACAGAGGCCCCGAATTGACACAAATGAAGTGACGACTGGTTCATTAGAGCGGGTGCTGCCAGGAATGACTGAAACTGCAACATGCAAATTAGTGACATGCTTTGCTGGTAAAAGAATGAGCCTTTCCATCTTCAGAGATTAAATGTGGTGCAGCCACTGATTTTATCAGTTTGTAGTATGAGACTGCATATGTTTACGAGGAAGCACTGATAATAGCCCAAAGCGGACGTTGTGTACTCTGTTGTTCTGTGAAAGCCACAAACTTGCATCTCTGACTGCTTTCACATCCATAGTGAGTCACCACTATGACTCTAGTGGTGTTATGCAACAGTTATTCAGGCCTCCAGGAACAGCTAGAAGGGAGCCTGTTAGGGATGAGGCGAGAGGGCAGCTGTTTCCTTTTCTGGTTTACAAGCTGAAGGGCTGGATATCCACAAACCTATTAAGCGATAAAGCTGTCAGTTTAGAGCTTAACCGAGCATCTCAGAGGTGCAGGGGGATCCGGATGCTAATGAGGTGCTACCTTGAATGACTCAAATATAAGCTCCGCTCCAACTGTTTTTGCCAATTTGCTAGAATGTAATTATACTTCCACAGCTGCAGATCTTCTACACGCACAATCAGCCATCGTATGATATCATGCACCATCATTTATAACTGAAAGTGAAGACTGGGCAGATTGTAATCTGAGAGGCAAAACCCCCCCGCTCTTGTCCATTAAATGTATTGTTTTCATCACGTTATGGAAACTGAAATTGATGAGTATTGGGGTTTTTATTAAATTCTGTTATCTGGAAAGATAGCCGGCATCTGTAAAAGCAGTAAATATAAAGTCATGGAGCATTTAGTCACAATACCTGTGGTGCTTTTTTTTATATATTCTTAGACAGCTCTCTGCTGCCATCTGGTGGCCACACTGTGTATCCTTCAAGAACACTGCGGAGAACTAATAACAGCCGCAACAGCATTAATAGCATTAATCACATGGTTTAAAAAAGGAAACATGCTGATATACAAACATTTTTTTTAATTTTGAAGCAAAGTGAGTGAAATACACACGTTTCCTCAAGAAGTGAATGCTAACCTGTTAACAATGCAGACGAATGAGGCACAGAAAACTTTACAAACGGGATACGCAACTAGTGAATGTTAAATCAGGAGGTTACCATTATGATTTTACCTTCAAAATATGTGAATATAAAACAAGATTCAATGTGTATTCTGAAGTCCTTCCAACGGGCACCTTCTTTGGATACATCTTGTGAAGGGAGCTGTATTGTCTCTAGTTATAAAATCCCCTCCAGTACCAACAGGTGCAGTTGAGGCCTGCAGCGATGAGCAGGATGACCAGCAGGGTGATGGACAGGCCACAGCCGATGATGGTGGCTATGACGGCCCAGACCAGCGTCCTCTTGGACATGTCGATCAGAGGCGTTTTGAGGGCCATGCGTACCTTGCGCGCCCGCCGGCGGTCCTGGGGCGGGTACCGGGCCCGGTTGAGGTTCTCCATGCCCAGTGAGCGGACCAGGCACGCCCTCAGGTGGCTCAGCTGGTCGAAGGTGTGTTTGCCGTGGTAGCGGCCCATACCACTCTGACCTGGAGGGGTGACACGGGTCTGTAGTCACTTTCCCTTATATTTAAAGACATTTTAAAATCAAGGGAATGTCCTCTTCGGTATTCATGACCGTTTGAGACGAACAGAAGCACTTTGTATTATTCTTACCAACGCCACCAAACGGTAGAGAACTGAGTGTGTAGTGCATCATGACATCATTGACCGTCACTCCTCCACTTGTGGTCTCCTCAATCATCTTTTTAATTGCCTTTGAGAGAAAGGACAAAAAGACGGAACGATAACCCCCACGAGGAAGAACTGCAGACAAGAAAACCTGCTTTTGGATCTCTTCCTTACCTTCTTGTCGGAGCAGAAAATGTAGAGAGCCAGAGGTTTCTCTCTCTCGTTGATGAAGCTGATGGCATCATCCATGTCGCTCACGGTTACTATGGGCAGCACGGGGCCAAAGATCTCCTCCTGCATCAGCCTGGATTGGGGGGGTACATCCTTCAGCACCGTCGGGGCTTAAAGTGCAACATCGGTGTTCATTACACAGAATATAAATCAGATACATTTGTTCAGTCGAAGTGAATGAGGCATCAACGAGTGATCTCCGTACCTATGTATCGCTGCGAGGAGTCGCTCTGTCCTCCCACCACAGGAGTGTAGCCCTCCATAAGACTCATGATTCTGTTGAAGTGGCGCTGGTTGACAATCCGGCCGTAGTCGGGTGAGCACTTGGGGTCAGCGCCGTAGAATTCCTGGGGCGGATCAAAATGACCTTGATGAAGAGCCACACAGTGCTGCTTCATCTGCACAGAAGACGCCAAGTCAGAGCGACGTCGTCAACAGTGACCACCTTACCAGCAGAGTCTGTCGGATGCACTGCACCACCCGGCCCTGGATGCAGGGCTCACACAGGATGTAGTCTGGAGCGATGCACGTCTGGCCACAGTTGACAAACTTTCCCCACGTGACGCGACTGCATTCAAAACAGGTGTGAGAGAGCACGAATGGACAATGTTCTGTGACATTTTAATGTTTGGAGGGTTTAAAAAAGAGCTAAAGGGTTATATCAGCATCTTCCTGTGACTTTCTACTTTCCAGGCTCCCACTACGCTGCCAGTCAAAAGTTTGGACACACCTTCTCATTCAATTCAATGAAAAAGTGTGTCCAAACCTTCTGTACTTAGCGACACATTCTTGATATTTAGAAGCATTCTCAGACATTTTGTAATGAATCACCAGCTTTGCTCTCAACGTGAGCTCACAAATGCTGGCGACGAAGTGTCAGCATAAGGTTTTACAATCTTTAGGCAGATTTTAAGCCCCTCCTCCTCTGTTTTGTGCCATAGTAAATTGAAATGAATGGAAATTGGGGTATACCCCTTTAGCAGTTCGATGGATGAAACATGCACACAGTGTACAGCAGCAACCTGAAAGATGTGACTTATATGAATGATATTTGAGCATGTTCCATAAGAATATTTCAGTAAATACTCCTTGGTGACAATGGGCTAACACTTTTTATGTATTGTATGTATTACTACAATGACAGAAGCTACAGCTGATTATTTGCTTTCTTTTGTATTGGATTTAATTCCGTTCAACGCTGTGTGTGTGACCAGGGATGCTGGCTACTCTTATGAGTGTGTTACCGGCAGGCGACTCTAATGTCACAGTTCTTGTCGATGTAGCAGGGGCTCTTTCCTCCCAGCTCCAGGGTCACTGGGGTGAGGTGGCGAGCTGCGGCTTCCATCACCACTTTACCCACCGAGCTGCTGCCTGTGTAGAAGACATGGTCGAACCTGAGCCTCAGCAGCTCCTGGGTCTCCGACACTCCACCTGTCACCACTGGGTACAGGTCCTAGAAATAAACAATGCAAACTTTCAGAATGTTATTTCTATTTTTGTCTTTTACTGTACAAGGAGCATGGGGCAACTGAAAAAACAAATGAAGAATCCCGTCATGCAGTGACCACTTGGCGCTTGCATCACAACAATGTGCTGAGCACGGTACTGTGCTGGTATAAGACTTTAGCGTTACTGCAACTCTGCCTGACATTATTCTATCAACAATAGCAGCTGGTGTTCAGACCCTGTCCAGATAGCGAGGCAGCAGCGCCCGGAGGAGGAGGGACGAGTACTCGCTGAGCTCTGACGGCTTCACCACAGCTGCATTGCCTGCAGAGAGAGAGAGAGAGAACACAGGTTTCTGTGAATGGAATGAGATCACTGAGTGACGCAGAGCGGACGAGTAGGAGGGTGAGAATGCAGATATGGGAGGGCAGTCACATGTCGGTTTGAACGGCATGGTATTTCTCATTGTTTTTGCCAAAGTTGTGCAGAAACAGGACATGCATATTCACTGGTATTTTTAGTAATGCATGGAAAAGGTTTTCAGGTTGTGTAGTAAATTGTAAGACACAGCAAGGCCTGGGTGACCCAAAATATACAAAATACAAGTGGAAAAACAAAAACTTGTTCAAAAGAACTAGTTAAAATGAAAAATAGACTTAAGTAATAAACAATTAAATCCTCAAATTCAAGTCATTTTTTGTCGGCCTCTCTCTGTTTTCATATACACTAAACTAGCACAAACTGGCTAAAGAAACTGAAGCATTCAGTTTAATGTTAAAAGGCTGAGGCTAAGACTCAGTGTAAGCTCGTACCCACTGATATGAATCAAAAGTCTCTAATGTGGTTGGATTGCTTAGCTTAAATTTACTCAGGAGTCAAAGCTTAAAAAGTCAACATTCAGATTTTATAACTTTACAACTTTTTAATGTTCTAGCGGTATGAAAACAGAGAGCTAGATAGGTTACCACCTGGCTATTTATTGTATTTGCATGCCTTTTATGCTTTTATTCTCCACTGACCCACAACGGAAGTTACTCGTCTCTGTTTACCTTCTAAGTGTGCTTAATAAGATAACACTGATTAGAGCAAAGATTTCTATCAATCATTTCTACCTATACTGTAAAAGGCCTATTTCATCATGTCACTGGAGGTCTAAATATTAAACTTCTTTAACATCTGTCTGAACCTCTGCGGCGTTAGGCAAGGTAAATCATAACCCTGTAACTTGACTTCTCTGTCATTATAAGTTTTGTCTCCACTCCAGCTGCACCCTACTTCAAACAGATCCGAGGTCTAGCCAGGAGCAACAGAGACAGAGCAGCTCTCTACCTGCAGCAATAGCCCCGACCAGAGGCAGGAGGGTGAGGGCCCAGGGGTAGTTCCAGGCACCGATGATGAGCACAACTCCCAGTGGCTCAGGCTGGATGTAGACCTCGTCAGATATGGTGAGGAGGTTCCTCTCCACGGGCCGAGGAGCTGCCCACTCTGCCAGCTTCTCTATAGCCAGCTTGATCTCATTATCAATGCCAATCAGCTCCAGTAGTGGTGTGTCGTACTGGCTCTGAGGGGAAAAAAAGACCAACACACCTGTCGCTGAAGCAAATGAAGCCCCCGCAGCACACATATGACAAGGTCCAGCGTCCCGCGCTGGTGTCTCCCGAGCGTCCACTCACCCTGCTGATGTCCTGTTTGAGGGCAGTGGAGATCTCTGTCTCCTTCTCCATGATCATCCTCTGCAGGGCTTGAAGCTGCTGCAGTCTGAACTCTAGGGGTCGAGCCCTGCCGCTCAGGAAGGCCTCCTTGGCCCGCTGCACCGCCTGCCTCTCCATACAGACACCCGCACTGATAGAAGACACAATCCATCATCCATTACACACCGATTAATACAGGCTACTGGACAAATGGACTTCATATCCCTCTATTCTACCAAGAATTTTTGTGGCCCATCCCCTACCTCACCTCCTGCATATATGAACAATATAGGCTAATAAAATAAGAATTATATTGTGAGCATCTTAAAAACCAACAACATTGGTACGTTTACAGAATCATTTTATACTGAAATCTTACCTGTAAGGCACTGATGCAGAGTAAGTAGTGTGTTATTATTTTACCAGGAATATTTAATAAAAAAATTTAAACGCCGTAGTGATGACTTAACATGCAGTTAAGAGAAAATATAGAAATAGACACTATAGAAGTTTGACTGTTGTGTCGTGAATCATTAAATGACACGTCACTGTAGCCATCTAGATATTTAGATCCACTGTTTGTTGTTTCACTGAGTCAGCGTATACATGTGTTTGTGTTGTTGCTTTGTGGACATCAATGAGTGAACTGTATTATATTTACATTGTTATAACTTATTTCTACTTTCATTCAACATACGTTTGTGTTTATTTCAGGTTTAATATTGATAAAAGCTTGTAGGGCCATTTTTTCAGCAACTCCTGTAGGTTTATAATTTATGAATGAAGTGGCCAAATAGGGTTAAATCCTAGGTCTGAAGTATTGTGTCGTCTACTGAATAGCATCAGAATACAGCAGTGTATATTCTTTGAATTGATCCGATACTTCAATAACTGGAGATTAGAGTTGGATGTTTGAATTAATGGCCTCGTTGTGTTTTAATGAAGTCTCACTTCACAACCCTCCTTTAAATATACTGTAAAAGTAATTCTGTATATAGGTTCCATTACACTACATACTTTACGATATCATAATGTCAAAACGTATTAGATATTTCTTCATGTGACAATAAATTTGGACGCACGTAGTGGAGGTCAAGTGAAAAATGTACAGTCCATTTAGTCTTGAGTTGTTGCGCCAATGTCTCCGTCTTCACGCTGTCTTAACACACACCTGGCCTGAAACGGTGACCCTGCTCGAAAACGGTCGCTCTACATATTATTTATTTGATAATAATTATTAATTTATTATATCTAATTGATCATCCTGTCGGAAACAGATTCCTACTCCGTGTAAATCCACGAATAGTCGCCACCAACCCTGTGTGGTGCGTAAAAGCGCAATCTACTTACCACAACTCAGGGGAGCTCAAGTCCAATCCTCATGTGATCCCCGTCAAAAATTAGAGCCACCAGTCCGTCACTAATCTGATCTCAAAGCGGTTCAGATGTCCGATGAGCAGCGGGCTCGCTGAATGACTGACCAGCTGACTCTCGATGCGCACTGTTCACCAGTCACGCTGCTCTGGGATCAGTTTACCTCACGGCCCTGGACCTTCCAACACTGGGACCCTTGATAAACGCCCCCCACACGGACCCCGCGTTTCCATTCACTCTCCATACCTCTGCTGCTGCAGCTGGCTGCATGAGTTCCTTCTTTTACCGGCGGAGTCATAGAGGAGGACAAGGCATCATAGTAGGCAGAGTCTTCACTGTACTTTGGAAAAAATACTTTTTTGTCCAAGGTAAAAAAAAATAAATAAATAAAAAATAAAAAACAGTACAGAGAAAGTAAAGGCACGGAATGATTTCAAACTTTTTTTTTAAGGTTTAATAGCAGACAAAATGGAAAAAGGTAAAATCATTTTAAATGTATTATTACAGATGGATAAAACATTGTCAGTCGTGGCTCATCGTGCTGATAGCAGCTTGTAACTACTGATTTTCATTCTGAAGTGAATCACTGCTTCCTAGTTTTGTAATCTCAAAATCTGTAAGTAAAAATAGTATATAAATTATATGTTGGGTTCTATTTAAAAAATAAAAGTGAAATGCTTAAAACCTCAATAGCAGCTTAAGGTGTAAAAGAACAGAGAGGAAACAAACACATTGACGGGACGAATCCTTCAGATATATCCGATTATGAAATGATATGGATCAGTAACTAAGAGGAGGGCTATATTTCACAACAGGCGTCCGTCCTTCGATCGCCTGCTGATCGCCAGCACTGCGCCAAACTTCAGAGCTCGGGCCTCACCTCAGGAACCTCTGCAAACAACACGAGACACCAGACAGTTTGAAACACAGAGATGGCAGATAGTTTAACTGTTCATGGGAGCAAAACAAGTGTGGATGTCAACAAAGGTGGTGGGGTTGGCAGGAACAAAAGAGGGCATTTAGACGCGGGGAGTGAAGCATGCCGGGTAATTAAAGGGAGGGTAGATGAGGGGGCATTATGTGGTTATGTTTCTCTGACAACACCACACATTGTCTGCCAGACACAAAGCCATTGTTGTATGAGGGTACGGGACTGTGGGATTGTGGGTATGCAGGGTGGAGGAGTACTGATCAGATTAACTTGGGAAAATGTCTTTTTTATTACTTACAAAGATGTAAACAAAAACCGCTCTGGTTAATAAAAAACAAAACTTCTATCTTCAGGGGCCAATATATTTCTCAATCATTAAATCACATGAAACCATAAATGCTCTTGAGTTCGGTTAAGACAATGGGACAATGGAAAAAAATGAGTGTGTCTATCATTAATTAATTAAAACAGACCCTGACAAGAGAGCATCTTGTTCTGTAAATTAAGCCAAACAACCGCAACCTGAAAACACGCGGCATGGCTGCAACTGGTGTGGAGGCGTCATAAATATGGAGGCTGTAACTGTTCTGGAAAACTGTTTATGTACTGAACAGAGCTGCCACTTGGTCACTAACTTTCATTCCATAAAACTTGTTAGAAATGAGAGAAAAGCATTATACAGAATGTCAGGTGATAAACAAAACCTGTCCAAAACCACATTCACACAAAAGTCGTTTGACATTTAATGTCAGACTCAGGGAATCTGTTAAACCTTTTATTTCACAGCTGGAAAATGACCAAAAACTGAGACTAACTCTATCCTTGCTAGCATCACTGGTAGAGTTATTAACTGTGAAATATCAACGCACACCTTGGACTTGGATGCAAAGTTAGGAGAGAATGGATCTTCTGAGGGTGTCCTGTGGTGTGTGGTAACAGGATGTTGTTAGTGGGGTCTTAGGGTCCTATGAGTTGAGGGGGGAGGTCTGTGGACCCATCCCACAGATGATCAGTTTGGGTTCTATGGACTTACCAGAGGTGATTTATGCCAAGCTGTTGCCATCATATTTAATGTGTGTTTCTAAAGCCCCTTTCACATCTAACAAAAACCCCGGGTCGATTCCTGGGTCATTTGACCTAGGTTTTCTGGATTTTATGGGCTCAGCTCGGCTTTGATGTGAACAGGAATGCTGCGTCGACCTGCTAATTTACACGATGACGTTGATGTACCTGTCTGTCACATTTTGTAACTGGACGGCCTGTCCAGGATCTAGTGCATTTGAAATCTAGGTCAACACCTTGTGCTGCTTTTAATGTTTTGTAGTTGTCCTTAAACCATTTTTGTGTCTGTGTCAGGCTACCACTAGGTGGGTGGTACATGTCTAAGTAACATCCATATCAATGACAGGTCCAAAAGTTTCCCAGCACAACATTCTATTATCACAAGATTGTCGATGTTATTTACTTCCCCTGTCAGTGTTCTTTATGTTGTGGCTGATCGATGTATGTACACACACGCATGATAATTTTAGGATTACATGCAGACAGAAACAAAACTGAAACTAGATCTATTTGGCCGTAAGTGTTATAGCTGGATTCATTTACCTGCACAATAAATGCTGCCAGGCCAGCCAGCATGGCCAACATCATCATGTTACGCAGCTTGCTCACTTCAAACTGCTTCACCAGAAAGAACCGAGCCCAGCCCAGCTTCTTTGCAGTGTGAGGGGGGTAACGCATGCTGTTCACTCCCTCCATCTTCAGCTGCTTGATCAGGCAGCTGCGCATGTGGCTGAGCTGGTCGAAGCTGTGGCGGCCGTGGTAGGAGCCCATACCACTGTTGCCTGAAGAAGAGAAAGCAGGAAGTGAAGCCGGTCACAGAAAAAATGCAGTAGGATAAATACCTCGGCTGACTGTGAGTTTTAGTATCATGCACTCACCAACTCCTCCAAAGGGAAGAGCGCTGACAGTAAAGTGGACGAGGGTGTCGTTGGCTAGCAGAGCTCCACTGGACGTCTCAGCAATGACTTTTTTAATCAGCTTTTTATCAGGGAGGGAGAGTGATGGGAAGTCAGTCAAGCTGTGGCATAACTATTCACAATTAGCACCGAAACTACTGAATCTAAATGTTAGCTTGAACAAAAAGGAAGGAAACACGTGTGCAGGCGACGCGCTGCACCTTGTTGTCGTGGGAGAAGACATAGATCACCAGCGGCTTCTCTCTCTCGCTGATGAACTGGATGGCCTCGTCCACACCGCTCACAGTGATGATGGGCAGCAGCGGCCCAAAGATCTCCTCTTGCATGACTTTGGATTCTCTCGTCACATCCTTCAAAACAGTGGGAGCTGCGAGGAAAGGAGACAGGGGGATCAATCAGAGCGTATTAACCAAACATATACAGTGCACCGCACCATTTTATACACAGTTGAACAAGATTAAATGAAATTAGCCGGCAGAGATGGGAGGGTATTAAACGGCTGACTGAGTCTCAAATGTTTACCGCAGAAGAGCTGTCACGGTTCTGCTCCCCCTCCTTGTGTGTTCTCTGGCAGCTAATCCCTGGACGGCTCCATCTTCATCCCTCTTTAATGGTTGAATGAACTCACAAGCAACTCATCGACTCATCAAGCCCACATAAAACAGCCGGTTCGTTCCGTCTCATCCAGTGGTGATTGCGCAACAGCGGCATAGAGATTTCTTAGATGTTTCTACTTCTTGCCTGCTTTAATTGCGCTTTAATCAACCTTTACCACCCTCTGAATTCAGTCCTGCTCAGGATTTCACCATCTTCCACCTCTTGCATGATTGTGATTTCTACCACTTCAACCACAAATGAAGCTCTGTCCATCACTGTGGTCTCTATCAAATCCTAACAGTATAAAAGCACCCATACGGACAAAACCCCAGGTACATCTATGTGAATTCAACTGGTGCTGGACCAAAGGGCAGATGCAGATTATAGCGATTATACATGAATACGCTTTATACAATGGTAAACACTCTGGGAATCCCAAGGAATAGGTGAAGGAAATTGGTCTTGGATTGGGAGACCGGAGCTACTATAGATAATTCCAAGTCTTTGTGTTTTTATTTAACTTATTTACTTATGTAAATCAGGCCCAGGTGTGAAATGAGCTGATTTTCCTTCCTTCTTTTTGCTCTTCTTTGATTAACATCAGTGTACAAAGTCGATGTCCTGCTGTATCACTTAACTCTGAAGAAATATTCCTTCAAGAGCACTGCAATAAATTATCCAGAAAGTCAAAAACAAACGAGCAGCTGCAGGATTTTCTCACCTCAAAGGACTTGACGACTCCACTACATGCATGTAGTCACATAGACTGACATGTTCGTAAAAACTAAGCGCACACCAGTTTGAATGGGTGAAAAAAAAAAGCTTAGTTCGTGAGCTCACAACTCGGAAGAGTCCCTTTTAAAAAACACACCACATACCAATGTAGCACTGGGATTCGTCAGCATCTCCACCAGCAGCAACCGTGCTCCCCTCCATGAGCGCCATGACTCTCTTAAAGTGCCGCTGGTTGATGATGCGTCCGTAGTCCTCAAAGGTCTTTGGATCATCGGTGTAAAACTCCTACAACGTGTCACATGAAAGGAAGATTATCTCAGAGTACAAGACCAATAGAAAGAAAAAGTACTGAAGCTTTGTTCTTGTAATAACTATTTTTGAATGTGAATAAAGTAAACAGAAGCTGCCATGCTATGCATAAATTAAGTCATAAATTGCTATCTTTAGAAATAAAGCAAACCTTTACTAATTAGATACTCTTGACTATATATGAGAGCTATAATAGTAGACAATACAAACAAAGCTCCCCATACTCTAACGCAGCTGAATTAAATCAGAAAAACAACTAATATTAATATACTGTAAAATTAATTTTTATTCTAAAGGGACCTTGATGGACTTCTTGATCTCCTCCAGTACTCTGCTCTGGATGGAAGGTTCACACAGGATGTAGTCTGGAGCAATACAGGTCTGGCCACAGTTGACAAACTTTCCCCATGTGATGCGACTGTATTGGGGGAAAAATAATAATAATTAGCGCACCGCGGATGCGTTGAAGCTCCATCGCGTTCTGCGGTTCTTAAAAGCGCTAATGGAGGAAGCCTACCGACACGCCACCGTGATGTCACAGTTCTTGTCGATGTAGCAGGGGCTCTTTCCTCCCAGCTCCAGCGTCACTGGTGTGAGGTGGCGAGCTGCAGCTTCCATCACCACTTTACCCACCGTGCTGTTGCCTGTGTAGAAAATGTGGTCAAATCTCTGCTTCAGCAGCTCCTGGGTCTCTGGCACTCCGCCTGTCACCACTGGGTACAGGTCCTACAGAAAAAACACAAAAATCCCAGCACTCTAACACAGACTGTAGAGAGGTAAAAACTTATTGTAGTCCAGTGAGGACGGAGGCTCACCTTGTCTAGATACTGAGGGAGAAGTTCCTCCATGGCCTTGGCAGAGTGAGAGCTGACCTCAGACGGTTTTATTACTGCTGCGTTACCTGGAAGTTAAATGAAAAGACATAATGACAAGATGGTGACAATGCTCCAACAATTACATGACACAAATGTGATGAAAAAAGGGAAATATGAGGAAAAACTCCAAACCAAATACTTCCCAAAGTACCCACTCAGTCCCTGTTACTTAAGCAAAAGGAATTCAACATGTCCTACCAGGCGTAATTTAATTCTTAACGTCAGATTCATTGAAAAAGATGTTAATGATTAATGTTATTGATTTACATTCACCTGTGCTAGATGTGAAATGGATGAATTGGTGAATATCCAAGTAAAACATGCAGTATAACAGATAAACAGAGCTGATGATTAGTTTATCATAACATAAAGACTGGAAACACAGGGCAGTCACCTGGCTCTGTCCTAAGGCAATAGTATCAACCGCCAAAGCTCTTTTATTAAAATATTACATTTTTTGTTTAATCCATACAATCCGAGGTGTAGAAATGCCAATCTACTTTGTTATGAGGGTTAATCTGCTGGAATTTAATGGAGCCGGACAACCTAATTTGTCTTGTGTCTGGGGGGCTAAGCTAATACGCTCCTACTTCAACTACAATGTTACTATAAGTTATCAGTCCTCTTAACTAACTCTAAGGAGGGAAGCAAATAAACGCATTTCCAAAAATGTTCAATAACATATAACACAACATATGGAACATCACCATTGGTTGTGCATCTTTAATCATATTTGCAACTAAATATATGTGGCTATGCATCCTACCTGCAGCAATAGCTCCGACCAGAGGCTGGAGGGTGACGGCCCAAGGGTAGTTCCACGCCCCAATTATGAGCACGACTCCAAGGGGCTCGGGCTGAACATAAACCTCATCTGCTATGTTGACGAGGGTCTTCTCCACCGGCCGAGGAGCGGCCCACTCTGCCAGCTTTTCTACAGCCAGATTGATCTCTCCCTCCAGACTCATTGTCTCAAAAAGCTCCGTCCCATTTTCACTCTGAAAAGCACATGCATGGGTCCAATGCTCATTATTATCGTAGAAAGGCCAAAACTCCAGCAACACTTGTAATAAATGGAACAACTATTAGACCAATGCATTTCGGCTTGTAGCCTTCGTCAGGAACATCCTGATATACTTTTATTATAAAATACACACTTATTATACACACTTAATCTAATCTAATCTAATCTAATCTAAACTAGCACTGAAGTGGGATTTGATTTTTTTACACTCAAAAGTGTGCTTTACTCTGTAAAGGCTTGCAGCAACGAGGCAGTGTTTGATTACCTTAGTGTGGTTGAGACACCATAATCCAATTTAATGACCAGGTTTCAAAAGAACAATAACAGCACAAAAGAATACAGTCATGCGTGGCCTAGTTCTTTTTAAACTGGAACCTTTCCTGAAACGCGACTGAATACTTGGTTGAATACTGTTAACTCAAGGAAACTGGCTCCAGGATTCAATGATTGTCTATAACGACATATCAGAAAAAGACACTCTTTAATTAATTAGATGTTAGATTTTTGGTTTGTCAGACAACAGACAGATTTGTCACAACATTGGCTTAATCAATAAAATATCAAGTCAAACATGGTGCAGTAAAGCATGGTGCCTCAAACTGGAATAAAGGCATCATTAATAGACCAGGGTCAGGTCAACACAGGTCAAGATTTTCAGCTGCGCAAAAGGTTTATAACTCACCTTGCTGAGGTCCTTTTTAACGGCATCTGCTATGTCCTTCCGTCTCTCGGTGATGAACCGCAGAAGGCTCTTCAGCTGGTGGATCCTGTGCTCCAAAGGTTTGGTCTTCCCTGTCTGAAAGGACTTCCTGGCCCTCTGTACAATCAGCTGTTCTCGGGACATCTTAAAACAACAGCATACACACAGATGATGCACCATTTGAATCCCTTTGTCGCTATACACCAATCAGGTGTAACATGACGATCTTCCTAATACTGTCTCTTTATGCTTGCGTCCCAACAAAGAATGGACATGGGTCTTCTGAGGATGTCCTGTGGTGTTGTTGGTAGGGTCCTCTGGGTTGAAGGGACGAGCCTCTGTGGATCAGACTTGATCCAGCTCATCCCGCAGATAGTTCAGGTTGGAATCTAGTGAATGTGGAGGCCAGGTGAACACCTTGTGGTGTTTTTTTTTAATGTTTTTTAGTTGTTCCTACACTGTTCTTGCATCCTGCTGGGGACAGATGCTGCCATGAGGGAGTGTCATTGCTATAGGGTGGGGGTACCTGGTCTGGTCTAGGTGGGTGGTATGTTCAGTGGTAGTGCATCCACGGAAAGTCCAGCAGAACGTTGTATTGTCACAAGATGACCAGTGGTCTTAATGTTGTGGCTGGTCGGTGTATGTGACCTTGTGGTTAATTTAGTCAGTCAGTAGCTACTGCCAAGACAGCCACGAAAAGCAGTTGCTCCTAAAAAAGTTTCCCAACTACACTGTCGTTAAGCTGCTTTAGCTGCACTGTTACTCTGCTACGTTTAAAATGACATATTTTGCTTACGCCATTTTCTCTTTTATTTTACTAGATTATATATGTTATTTTAATCTTGTTTTATCATCTTTTTTGTTTATACTTGTGGTTTTAAGAGTGTCTTTTATGTGGAACTAAGCTACTGTGACAAAATCATTAAAGTCTAAGTCTATAACGCTTCAATAACTTGAACAGTTTGGTTTGGCCTGGACCTGTATCGATAGTATCGATAACGGTCATATATTAAACCACGTAGCTTTAGTGTCTTTCAGGGCGCGTTAGCTGCACATTCATTACATCTACTAGTCGCTGTAATAACCGAAGTAAGTTACTACTGAATAATAATGAACACAAAGATAGTTTAGTCCTGAAACACCGTCTTGTCCGAGCCTCCGTGGTAATAACAGTAAATAACAACACTGGGAACTGTTACGACCTAGCTAGCTGTAGCGGATGTGTCCGTGTTAAAAAGCTATGCAGCGATAATAAAGCAACATTTGAAGACCGGTTATTGCCGTGCGTTTTACCTTTAAAACTCCCTCTATCGCCTCCACCAGCAGTTTTACTAAGCAACGTCTGGGTACAAATTATGAAGTTATAACACCAGGATGTTTTACCATTGACCAGCAGTAACGGCGTCAGCGATTGGTCTGCGTATGTGTCAATCAAATAACGCACCAATCAGGACAAGGCATCATGTCACTGTGACACAAGGAGGCCACGCCTCCTTAACAACAACACAAACCATGTAGCCGCAGGCTCAACACTTACATTTTTTTGTGTTAATGGATGACCGCCATTTTACTAGGGTCAGGGACTCTGAACGGTCACTGAGTAGGATGGAGTGTATTATTTTATTTTTTTTACACCTTTATTCCTCATATGTAGTGGAAATTCATGCAAACTGGAATTGGAACATAAATACCACAAAATAAATCAAAACAAATACAAATAAGTCAGATTTGAAACAATAAAATATAAAGAACAACATAAAGGAAGAGTCAAATATACACAACATATGCAAATCATGTACTTGCTCTGCATCCATAATGTCTTTATAAATATACCAATGTGTACATGCAACATAATTTGTAAAAAGAAATACAAATATGTGGAATATCTGTGGTAAGTAGTGTGTGTCTGTTAGTCTGGTAATGTTGGAGATAACTGGGTGATGTGGCGTGTTGCGTCATCTGAAGGTTGCCGAAGGGTCCTGAATGCTGTGAGACATTTACAGGAGTCGTCAGTGGTGGCTTTCAGCTCCTTTTCAGCCATTGTGTCCCCACCGCTGACCTGACCTGCCCTTCCTCACAGCTTGCGGCTTGTTTATAGTCACCGCAGGGCCATAAGCACCAACAGCCCAGCACACATCAGTAAAGAAAATGCTGCGGGCTGCTACAAACTGACTGAAGGCGTTGAAAGTAGTTTGGTGAGGACCATGCAGTTACTCCTGAGGACAGGGCGTGTTCCTTAGAGGCTGCAGTGTGTTCTAACCTACCTGGTGTTTTCAGTTGTCTATATGGTTCTCATTTTTACAACTATCAGACCTCCTTTGACATAATTATTGTTGTTACTATTACCAAAGTTAATCTTGCTAGAAGAGTTAGAATTAAGACATTTAAACATGATCCAGCAACATGTTTCTAGCGAGCAAACAAACAAAACTAGCGAAGTGTGAAACGCTTCCCAAGGCATGCCTGAAAAAACACAGCCAATGGCTTGTATCCTTTTAGCAAGTGTAAACAAGGAAAAGCTTAACAATCGCAGAGCAGCTGTTGGTAGAGACTGACAAGATCTCCTCATCTGATGCTACTAACTGAAGACAACCTTACTATAATCAGCTGACATGCGGCGCACAGGCCAGTCGTATAAAATAAAGTCCCAGACAGTCTGGTGATGTATGTGTGAGGGTTCTTAGTCATGCAGATCATGGTACATATCCAAAAACGTTAAAGAAAGACAACTGGACTTGTAGAGTTTCTTGAAATAGCTTGGGGACCGGTGGGGAGATGAAGGTTAAATAGGAAACACCGTGGGTGTAGCCCATCAGAAACTTGCTTGACTAGTGTCTGTTAACAAACAGATGATGGCACGACTAGTGTGTGTGTTAACGGCTAGATGCGTCGTCCCTGTCCTTTGTGAGGACAGAAGTTAAGATTGTAAACTGCAAACTGGGGGCAGATTAGGAGTGTCCTTTGTCAGGACATGCGTTTGCGGATGGGATGTTTTCTTTCCCCAATGTACATGTGAAGTCTGTACATCCCCTCACGCACAAACTACATTACTTTGCATTCATTTGGGTGTAATATCTTTGTGGCCCTGCCTATTTAAATCTCCACTCCCCACCAACCCCTTAGGACTGAAAAAGTTACTTGGATAAGTGGCGAAATGTCTTCAAAAAGATCTACAAGTCCAATTTCTTCTCTTTTTTTTCTTGTTTTTGGATATTTACCTAGCAAAGCTTGATCTTCTGACTATTTGTGGATTAAGAATTTACCCAGAAGACTTTAGACTTTGGCCTAAAGCAATCATTACCTAGTGACTCTGGACTGATAGCCAGGGAAGCAGCTGGATCTAACTTATGATCAATTAGACCCTGTCTTATTAGCATGCATTGAAGCTTCCAGCTGACATCCTTTCATCCAAACTCTAAACATCTGGAGAAGCTACACAGGAAAAAAAAAAGCACACGCAGAGACAGCTTCATTCTTTTCTGGTTTTAATAACAAAGACTGTATCTGAGTTCCATAAAGAACAAAGAGAGAGACACCCCTCGGTGAGAGACACGTATGACATTTCTTTGAAAAACTGGTGCTTGGAAAGCGTTGCATCTTCAGGGGGCGTGACTGACGGCGGGGAGGGAAGGGGGGAGGTCTTCAAAATGCATTTAGATCAAGCTGGAGAGGCGCAAAACGACAGGGTACGTACATTCAACATTCTAGAGGTTCTACGGGGTAAGATGCAGACATGGTACCCATGCTTTATCTGAAACAGTCCGTCTTCATTTACAGTCCAATAAATGGTACAGAGCGAAGCTTCCGAGGGGGGGTCGGAGGGGTTCTATCAGCTTTATTTGTCCCTCCACACTCTGTGTGCAGTACAAGGCTTCATGTGGTTCAGAGTGCTCATGACAACAATGAGGAATAACTGAAACCCGGATATGTCTAGAAAAAAGAACAGTACATAAGAGGAGCAGGCTCATAGACCACCTGTGAATGTATTTACACTTTTTTTCTTTTTTTTTTTTATACACAGAAAAAGAATGTATTCACACCTGTACAGAGGAGTAGGCCTATGTCTGCTTTCACAGGAAGAAGGCACCTCCTTTTCCATCACTAAATTCAATACTACTGGCCTTAATGCACACCTGGCAAGTGCACATGTGTATATATACACACACTCATACATACAGTACATACACCGTTGGTAGCACAGCAGACGACTTGACAGGGACATTGAGTGGACATTAGGGCAGTGCAGATTGTGACGAATCAAGTCTCACAAAGTTCAGGGGAAGTGAGCACGAAGCCCGGAGACATCGCGCTCACTTCACGACATTTCATAAGAACCTCTGAATAAATGTGATCTCAACAATGAAAAGTCCTGGTAGAAAGAGTTCTCTGGAAAGTGTTGGAGCTGCCTCAAGTTTTATTATAGTCTTTGGCACACTCCTGTTGTGCCAACGTAGGTTCTCCTTATGAAACCCTTGGCAGACATGAATAAAATCTATACATATTCTTCTATCTACATATAAAGATTTGTGCTCTTTGTCTGACGGGCTGATGGCAGCATCCACGCCCCTCAAACTGTAATCTCACACACTCTCACTCCCGTCCCCTAAAAAAAAAGGGGGCGGGAAATGAACCACCACATGCGTCACATTCAAATATATACACAAGTTCGCGAACATCAAGTTTTGTTTTTAAAAAAAAAAATAAAAAATTAGCTACAGAACATAAAAAGCTGCAGTTTCTCTCGGTGAAATGAAACGTATTATTAAGGTAACTCGTCAAGTAATCTGACCGTTCGCGGTTTCACTTCGTCTGGGTTCGAGGAGGACGCCTGACCGGCTGTCCAGAGCTGTAGTGGTGACGGCAGAACGGCCTCGCTCGCTCAGGTTTTCGCTTTCTGAGCCTAGAGACAAACGTGAGCAGAGAAACCCCCCCCCCCCATCTCCTCCACCCACCCTCACTGTGAGCAACATGACCAAGCAATCAAGTCTTGTGGATTCCTATGATTCAAGCAGGAAACAGTGTGGTGAGAAATTGTGAACGGTATCTACGCGTTTTTGTCAGCCTTGCGAGGCAAGTGCAAAAATAAATATGAAGCCGATATGAGCGAAACTAAGCTTTTCTCTATATGCATCTATGTGTTATACCACTACTGGGTTATTGTTTTTGTAAATGATACTAATTAGATGTTTGCATCTGTCACTCTGTCAGTAGTAACTTGAACAACATAAAAACCTGAAAACAGCTGCAAAGGAACTGCCTGAAATAACCTGACTATCCATCTACGGAGGTAAAGGAATATTCCACTGATTTAGCGTAACACATAAAGGAAGCTGGAAAACCTTTTTTCGAAATTGTAGCAGCAGAACTTGTAGGCCCCAGAGCCTCTATTTCCTATCACAGCCACACAATTAGATTTTCTATGCACTGCAAATGAATATTTCCTTCCAAGTCCACATCAACTGTGAAGTTTTCGTGACTCAGATGATGGATAAGCTCATCCTGATGTGTCAGAATCAGTGGAATGTCCCTTTACCTCGACGAATGTTCATCCGTGAGCTATAACAGTGGTTGCTATTACACATTCAGTTAATCGTTGATAGTCTTCGACGGTCAGTTTGAGCTGTTTTCTTCGCCGGCCTGTCTTCTGGGAAATGTATGCACTTCTGCAGACTTGTTGATCAACACAGAGCGAGTGGGTATCGAGGGCAGGAGCTGGAGATTAGAAAACCTTCCCCCCTGTTTTCTCCTCCTCTCAATCCACAATAAAGTGCTTGAGCTAACAACACAAGAAAAAAAATCTAAATCAAAACAAGGCAGTTACAAATGTACAGGTTCCTTTGCTCTCATGGCTGTTTCGTTTCTGTAACAGAAGCTTGTGTTTTTACGCTGAAGTCCACACAGAGTCTCCAAGCTGAATGTGTTTCCGTGAACGGCCGTAAGCCTTTTGTTAATTCCACCTTCCTTCTTCTTCCTTCCTCTAATACTTGAGGTTTTCAAGACAGGTAGGAGACCCCACGTTCATCTAAAACAATAAATAAGAACAACAACAACTAAAATACCACTAATAAGAGAGTTTAAAAAAGAGGAACCACCTCACGTGGCGTCTGTTCGAAGCCCCGACCATTGTCTCATAGCCGCGTGAATCCTCCTTTTTTGTAAAAACAAATGATAGCCAGAATACATGTGGATCCGATGGTGTTCACCCATCAAAGTGTTAATAGAAAAAAAAAAAAAAAAGCACACCACAAGAGATCATCCTTTAACGTCCACGGCTGCTTTCAGCCTTTCGTTTCTGATCCGTTGTCATCTTTGGTTGTAAATTTGTGCACCGGTCACAGTTCAGTTCAGCCAGTAAAAACACAACGATGATGGACACAGACGAAACCTCACAAAAGAAAAGTGCTCGAACTGCTACGGGAGGGAATGAGGGCTCGGTGAGCGTGAGGATGGTAGTCAATAGTCTTAGGACGTGGTCCCTCTGCGCGTGTTTGTGTGTGTGAGGCAGCTACTCATACAGTGTGACAGTACAGTAGCACAGAGCTGAGATCCTGCGGTCCACGCTGGCCTTGTCTGTAGGCAACAAGAAAACACAAAACAATAACCTGTTAATAGAAGACATTAAAAACAAATGGTTAAGTAGTATACAGTACACATATTAGATGGGCAATGTTTGTTTTAACCCTAGTGTTGTCAAGGAGATCAGTGACAGTCATAAGGTTTGACAATTAGACTACATTACACCCTGAAACTGCTGTGTTGATGGACAGAAGAGGAACGGCGACGTACTCCTGCTCAGATGATGTTGAGTTGAATTTGTTTACAACAAAACAGCTCTGACTGGTTGCAGTGCAAAGCTAGGTTTTTTTTCCTCTGTATGGGTTGTATAGTTTCCCAGTTGTCCTCTTAACAACTGAGTCCGACTTTTACCAGATTGCTAGAATTGAATCTCTTCCTTGAGTGAAAGACTTGAACATGACTCCTGAGCGTAAATTTGCTTAAGTAAAAGGATCTGCGATAGCTTCCAAGCACAACCATCAGCAATCAGCATTAAAATCCAGAGGTTTGCTGGTCACACTGATTCAACAGAATATTTATTTTCACTCACACTTGACTACGTTCTCAATGTCAGTGGGATCCTGCAGGATCTTGGACAGGCCATCCAGCAGCATGGCGGCCTTGCTGTAGCGGTAGGCTATGTCCTCCGTTTGCTTGAACATCTCATCCAGAGCCGCTGACTGAACCTGACGCACAAGCACACGCACCACATCAGGTTAGGCTGAGCAGAACTGTGTCGCAGCTGAAATGTGCTGAATAAATTTGACTATTTCCAAACTGTTGTGTTGTGTGCAAGACCCACCATCTCCACGGCGTGATTGTAGATGAGCTTCTCTGCAGTGACGCTGTTGATCTCGTCCACAAAGCGCTGCTTATCGGAGAAGAAGTGGTTGAGTTTGTCGGTGAGCCGCCGGCAGAGGGAGATGCAGCTTTTGTAACGTTCATTCAGGCTCTTCACCACTGAGAGAATAAAGACTTTTATTTATTTTGAGTTAGCAGACTGATTTCTCATAACACTGTTGACTGCTTTTTTTTTTGCCAGAGAAAGTGCAGATTTCTCCCGTCCACACCCAGCTTCCTGTTTTACGTGCTGGATATAGTTTTGGTCGAGTCACGGGACGGGAAGTCTGAGAAGTCCTTACCCTGTTTGACGGCAGTGGAAGGATTGAGCTTGGCGGATTTAATCTGAGCCTTGGCCAGATGGAGGGAGGACGCCAGCAGCTGAGCAGCCTTCATGTAGAGCACCAACTGCTCCACCTGCCTGTAGGGGGCGACACAATCACACTTTATGAGGCACGCTGACTGCAGCAGCAACAACACCACCGAACAAAAGGCCCTCCTGAGACTAGATGATATTATTCATAGAATGCGAGTTTCGGAAAGTCAGACTAGACTTTCGTCTCTTACCCCCACTCTTTGCTGAGCTGGCTGATCTGGTCCACAACCACGCTGTCCTGGGGGGGGTAAAGGGAGGCGGCTGACACTCCGAGCTCCGTCCCGCCGGCGCGAACCGCGGCCATCTCCAAGACGCAGTCCGTGAACGACAGCATCATCCGCAGGTGCATCAGGGTGTCTGTGTGCTCACGCTGTGCCGAGTAATTGAAGATTATGTTTAAATGACGAGGAGAGAAAAGTAGAGCGCATCAAAGAGCCGGGAAAATGTCAAACCGATCAACATTGTTCTCACCTCCATCAGTGTCTCCTCAGGAAGCTCTGGAGCTTCAAAGGTGATGAATCCCTCCAAGCTGGGGGGGGAGGTCCCATAGGGGACGAAGCGCAGGCTGCTGGGTCCCCCCTCTGCTCCAGGCACAACCTGCGCACCCCCAAACCCTCCAGGCGGAGAGGAGCCCATGGCCATTCCGGGGGGAGATCCGACATAGACCCGACCGCTGGTGGAACACAGGGAGCCGGCCGAGCTGTTGGAACCCACTGAGACGAGGACAAAGAGCAGAGAGCGAAGCGTTAAATACCAAGGACAAACGCCTGCTTCATTTAGTCGACACACTTTAACGTCCGGGCTGCTCACCTGAAGTAGTGCGAGGCCGGGTGCCCAGGTGGCTGCAGGTGGGAGGCGTGCTGCTGTTGGGTGGTGAACCCACAGTGAAAAGCACAGTACGTGGACTCGCTGACCCACACTGATGGAGCCCGGTAGGACCTGCAGGGGCTTTAAGGAAGGGTGAAATTTACTCACTCGTGTCTGCCAAACACTGTATTCTGTAGTTTACATTAAGCATGATCTGAGTAACCAGATACCTGAACTACGACTAAAGAGTGTGTAGCTGTTAACCCATACCTGTGTCCATGGGCCTCTCAGTGTTCAGGCTGTCAGTGCTGCCCTGATAGGCCTGTCCACCCAAATTGATTCTGATTGGTTGGTCAGACAGACGACCAGTGCTGACAGACCTGGCGAGGAAACCACAGATTATATCAGCACAGTGACGTGACATGGTAAGTTTCAACAGAGAGAGGATGAAGTAATGCAGAAGTAATCAAAATGTCAGTGACTGACTGTAACCAAACCACCGAATAACATTACGTCCATCCTATTAGATTGTAATAACCGAGACAAACTGGAAGCTGAGACGATGATAAAACTGTAGATCTGAATCCTACCTGCCAAAGGTTCTGCTAGCCTCCGGGGCAGCTGCCCGTCCAGTGAGGTACGGGCTGCAGTGGTGGGCACAGATATCTCTGGCATCCGCCAACGTCTTAGTGGGTATGGGGCTATCCGCCAGCGCCATCAGGTTACAGGAGGCCTGTGTTTTAGGGATCTTGAACGGTGCTGAGATGGTCTTGGTAGGGGATCCAATGATGGTGGGCAGCGGGGACTTCTGCAACCAGTCGGACGTGCGAGGGGAGGATCCGAGCAACTTGGTGGGGGAGGAACCGAGGTTGGCCGGTCGACCGAACTGCGGGGAGTGACTGCAGGAGGAGGAAGGCTGCACGGGGTCCGACAGCTGCTTGTGGAGCTTCTGCCTGGTCTGGTAGACCTCAGTCAGGGTGGGGGCGCTCTGGAGCCGAGCGCCGAGAAGCTGAGAGGCTGGGACAGGGGAACCTGGAGATAGGAAGAGGAACTGGATTATAATCAGTTCAACTAGAAAAACCTCCTAAAAATCTCACTGGCTCTTAGCTGTACACAGCCTTCACATTCTGTTGAACCAAAGCACAAAATGGCCGAGAGTGATGCCTCTGGTAACACTTTTATGAGCTTTGCTCCGTCCCACAGTTGCTACACAAGTTGCGTTGGTAAGAAATTCCGGTGTTTGTGAGACTTTCCAAATAAGGGACAAACGCCTGTTGTTTGTCTGGCCGAGGCAGAATTTCAGACAGTGTAGCTTCCCTGAAATGGTCTGCTGTGTTAATAGAAGAGAAGCGTCAGAGACTTTTAAAGAGGACCTTGACTCATGGTGACTCATTCACTTTGTCAAAAATAAAAGCCATGACACAAAGGAGAGAATCAAAACAGGGACTCCTAACTTTCAGCCATGAACCATATACACTGTGGCTTTTTGGTTGTATACGTTTTTAACTGTCTCAACATAAATTGAATTTTACTTAAATGGACAAGCTAGCACAGTCAGAAGTTTAATAACCCAGTGACCAGTCGGCGCTGAGTGTGAACTGACCTCCTGAGGAGCTGCGGCTACGAGGCTCCTGGTTCTGCAGGTGGCAGCAGCAGTGTCCCAGCTGCTCAGGGATGGTCCCCACTGCAAACACAAACGGAGGTTTTTGTTGCCAACAAATGCAAGTGTATACTTCACGTCTGGATGGTGTTGAAAAAGCTGAGGTACGGACAAATCCTTACCGAGAGGTGAAGGGGAGTAAGGCCGAGAGCTGCCTGTGGAAAGTCGCCGGCCCACGCTCTGAGGGACGTCTGCGGAGCCGGGCGAGGCCGAACCCACCTTGGGAAACCCCATCGGACTGGTATTGGAACGCCTCACTGTGCCGGACCTACAAACCAGACACATCCATCACAAAATTGAGTATACATCCCCAAGTGCAAGTTATTCAAGACTGAACTAATGTAAAGAGGGAGCCAATTAGAAAAATAAATCTTGGCTTCGTTATGGATTCAATTATTCTGCTGCACTCTCTCGGAAGACTTATTATTTCTTCTCCTTTTTTCTCATTTCATCCAATTTTGCCATTAAGTCTATACTTGTGGTCCTGCTGAGACAACACAATAAAGCTCCAAGCAGAGCACACAGAGCTTTGGGTCACAGATACAGATCTCTAGGTTTATCATACAAAATATCTGGTAGATCTGCAGGTAAATCCAAAGATACCGAAGTGTTGTTAGCGGCACATGTCATGACAGAGATGCAACATCAGCTACGGGTCTGACTCACATGTCCGTCATGCAAGTCATCAACGTTCAAATAAACATCATGAATCACTATACTTCCCCTTTGTCCAGTCAAATATTGTTACCTGGTTATATCATGTTCGTTATAAAAGGAATTAAGATTAAGATTCAAACCCCTGAGAACAATAATACTAAAATGCTGAGGAGTGTTAATCCTCTCAGTACACACTGACTAAACTCCAATGCCAAGCTGTGGCTCTCTGAGCCAAGAATCATAGCTACGAGTGGTCAGCGTTGATCTAATTCTTACGGCTGCACATTTAGCTCAGGAGAAGAGTGTCAGATCTTAAATCAAATTCTAATCTTCACATTAGTTACAAACACCACAGGGTGGATTTGATGGCAAAGACAAAGAAAGTTAAACGCAAGCCCATACTGAAGCACAACACAATAGAGCCCAATAACAGAAAACATTAGCAATACAATACAGACCATTAAAGCCTTCACCAATGCCTCTGGTGTTCTCCCTTTCAGACAGACGGACTTTAACAGGAACAACAGAAGTAATCTTCCTGTGAAACACGGTGCCACCCGTGGCTCTTCCTCTGCCCGCCTTCTGCCTTGTCTTGACATAAAACCACCAACAAACCCTCCCGGCAACAGGTTCTCGGCTGATGTAATTTCAGTGAAACTTTACGGCTGATGAAACAAGAGCCTGGCATTTCATTACCTACCTTGAGTGTGCATTTGTGGTGAGTCAATCATTAGTCACAAGCTGATTCCAGTTGTTTTAATGCTCAATCAATAAGAGGTATAAAAATGAAGTTTACGCCAGGTTTACGGTGCGGAGGCGACTCTTACCTGGGGGAGCTGTAGAGCGTGGTGGTCGGACTGCTGGACAGATTCTGCTTGATGCGCTGGTAGTTGCGGACCTGGGTGGGGACCGGGATGGGGGTGGTCTCAGCCCGTGGGGACACCATGGGGGTCTGTCCCGGGATGGGCTGCGGCTGACTGCGGGGAGAGAACGGGCGAAGAGGCGCAGTTAGTCATTCCGCCGAAGGCCGACGCTGCTCCCGTATCTGCAGGACATCCTCAGGGTAACAGCTTCTACAGCCTCTGCTTCTTTGTTTACTTCGGTGTGAAAGCACGTTACGGAACTTGAGTTTAGCCTAGCTGTTCATAGGGGCCAGGACAGTGGGAGGGGGAAAAAAAAAAAGGGGGGGCCGGGCCTGAATGTAAACACAGACGTAGCGCCAATCGGCTTCGAGCTCTTTCTGCCGGGGCGGGGCTACAGGCAGCGACCACCAATGGCACATGTGAGGCATGTTCTCTGTGTTCAGCAGACGGAGAAGGGGAAGTGCAAAGAGCCACAACTCATTTGCATTCTTTTGTTATTCCAGAGGAGACAAAATGTTCTGAACATAAAGTCATGACCGAGTCACCCACAGAGGGTCGCACATATACTTATAGAATGAAAATAAAAAAGGGGAAACGACCGTTGGAGAGCGGCACCAGTTGGAAACCAGTATTATGTAATGTCAGGCCTGGGAGGGACTATCTGGGAGAGAGGAGGAGGACACGTGAGGCAATGACTAGTCCGGACAAAGAACAAGAGAGCAGTTTCTGTTCAGATATAAACCTAAGCACGTGCTGGCCTTCTCCATAGACACACACACACACACACACACAACGATCGGAAGCACAAATGATCAAGTAAACCGTGTGGAGGCTTTTTTTTTTAATGTTTCTCCAGGTTGCTAAAAGCTTTATTGATCCGAGCCAAGGCTTAATGTGTTGTGTGCCGTTGTTCCTTGTTAAAAAGAGTGAAAGAAAATTGTAGGTCAGTGAACAGCCGCCTTTTAAAACGAGCCCGGAGTGGAGAGAGAGGAGAGAGACTGGATCTGCAAGTCAGCTGCCTCTCTGCTGACCTGATTCTTAACCAAGCAGCCCAGCGGAGGGGGATGGGATCAAACTATTTCAGCCTCTAAAAAAAACCTGTCACTTCTGTTCCTCTTCATCCATCACACATTTGCTTGCTTTGTCTCGCTCGTCCCCTCTCTAATCTCTTGCTTTCCCTACTGTGATAATCTCTCTCCAGACATCCTGCTCTTCTCTGCATCCCTTGAAGTCCACGCTCCCTTCCTCTCCCACCCTCCACAGCATTTTCCCCTTTGACTCCAATCAATTTAGGACACACGGTGTGAGGAGGATGAACGCGGCTGCAATTTCACTGAGAGTGTGGCCGACGTTGCTAAATTGGAAAAGGACAACTCCTATGACGAAGGAAAAAAAAAAGGTTTCTTCCCGTCTCAGTGGTCAACTGATTTATGTAAACAACGAGGAATTATCGTCGCGGAGAAAACCGTTAAGTGGGCAACAGAGGGAGGCAGTCGAGCTGGTTACCTGAACGGTTGGAGGGAGATGAGATAATACGACAACAAAGGCAAGACAGAGCAAGTGCAACAGAAAAAAAGGGAACAGGAGAGAAGAACGGTTTGGCTGCAGGCGTGCAAACAGGAAAGATGAAAGTCTGGCTGCAGGTTATGAAGAGGAAGGGGGGAGACGCGTGTACAGGGACGAAGGGTGACAGGCGCCAGAGCAACTTCACAAATAACCGAGCAAGATTTCTGCATTTTACACCGACTATTTTACACTATTCCTAAGATGGCGCTTGAATGCCATCCAGGAGACAGTAAGGAAGCTGTCAAGAGGTTAAGCAGAGACAGTTTGAGGTCCAAAACTAAACACACAAGGAGAAACAACTGGTGGACACGATGCCTCTTAAAAACACTCCAATCACAGGAGTAAGTTTAGATTGTAATTCATATGAAGTCAGTTATACGGTGTTATTGTGGCGTTATTTAATTTTCCCTAATTGTATAATGTCTTTTAAAAACAGGCAGTCAGCTGATTCCGGTGTTTAAAAAAAAAAAAAGAGGCATTCAGTCTTCAGTGGGAAACAGTGTTCTTGGAACAGTCCCACGGACGGGAAGTCGAGATGAATTGAGAAATGGACTAATTCACTGTGACTTTTCATCTTGTCATGAGACTTGCGAGGAGAAAGAAAACATTACATATTACATTAGCTTTACTACATAAGTGTATTATATTAATTATTTATCTTTTCCTTAAAGAACGTTTCTCCATGTTTCACAGGGTAAAACTGACATATGACCTTTTTCATTATACCTTAAGATCAGCTAAAACCAATTTAACATCCACAATTCATTAAGTTTCACACATTAACTAGTTAGGTTCAGCAGCCACAAACTGATAAATCACAAAAAAGCAGAAAAGAGATTCTAGTCTGTGTATTTCATATTCTCTAAATACACAAACAGTGACAGACTGCCAATGCAGGCATGTTTTTTTCCAGAGTGCGTGAGGCTATTCTTATCCGCGCAGCCTTCTGTGGGTCAGGTGCCGTTTTTAGCGCAGCACCACCTTGTTGTTTGGCTCGGTGTCGTGATTCATAACTCACTAATCACGCACATTCGGAGGTGGACAGACGGATTCGCTCACGACAAACGGACAGCGTGTGTGCGACACAAAGCTGAGAGGAGATTGTTTTCTGGTGGTCACAGAGACACAAATAGCCACAGGAGGAAAGAAAGGAAGCCTGGCAAGCACAAAAACAGATAATGTGACCGCACATACTGTACATACTGTACATGTGAACTCAAGGTTATGTGTGAAATGGAATCACAGCCTCGTGCCACACTCCCACCGCACTGACGACAACCGCGTCACGGTCCGTGGACTGTGTGTGATGAGGTAGTGACACTGAACTACATTCAAAATGAAGCAGAATCTGCAGAATTCACAGAGACCAAGACTTTTAAAAGGATCTCTGCAACTAAGGAAATACTAGTTTATTTTAATTGATCATGGATAATAAGAAAAGTGTTGAGGAGCACTGAATTTAGCTGAAGGGAAACTTCAGGCCCAAATAAATATTTACGGCCTTAAAAATAAAGTTAACAAGCCAAAGTGCAGTTGATGTAACGTCTGCGTGCTTCTTATTTAGCCGTTTACTTGTGCAATAACGTGGTTTTTAAAGGCTTCAAGACAAGCACATACTGTGATGTCCCTAACAACAACATTAACAAACAGTGAGCATTACTTTGGCTACGTTATTAGATAAGCCGGCATGAAATCAATTTGACTTGAACAAAGATATTATGAGTGACATGACTCTTGTTTTGCTCCTGCTGCTGATCCAAATAAGTTTCACTGAAAATTAGTGAAAACATTCAGAGAAATATGAGAGACCAGACACTTATTTATGTATGTTGTTGTTAGCTTAGCTTAGCTTAGCTTAGGTTGGTGTGTTGTAGTTGTAGAATCAACTTCTTGGTGTAAAGATGTTTTTGTCAACATCCTAACTTGGTGCTATGACCTCCGTGTGGAGTTCATTCTATTACTGGGACTTCAAGAAGTCACTTCTCCTTATCATGAAATAGTCCAGCACTAAAAATAAATCCACCCAGGTTTGACTAGTGAGCTTAAGAGAAGCTGATAGACTTTGATACAAAAAGACAACAAACCTGGCTTTGTTTTCTGGTAGTTATGTAACTGTCAAAAAGTAAATCAATTATTAATTATCTAATCTACTCCTTTGTTTCCATCTTCACTGCTCCTCGAACGAGAATTCACTGTATACTATTAACGCTGTGTTTTTCGTACTCACCCTCCACACATGAGAAACTCGCTGGACGGCCGGCGACCCGCTCCCATCGGTTGGTCATCTGACACGAGGGGGGAAACAAGGAAAGAAAACATTAATGAAGGTGTAATTAGCGGTTATCAGGTGATTAAATGGCAATCAAGATGCCAGCTGACACTCCCAGTGCTCTCCGGCGCCGCTTTGTTCATTGTGTGACGTCTAAGCAGGTGGATGTGTGCGTGTGCGCCGCGGCAGGTGCGGACCACGAGGGTTCGTTTCACCAGTCAAGAGGGCAAGCGTGTGTGCCTACTGCTCGAGCGCAATTACAGCACGACATGGTAAGCAGCTGCCTAATTTACAGACACATGCTACGCGAGCGTGTGACCATGTGCTGTAGGTGTCACTGGTCGTGGCGAATGTGACTTGTGAGTGTAGCAAGTGAACAACACTTTGATCTGCCCCTCCCTTTATAGCTGATGTTAGACATTACATTTGTATCCTGCAAGTCACTAAGAGCAAGATACATACCTATTCTCCCACTACATGTGTATGTCATCTCGCCCAGATGCTACCACACCTTATGAACGCCAAGTAAAATACACAGTATGTCATACAAGTGGAACCTGCAGGGCTTTAAGAGGACAGTAGCTGTGGTGCGGCTAACAGCTGTATGTATTTGCCCAAGCGTCCCAGACAGACTGGTGGGCAGGGCAATACAAACACTGATCGGGGCAGAAAATTCCTCCACCCACGGGCAGATCGGGTTGAATCAACTAAACGCACCGTGCTGTTATTGTGACAAGCATCAACAAGTGTAAGAGCTGTGGGAGAGGTGAATGATGAGACAGAAAGCGAGGGATTAACTTTCACAACAAACCCGTGTTGTTTTTAAGTTTGACGTGTAGCAGCTGCTATCCGGCTGTGTCTGCCCTGCCTCAGAAACATCTACAACATAGGTCTTCAGCAGGCTTCACCAATATCTTTTAATTTTTTTTCTAGAGTTGAATGCAAAATGATGATAATAATAATGTACATTTATAAATAGCACTAAGGCCGAGTTTAATATAGAACACATATAGTAGGTCTTCATTAGTTTGGGGGTCCTGGGCCTGAAAAACGTTGAAGACCCCTGATCTAAACGATTAAAATAAGTTCTCAGTCTGTATGCACATTATTTTGTTAAAAATAAATCAAAACTAGGGTGAGTGAAAGTGAAATATATAAAATAAGAAATTCTCTATTCCCAATTTCTACAGCAGGTGTGTCTGCGGTCCGTGCAGGTCTTTCATATCCGTGTATAACTATATATATATATAACCATTCTACATTCCCTAAAAAGGGCAAATACTAAGGTACATGTAAGATACAGCACGTGTGTTGTTACTCACAACTGTCAGTAGAGATGTGAGGCACCAAGACAAAGTCGTCAGTGTCACACGAGGAGTTCTTACTGCTGGTGCTTCCTGCGGACTCTTTGGACAGCTGCAGGAAGTTGGGTGGGCCGAGCGGAGGGGACGACAGACCATCTTCTGCAAGAGTCTGCATGTCTGGCAGAGACTGTGTTCACAGACGTTGGGAGAGAGAGAGAGGGAGAGAGTGGAGGGTTAAGTTGTAGTGTTTCTTCTGAGAGATGCAATTAAGGCTTCCAGGCAGGGCAGAGCAGACTGTCAGTCTAATGCAATCACACTGTTACAGAGAAGACTGACATCCTGGGAAATTGGCATGCTCCACCTTCCTACTGCTGCGTTGAGAGAAATACTGTGGATACCGTGTTACAGTCCAGCTAGCAGTACATGTTGCTTATGCTAGAGGCATTAAAAGAGCACAGTAAGAACCAGATTTCATTCACCAAGTTTAAATACTGTTTGTAGTGGAAGCAGCAAGTAGACACAATAGGAGCCTAACATCACGGGGGACGTGGTTAATATTTTATTACCTTAGCGTCAGGGCAAGTATAATCCCCTCTGAATGAGGATGTATGAAGTGAAATCAAACTCACGGGAGGAGAGTTGTATCGGATGCATGGGGAGCTGCCACAGGAACTGTCCGTCACAGCGTTGGAGGCGCTGGGGACCGGCACTGGACACGCTGAGGGGGGAATAAGCGCACATTAATCGCGGATTCGTATCGGACGATGAGGAGTGCGCGGTAGTGTAGTACAGTAACTTGATGCGTAGGAATGTGACCTTTGCGCTTACATTTTTTAATGGTGGACGAAGGCTCGAGGAAAGGATGGCTGAAAAACGTGTCTGTCGGAGAGAGGGGGGGTTGTTTTTAACAAACACACAAACAGACCTCAAAGTAGCAGAGATTAAAAAAAAAAAAAAAATGAAGCATTCTTTTACTAATTATCGTTCGCTGCGAACATGTCAACACTCACCGAAGTCCATTCTGTCTTTCTGATTCCTCTGCAGCAGTCCAAGCAAAAGGTCACTAAGTTGTGGGGATGTCTCCCTCGGGATGCTGGGTAATGAGATCATGGAATAGGAACATTAATAACCTGTTTATATTAGGAGGCCTGTACACTGTGCAAAACCATCTTAGAAGTACTTTATCCATCTCACTGTATATAATCTTGGTTTATAGTAGCGATGACTAGTCTGGTCTGAAATGCATTTTTTCACTCTCATGTCTCGGTGGACGGACAAGCACAGAAAATTATCTTGTATGGTTATTTCTCATACAACAGTGTAAAGGAGGTGACTTACATGGGCTGTAGGTTCTTGTTCTTTTCATAAAACATCCGTAAGTCTTGGGGACTGTTGGCCTAAACATATGAATAAAGAAATTAAATACACAGACACTATGACAAATCCATTTCTTCACGTTTTGTTGTGCGCAGTATTCACCTGGAACGGTGGCTTGCCGACCAGACACTGATAGATAACCGTCCCTATGCTCCACAGGTCAGCCTTGGCATCATAGTTCTGGGACATGATGACCTCTGGGGCCTGGGAGAGAAGAAGGGGAGAGACATGTTAACCAGCTGCCGAGAAAGCCGACAGTTCTTTTCTAGGATCACAGAGCTCAGCAGCAATTCCAGACACGCACGACGTATAAAACGCACTAACCATGTACATGGGTGACCCACATAGAGTAGCTGCCATCATGTTGCTCTGGAGGTACCGTGCAAAGCCAAAGTCAGCTGCAGGACAGAAGCATCGAACAAACCCGTCAGTACACACATGATGTTATCATTAGTAACACAATCCACTATTGTGGGACTTTGGCGAATGGCTGGGAGACAAACACTGGGAACTCATACATGAAGTAGACCCGCACTCACAACAGATCTTGTCAGAAATATTTCAATTATTGCCCTTTTTATGTGAGCTTTCTATTTTTTTTTTTTTTAATTAAAAAATAATTCTTTCCGAAATCAACAGACTTTGCATCTTGGGTTCACCTATTTTGATGCGGATGCCGCTGATGTTGGACTTCTTGCGACCCACGTACGACAGCAGGATGTTCTGGGGCTTCAGGTCGCGGTGGATGATTCCCTTGCTGTTGAGGATGCGCATGGCGGCAGAAATCTGCTGCAGGAAAACCCTCAGGGTGTCCTCCCTCAGCGTCCCCTTAGCTACAAGACGAGAACATATAGAGATGGTTGAATAATTCAAGTTTTTAGCTACTTTTAATTGTTCTGGAGTTGCTCCGTTGGGGACTGTGATCATATATCAAACGTTTTGGGTGGGCTTTATGCAGTGATGGAGAGAAGAGTAACAGCGGCGTTTCCATACTTGCCATCTGAGCACCGTGGATTTGAATATGTTAACAAAACTTCTCTGATTGTTTGATGGACGGACTCATATTCCGACTAGGATCGAGTCTCGCTACCTCAGGGGAGACTAACTTTGCTTAGCCTGCGCTCGCATGATGCAGAGTTCAGACCAGAATATGAATAGAAGTGCTCTTTCACAGCAACTCCCCAGATAATGCCCCTTAGCGGCACTTTATAAACGCTAATAATTAGCATATTATAGTAATAATCCTGAGGTAAACAGTGTAAACTGAGGCAGAGAAGGTCCTATTCCCTGGTGGTAGTGAAATAAGTCTAATCCTATGTGAGGCTAAGAGGATTCATTTCTCTCACTCTCATTATCTTTTCCCCTCTCTCCCTCTCTCTCTCTATCAAGCCATTGTGATTACAGTGTAGGCATAGATCAAACCAATAAGCTCATCACATTAAACCAGGATTCTTTTGGGGAGGGGGAGGGGGGGGGTGTTAGCTGTTCTTCTGCCCACCCCATTGGAAAAATTCGAACATGGGAAAAGTTGTGTAAAGTGTAGAATCATTCACTAGGGAGAAAGTGAGCGAGGTCATCTTATATAATTAAGGTAGCTGTTACAGCCTCGGTGTTGACAGCGACACTATAACACCTCCAATAACAGGAACGCAATCGCAACGGCGTTCGGAGAACGGCAACAGGCTTCGTTTCGCAACCACCGCCGTTACCCAAGCGCAGCACCTGGACCAGCCCGTCACCGGGACGGGTCCGACCGCGGCCCGCGACGTAACGGCCAAATGTGTTGCCATGTGGAGCAGGTACATCATGTGAAGGTACAGCGATAAGGGAGCAACTCCAGCAATACAATCAGTGTTTTATGAAAGGTGTAAACACACGCGGGTTACCTAAGAGATATGTTGGCCGACTGCCATTCACTCATAGGGGCTCTGTGAATGTGTGACCTGATTTTAACTGTTCACACCAGGGGCAACAACATGTTGTTTGGCGTTCAGGGAGTAAATAAAAAAAAATGTGGTGAGTCCTATACCAGAGCTGGAGAAAGAGACTTATATCGTCACTGCTGCAATTATTATGTATTTCCAAGAATCATTAACATTTAAGTCGAGGAGGCTTTCATTTATTGTGGCTCATGCCATTGTTTTTCTAACACCCTGAGCTGGTGTCATTCAGGAATCTCTGTCATCTGCGCCGCGAAAACACAACCATGCAACGTGACAGTCTGGTTTTCTCAGTCGCAACTTCAGACACTCAAACACGTCAAATATGTCACTGATAACATAAAGATGAAAAGATGACAGACACACGGTTCGTCGTGATGCCCGTTTGGCATTTGAGACGTATTAAAGCAGAACTACTAACTATCCCTGTTAATGAATCATAAGCTGACTTCAAGTTCTGCGAGCAGAAATGCAAAAAATGCAGTTTTAATAAACTGTCACAAGGACATAAACAGTGTGCTGACTGGGAGAAGAAAGAAAGGGACTCTTTGTACAGAACTACAGTGAGACACACACACACACACACACACACACACACACACACACACACACACTTCCTCCCCCACATAGAAAACACCAGGACATAAAAACACTCGCTCACAGACACACACTCATGATACTGATTTACATTATTCCACACACAGATGCAATGAATGCACCATCACGTGCACACATTCTCACACCTACACTGCAGAGTAGGTTTGTCCTCCTCTGTGGCATTAGGAACTTTGTGTTGGTGAAGTGTAATCTGTGTGGCGGGCAGATTAGCGCGATGCTTACCTTGCAGATAGTCGGCAAGATCACCTCCGTTACAGTACTGCGTGTGAAGGAGACAAACAAATTGCAATCAGCAACAATTAAAATTCAGATTCACCAACGTCAAGCTGAAGAAGCGCATTATTTTTAGCATCGTGCGCGCGTATGTCTTCGTGTGTGTCGGCTCAAATCCGCTGCCCAGATAATGACAAGCTCATCAATTAACCTGCTGAACGGCCGCAGCCTTATCAGAGCTGACAACCTCTGCTGGAGAGCACTTAGTTCTCAAGAGGGACAACGGTGCAAGAACGGACAAATGAGGCAGGTGTGGTGGGCTGGAAGGAAATGTATGGGTGAAAAGATAAAGAAAGACCAGTACGACTGAACAGGACTCCTCAGAGAAACCCGTAGCCTACGACCTTCATGCACAGATGGGTGACGTCTTAAAAAGTCACGCAAGATATTTCTAAGGGACTTTTCTACCTTATGCGTTCCTGCTCTGATCTTATCTATCTTTAATAAGATTAAAGAATCTTTCTCACGCAAATAGTTTCGACTAGAAGGACACCAGGAGTCACAATGATGACAAACACAGTAAACTTCTTGGCCTACCACTGCATCATGTTTCTGAAATTACTGCAGAGCTGTCAGATTATTGCCCTCCTTGCATTTGTCAACTACTGACGCCTCCCCATGGCATGTCTGTCCTGTACTGTACTCCAACACAAACTTTGCAGCATTCGAACTATACGTTCACAACAGCACTGACCAGCACGAAGCAAATACACCACCATAAAGTGACTAAAGACTGTTTACTGAAATGAAAAGTATCTGTACCTCCACAGACCCCCGGCTGAAGACCTATTCTATAAATCATCTATAAAACTATCCTGGGTGACCACCTAACAAATTTTGCTGTAGTTTTAGAAATATTGCAACAAAGTTGTGAACAAAGTTGTCAACAAAGTTCTGAATCCACACTTGTGTCTGCCTTTGCTTTGACTTTGTCGGGCTTAAACACACTGCAGGGGCGTCATGGTCTTGTTCTGGCTCTTTCTCTCGCATACTTTGTCACCCAGATGTGCGCTTGTGGCACCAATATTTGGTCGTCTTACATTTTACATGCAAATACCTGAGTCGCGTCCGCTGCCGCATGAATGAATGCCGCACTAAATGTTCCAAGATAAACATCTTCTGTTTCAAACGCTCACTGATCCAACTGTGCATTTCAAAGGGCACATCCTTGTTGTCACTGGCTCCACACCTGGCACGGTGCACTCGTCTTTCATTAGACTTGTATTTGATACTTCCTCCAATATTTGAGTAAGACAAGCTTCTTCCAGCTAAGCAAAACGTGAGGCATCAGCTCTGATTTGGCCCGAGTGAAGAGCACGCTTCAAGCGACGGCACCTGTGTACGTATTCGTTAGCCGAATGTGGAAAATATAACTTTGAAAAGTAATTTCAAACAGCTGCCTGTCTTGTCAACAACCTCGGATTCTCGTAAACCTGACAAAGTAATATTTAACTCGGTCTAAACTTTGACAAAAACAAGAAGCAAAGATGCTTTGGGAGGAAGATTCCTAGAAAACAGCAGGCTGTGCTTCTGTGAGTGACTTGAGGTGCTGTTGTTTTCTATCTAGCAGGAAGCCGAGTGTTGCGAAATGAGCAAAGTGAGTTCGGGAGGAAGCAGAGGGTGAGGTCGTAAGAAGGTTATGAATGGAAGCTGAGGCAACATGAGAAGAAAAGACAAGAAAGTGGACGAGCGGCAGGACGGCATTTACTAGCTCAAAGGTAGAGAACACATGCTGACAGTCAGTGTGAGGCTTAAACCATAACTCTGTAACCGATACCTGCGCTACTACTACTACATGAAAACCCCCCGGCAGCACATGAGGGGAGAGGATATGAGTTGGGACGCATTCAGATAGTCACGTTTCTTTACTTACCTCCATGACCAGGAAAACCGAGTTGGGCGTTTCCTGGAAGAGAAGAGACACATAATCAGTTTCAGAAGCAGCCTCTATACTGAAGCAGCTGTCAGCGCCACCGCATCCAGGAAAACTCAGCCACTGGATAAAATCCAACGTACATAACAGCGGCACTTGTTGCTATTTATGACGACGCAGGAACTTACGGAATGTGTGTTTTTATTACTCGGGTCTTATGTTGTAGTTTAGTTCAGTATGTTGCTCAACACGACTTTACAGGAGCATACAGTATGTCCGCATAAAACCCTGAGGAGATATGGAAAATATTGACAAGAGAAGCACGAGGCGCGACTATGCAGAAATATTCATTTCTGCATATTTACTATGCAGAAAAATGCCCTTTAACTAATTGGCTTCGAAGCGACTAAACAGCTATTTGTGGACACATCGCTGGGTTGTCACCATATCTGAAGAACTGCATCAGCCTAGAGGGATTAAAAATTGCACAGAATATTGCCTCATGATCTGAATCACTACCACAGGAGATTAGCTGGCAGGACATGGCAACAAAAAGTAATCCGTGCATGTCCCTCAGCCGTCAAACCGATCCGCACACAAAGGTGACTTTGTACGGCGGTGGTCTGCTCGCTAAATACAGCACCCTGCGAGCACTGATGTGTGACCCCGGCCTAATGGGTTTGTTTATTTGGTTCTTAAGGAGCTCAGTTGTTTTTTTTCCCCAATCCTATACGGTAATTTCTCCAGCTGGCGCAGGTGGCGCTGGGGGATGGGCCACCAGTATTCATTCTGACTGTATGCACGAATATGTGAGTGCATTGGGGGTGGGGGGGGGGTGGGGGTTAAGGGGATTACATAATGAGGGATGTATTCTGCTGTGCAAGCCGGAGAAGAGGGGGGATGGGAGTGTCAGAGGTGGCAGAGTCACCCTGGGGTCAGGGAACAAGGGTCCCGTCACAATACGTGTACACAGAGGCCCCGTCCGGGCCTCGCGTCAACATTCACCCTAACCGAATGCGAGTGATCAGCTTTTAGTGCCGGTGTTAGCGCCCGAACACGCGTCAGTTCTTCTGATCTGATTTCAGTTTCGCCGTGATGTCTGGAATGGATCTCGAGCCCTGGTTCAGAACTACGAATAGTGTTGTTTTTTTGTGTGCACACACGTTAAATTAGTATTGATCTTCGCTTTGCCGGTAATTAGACCTGTACAAAACTCTCAGATTATACCCTCCAATCCTGGAAGCTTCCATAGACACCGTAATCTCCAGCATTAAAGGCAAATAAAGACACAAGTGACTGCTGAAGACATAGATAAGTTAACCACACACGGCTCCCTATACATCCACATGATCGCATTATTAATAAACCATTGCGGACACATGCCCCCTACATTTGGTCAGAAATCTAATCTCTCAAATCTCAACGTGTCCTCGGTGTAATCACACCTCTACTGTACACAGGTCACACCGGTGGGATTGGGTTCCCCAGGAAGGATGTTATCGGGCCATGGGGTGAGTTTAGACGGTAGTCAACGGCCGGGCCTTCGTCACTGAGCAACATTCTTACACAATCACAACCCTGCGCGTCTGCAAACCGACGTCACAGAAAACGCAGGTCAACAAATAGCAGGGACTGAGGTTTCTTCTGAGAATAACGGCTTCCTGGAGAAACGTCCGTGTTATTCAGGGTGCGTTTTGGCACCTCCGCGTGTTGTCGTCTCTGCTCGGCCGCTGCAGTCGCCTCGGTCTGGTGTGTTGCCTAATTGCTAAGAAGCGAGATGAATTAAGAGGCAGGTGGTGACGGCCGCGCATAGGGCAGCCCTTGTTTGTTTGGGGTTAAAAGGAAGGAGCAGCACACACCGAGAGAGAGCGGCGACCGCTCTGGCTTACGGCGCGGACAAACACTTTTTTCTGGAAGGTACTGTTCACACACTGGCCTCGCGTAAAATATAAACTGGTGGACTTTGGACGCCGGTGGCTCGCCGCCAGATAAGGAGCAGGCTCCCGAAACGTTCCCCTTCCAGCGCAAAATATTCCAAAACAGCCGCGATATAAATAGACCCTCTGTCACCATAACCTTGTCATGTAACTTTTAGAGGCAGTTCCACAAGACGCAAAATGTGCAGGCACGGTGAAGGGATTTTATCAACCTGGGATTTATGAATCTGACACGCGGGCCCAGTGCACACACAGAAAAGACAAAAGCGGGAGTCGCGGGAGTCGGGAGCCAAAGTGAGCCAAAACAACAGTGTATCTGGAGAGCTGCTTGATTATTGCGTCACGCTCAAACTCCAGCACGGTTATGTAACAATATGGGGGGGTGGGGGGGGGGGGGGGGGGGGGGGTGGAGAGGATGGAGTTGGAGTGTGTGTACTGGGGAGGGGGGAGGTTAGGTGTTTGTGGAGAGCCGGTGTCAAGCGACAAGCGTAATGCCGGGTATTCCGAGTAAACCGGTGCGAGTAGGGAGTAAAGTCTAGGCTTTGACATAACAGCAGCGCACAATGATAGATGACTGTGTGAGTGACAGCAGCAAGAGAAAACACTAATTATGTGCCTTGGACAAAAGGTCAGGAGGGCTTGTTGACTTTTGATTATGGCTGACTCTTGGATAAAGAGGAAAAGATGTTTATTGTAGCGCAGGCAGAGAAACTGTACAACTTATTATTACACACACACACACACAAACACACTATCACACCTTGCCACACACAAGAACAAAATGTACTAGTGTAATCCTGGGGGTAATAGTAGTTTCAGATGCACAACAACCCACCTTTCTGTAACATAACACATCGCATCATATACCCTTCATATGTATATAGTGTATATTTGCTTCTACTTCCATTTATTGTGAATTGTTACACATATGTTTTGCATATTCTATTGTAATTTATTTATTTACTTCTTCTTCTTTTTTTGTTTTTTTGTTTTTTTTTTGTATTTTTTAACTGAGCGAGTAGTTGAGCCAGAGTTGCATTGCGGTAACACCATGTATTATGCAAACATGTGTGTATACTGTGGATCATATGTCTGTGTCGTCCTCGTGCCTCCGCGGTGATCAAACAGGTTATTCAGTTGAGTGCCGTGCATGTTCTCCTCATGTGACTGGGATTATGTTTGTGTGCCTATAACGGCATTTTCTTTCCCAGCATCTGTTTCCAGCCAGTTAAGAGTCTGGAAAGCAAAGCCCTGTAAAGGAATGCAGATGGAGCCGGGCTTTCTAGGAAAACTCTCAGAGCTCCAAAAAATCCCCCCATGAAAGAACGAACATGTCATTCTTTTTTTTTTTTTTCTTTTTCAGCCCCTCTCATGTTGGTCCTGCCTCAACGACTTGTGCAGTTAGGACGCACATACACACACACACACACACACATGCACACACACACACACACACCAGGCTGGGGGCCCCTATCCAGACTAGAACACAATGTTCCTTAGGATCAACTTCAGCTTTTGTGAATATTGGCTCGCGAACTGAAACGCTTCATAAACAAACCCCTTGCCCCTCTCTTCCTCTGTTTACCTTTACACCAACTTTAATCTGCACTGGATTCATTAGGTTGCTTTTTTTTGTGTTGATAACGGATCACAGTCGCGTTCAAAATATTTTCACCGAAGCTCTTCATCTGCACCACGCTTCAGTGGACACACATTACTCAGGCGGACATTTATTTACCGAGTACAACTGTGGTGTGTACTTTAAAAGTTTCGAGAACATTAAGAGGTGAGAGGTACAGGATAATATAGCTAAATATATAACTAGATCTACCATGAAGCCTGACTAAACTGTGTGCAAATGACACCGGTGAGATACGGTCCAGAAAAAAATAGTAAGCGGCCTTTGGTTTTTATTTAGTATGCTTAAGAGTTAAAACAACATTTAAACCAACTCACAGATGCAGATTCAATGACTGTTACATCACCACCGGCATGACCCATAAGGATTTAATGGGAGATTCATGCAGCACCTGGAATGAACGATTTCTGTTCACCTTGATGAAAGCATAGTCAATGATGTTTTTGATCCCCCTATATCAGGCTACGTGCATGCCGCCAGTTCACAACCTATTGTAATAGCACAGCCATACCGTGCAGCATCAGTGCTAGGGAGGAGGCAGAGAACCAGAGCTCGGAGACAGGACACCTTATAATTAGACCCGTTTACCTCAGACTGCTGCAGCTTGCTTAACATTAACAGCTCCGTGAAGGAGGACTGGGAGCCGCTCAGCTGTGTGCTTAAGGCTGTCATTAAAAGCTGCAAACGAGCAGCGCTCCTCCAAACTACAGAGCTGTGTTTAAGGACTTGCAATCTATCATGGGTGCACAGTCGTACTCCCACATTCGGCAGCGTAGCCTTTTGTGAATGCTCAAAATGAGAGGTACATGGGGAGCAGAAACGTTTCTGTCTGATTCAGATACTGAGGGCAGCCTGGCTCTGCTATATTCGCAAACCTACCCAGTAGTCCAAATATACTGATCAGATCTTGTAATAATGCTCCATTTGTCCTAGAACTCTTCCTTACATTTCACAGGACGCTCCGGGGCTAAGGAGCCACGAGAAAGAACTGTGATTGTTTTGTGCATTTAACAGCTAACACAAGAAGCACTGAGGTTATTCTGTGGGGTGTTGGCATGTCATGCCAGCGTGAGTGAACACCTCCATTGTAAACCCAGATCAAACATACAAAGGGACGTAAGCAGTTCTATTTTGTGCTCCAGACCAACACAATGGTATCTACTCTATACGGTGCTGGAACAGGCACAGAGAAGTGTGAACAGTCAGCTACAGGGAGATTATAGAGTCAAATGATGACTATAAGGTAAAGGGTTGTAAACAATGTGCTGCAATAAACAAGAGTTGAATAAGTGCTCCATGACAAAGTCAAAGTGCTATTTCACTTACTTGGGTGGAATTTCTCCTCCTCCTGCACATTGCTATTTGTCAAATGCGTCCTGGCATTACGTTAGCCATTATTGATGACTGCAAGGCTGCGTGAGCAAAGTGGTACTTTGAGGTAAACACCAATATCAGCATGCTAGTAGCGCCAATACGCTGATGTTCAGGTGGTAGACTTTGAGGTTGACTACATTTTTCTAAATCAAGACAAGGAGATGAAATTTAGGCCTGACACAGGGGATCAAAGTTATTAGACTTCAGCCTGAGGGTATATGAATGTCTGTACCAATTTTATTTCACTGTGGACCAAAGTGACCACACTGCAGCCAGGCTACGTCTTATATGCACCTGTCTGGTCTGAACAAGACACAAGGTTTCTAAATTAGGAAGGGGTAGAAGTTTATACCGTCAGCAAGAAAATTTACACAACACAGTTATGTTGTAGCATTATTTTTCTGTATCTATAGAGACTGGCCTCTCTCAAACATTGCAGCATCATCAGTAAAAACATCATCCACCTTTTATTAGGTTCCTTTTAACACAAACACTCGCCCTTTCACATCAGCTATTAACGGTCCACCCATAGTATCTACAATGCACTAATCAGGATGGCAAGACTTTTGAGTAACTCATTTCCTGGTGGGAAACACTGGTGGCAAGTGGCAATTTTAAGCAAGACTACTGTTTTAGATGTAAACATATTAATACTTGAACACTGCTTTACAACTATTTTACTAAAAGTTTCATGCATATTTTGTGCTTTAATTACCAATTACATCAAACAGTCTAAAGACTACTTCAGTAGTCTAAAAATGCCATTAACATGCATGGGCCACGTTTTTTTCTGATTAAAAAAGTAGGCTAGGCATGACGGGACAGTTGCACAAGCCCGATCACGTTACAGTTCCTGGTCTGTTTTGTAAACCCATTCAAACGCCACATGCTTCCAACAACAACAGCTGAGGATGCTGGGAAGAAGCCAAATGGGAACGCAAGAAGCGATTGAAAAAAAAAAAACAAACTGCAAAAACAAGAAGAAAAGGCAGCTACTTGTGCAAGATGAAGAATAGAAACTATAACAGAGGGAACGAAAATGGCATCTGCCAGGCTGTCTGCAAAGGCCTGCAACACACCAGACCCTAGTGACAGACACCAACGGAGGAGATGAACACCATTACACTAGCCACCAACAGACAGGCCAATGCTACAGGAAGGGGAGAAAAGAAACCCCAGCTGGTAAGAAAAGACAGGGAGACACTGTGCCTGAAGCTGTTATAGACCGTCTCAGTGTTTGTCACGGACAAAAGGGGAGACAGAAAGCAGGCAAACAAAATCACGACACAAAGGCAGGGAGTGCATGAAAAACCACACAACTGGCAAGAGGGCTTGGAAGAACTGAAAGGCCTCAAGACAAACACAACAGCAGCATGAGAATGTGGTCCGATGCCAAGACCGCGGTGTTCCTCGGTCTAGGATGGAGCGAAAGGCCAAATAACAAGTTCAGCATTGATTTCTACGTTTCCTTTAGCGAAACCTGTCCGCCGGTGTGACGTACTTTCTTTTGCAGATATAAATATTGTCTTCCCAAAGCATTTAAAGCATTCTGCCTGAAGCAAGTAGCCAACGTGAAGGCTGATGAATGCCATATTAGTACAGAACACAAAATATAATACCAGCCTAATAATAAGACTTCAAGTTAGCTTAGGGAAAACAGGGAAAATCCCCAGTCTGGCTCGGTCCAAAGGTAATGAAACATATTCATCACCATCATGAGGTTTAAAAGTGCTAGTTCAGTTGTGTTTTCAGTCTTGAAGTTTTCAGCTAAGCTAAAAGGCTGTAGGCTGTAGAGTGCTCTAAGGTTATTATATCCATCTCCCACACTCCATCCTCAACTAGGGAGCGATATCAGCTGATTTTAACATAACAGGAAAATCAAAAAACAGTTCCTGAACTAGCATTTAAAATTGTTCAGCTTTTCCTTGTGTCTACTCACTACTGAAAGCTACTTGTTCTGCTCTACCTTGACTGCTGGGTTATTACAGGACTCTTCCGTCATTCACTTCTGGACGGAGTTATTACATCAGTCAGACTGATGAAGGGGCGAGGACATGGGTGGAGGAGTGGAGGGGTGGACTGAGTGATCGGCAGGGTCTCAGTGGGAGGCTTATGTAAACTAAGGAAGTACCGGTACTATGTGGGAAGCGCTTCATCATCACTTCAAATGTTTCTGGCTCGCTCCCCACTTCACCCTTTGTAGGTCCGTACTGAAGGTCCACTCACACATAAGAGCCTGTTACAGAAAATTCTGAACATTGTGTCAAAAACTTTTTATTTTTATTCCAGACCGGGACTGAGACTACCGGTTCGCTGAGAACTCTCGTGATGTAACCCTAGCTATCTAGAGGTCACGCTGTGAGACGTTACCAACATGTTGATGTACATCCAATCATTTATTCATGAATGCAGCTATTCAGACACTCCCTGCACCATTCAGGCTTGATTAAACTACAAATACCAACATCCGTTTAAGCTATGTGGGTACAAGCTACTAAATAAATGAAGGACTAATAACAACCTCAATGCGCTACAATAGTATCAACAGTAGAACCAGTGATAAAGGGCAGAGTTGGAAAGCGTTGAAAAATGCATCTAATAATCTGCCTGCAGCAATGTGTGTATATTTTCAAAGCATATACTTTTTTAAAATCCACCCAGATCTGAAGTATGCGAGATGCCGAGATTCCGTTCGGAGGAGATTCCGGGCTGTGTTTGTAGTAATTTAACCCTGCGAACATGGGCTAAATGTGTCCAAAACTATTAATACAGGTGTGTTCGACTGTCACCTATTTTTAGAAAGGCATACAACAGCAGTTTCACATCAAACTCTGCGTCCTCATTGCGCAGGGGGAGCCATAGTAGGGCAGCTTTAAAAAGTAATGCCCTGTGATGATGGACGGGCCGGCTCAAGTATTACTGCACTGCACTCTGGGTCATTAGTCACATGCGCACACATCAGCAGTACGTTATGTACATTGTTTTCTAAAGCTTTTAAAGTCTAAGTACCAATTAATTTACTAATGCCATGTGCAGCGTAATGTTGATGCATTTCTCTCTCTCTGCAAATAAAGCCTCTTAATCTACTTGAATTCTTCCACCTTAGACTGAATGAATTCAGCTGTCCTGTTGATGCTCGCAGTAGCACACAAACGGAGACTAATCGAGTAACGTCCAGAGGTCTGCGTCTCAATTTCTCTGCAGTTGCCTTGCTCGAAAGCAGTTTCAAAGAAATCATCGGCACCAAGCAACTGAAATGGATTTGTTGCAGCTCACATAACAAAAAATAACCACATTACAACACTGCCTGGCCAAAAGAAACCTCTGCAGTGTCACAAGATTTATTTCCATCCAGCGTTTCATTAATTTCTCACCAAGATCTTGTATTGATGATGGGAGAGTCTGACCATTGCGCAAAGCCTCCTCCAGCACATTCCTAAGATTGGGAATGGGGTTAAGGTCTGGACTCTGTGGTGGCTGATTCATGTGTGAAAATGATGTCTCATGCTCATTGAACCACTGTTTCAACATTTGAGTCCGGTTCTTCCCAATGTATGTGTGGAAATGCTCTTACTTTCACTATGTTTCACTGAGTTCTACTGTTGATGACCGATCATGATCAATAAGGACTTTTTTCCGACCACGTTTCTTCCTCAAAGACGATGGTTAACCACCATCCTTCCAGTTTTTAATAATGCATTTGACCGTTCTTAACCTAAATGTAGTAGTTTCTGCTTCAATCTCTTTAGATGACATTTCTGCTTGGTGCATACCAATGATTTGGCCCTTCTCAAACAGACTTTTCCACAACCACAGGATGCCTCTTTCCACATGGTTGATTAAATAATGAGAAGCTACTCATTGCATCAGTTGGGGTTAAATAACTTGTTATCAACTGAAAGATAAGCACCCATGCAGCAATTATCCAATAGGAGGTTCGTACCTATTTGCTTAGTGAAATCCAGGTGGCGACTTTTTTTCGGCCAGGGAACGTATATAACACGACTGAGCCAAGACTGAATTATATATTTCTATGTAACATCTGTTACTGCATAAAAGACAGCAACTTTCATATTGTACTTTGTCTAATAGTGTGCATACATGCCAATCGTTGATGTTCACGATCCAAAAATGCCTTCTAACATTGAAGACTCTGGTTTTATGGAGTATAAATAGGCACAGGTATGTTTTACTAAGATGACATTATGTCCCGGTGGCACACTCTGGCTAAATAACTGAATTACAGCAACAGTATGGCCCTGAACCAGCTAGGTGTGTTGGGACAGAAGAAAAGGTATTCTTACTCAGCAGTGAACTAAAGGACTAGCCAAGAGCAACATTGACCCTCCTTACACAGTGAAGAGATTCGTGGATGGAGGTTCATTTGCCTTGAATTGAGTTTTTCTAACACAGATAGATAGTGGAACAGATAATGCCATCTTGTCGTCCACTGATACAAGAATGTGAATACAGCAAAAGTCAAAGGAGAAACACATTAAAATCCTATTGAAAACCAAGACTCTTAGCCAAATAAAAAAAACTTACCTGAACATCGTAAAGTGCCACAATATTTTCATGCTGCAGCTCCTGAGTAAAAGAAGCACAAAACAAGACACATAAGCTAGAACACTGGCTAGGCTAAAGTAGCTAATGGGATCACTTCCATTGATATTTCTGTAAGTGACCTCACAGCACCTTTCTTTCAGAGGTGCAGAGACACACAAGACCGATGTCCAGTCATTCTTTACGTACACTAAGAAGATAAGTGGAAAGCAATTAAGTGTCATGCTTACCTTCAGGATTTTGATTTCCTTGCCAAGAAGGATCTGGGACTTGGACAGGTTCTTCTTATTAATGCTCTTAATGGCCACTTCCCAATCAGTCTTCTGCGCAACACAGAGAGCAAGACGAACAAAAGAACAGATTAGACAATGAGGTATTCGGGATGTTCCTGTAAAATCATTCTGTATAAAGGCCACACATTTATTTCTTCTATTCTTATTCTACTTATAAGGGCTGCTGTGGCTCAGCAGGTTGAACAGGCCGTCCATGAACCAGAGGGTCAGTGTGCCACATCTTTGGCCAGGACACTGAGCGCAAAATTGCTTCTAGTGCTAGTGTGAATGAGTGGGTAGATATGTGACTGGAAAGAGCTTGGAGTACCAATAGGTAGAATAGCGCTATATAAATACAAGACCCTTCATCATTTTCCAAACTGACATTCAACAACCACTCACAGAAGTGCATGGATTTATTGTGGTCACTTAATGGAGAGCATACAGTCTTATACAGGTAGGTCATGCTTTGCCTCCGGAAATATTTCACTTGAAGTGTAAGCTACCGTCCCAGATCCTGGTGATTCCTTCCTGTGATCAATGACCAACCAGATGTTGTTAGTGGGTGCCTTTGGGTCCTATGGGTTTAGGGGAGGATGACCTTATTCCAGTGCATCCAACTTGATCAGTTTGGGATCTAGTGAATTTGGAGGCCAGGTCAACACTGGCGTCTTCTTGTTGGTTGCTAGTTGTTAGCTGACTGCTAGCCTGCTTGTCGGCCTTTCAGGTGGACTGGGCTTCAAATGTGTTTTGCCTCGGATTTAGACACATTCATTATCCTGTGTAATAATGAATGTTGTGCCGTTTTTAATGTATTTTTGTGTGTGTCTGTGTCAGGCTGCATCCTGCTGAGGATGGCTCCTGCCATCAAGGAGTGTCATTGCTATGGCGTAGCACCCAAAAGTTTCCCAGCAGAACGCTGCATTGTCATAAGATGGTCAATGCTATTCACTTCACCTGTTCAGTGTGTCGCCTGCCCAATTATGTTGGTAGTGTGAAAGACATTAGCAATGTGGCATAAATGGATCAGGACGCTTGAACCACAGCGCAGTGCCAGCAGCGCTATGTAAGAGCTGGCTTGAAGGACAAAGGAAATTTTAGCCGTGTCAGTAACACTGGGTCGCTTGGGTTTCTGACAGCTAGGGCAGCCTTCATACTGAATGACGACGCACTCAGATGACAGCTGCACAAATGCAAGGGTACTTTCGTTAGAAGCTGACGGGAGACTGAGGAAAGGGACCCATTTATTTTTTTTTTCTCCATGGGCTGAGATAATGTTTCCAGATGAGCTCCTGGGCAGGGTATAAAAAGACTCCCGGAGCTCACGTGAGCTCAAAGGCTCTCAGGACATGTGCTGCCCACACAAACACCCTAGCGTAGCATTCAGAAATAAACCCAGGAGGGAGCTAGACTGCTTCAATGCCCTTGAGAATAACAGCATGGGCAAAACTGATCAACGTGGCCAGTTAGGCAGGAAGCTCAGGAAGGGAATTCTATGAATAAGTTGCTTTCCAGGTGAATCCAGGTTAATAGGAGATGTTCCTGTTCTGAGGTGGCAGCCTGCCTAGAGCCTGGCATGGAATCCAGCACACGACTGGGGCGGCATGTGAGTGACATGAATCTGGGTTGGTTTGTGTGTGTGTGTGTGTGTGTGTGTGTGTGTGTGTGTGTGTGTGTGTGTGTGTGTGTGTGTGCGCGATACGCAGTAACACACAGCCAACAGAGCGGCATCCATCGCAGGCTCTCTGACAGCTTGCCCAGCCAAGTGTGACTGAGCTGCTGACACTAGACCCATAGAGGAGGAGAAGAAGAAGAAGAAGAAAAAAAATAAAAATGTGAACCCGCTGGCCCACAATGTAATGCTGGAGGGTGACGGCACCAAACCAGACTAATGGCTCGCTCACATAATGGAGAATAAAGCAGTGCGGAGTAAGCAGTTGTGCGCTGCTCGGAGTCATGCTGCAAAGACAGAAACCCGGAATAATGCGTGATCTCATTTATGAATCACAGCTGATTATAGACATGTGAGCAACAAGGAGATTAGCGGCAATAACACTGCTACCAGATGAAGGTGACAGCGGAGGACTGAGATGGCGACTATTACCAAAGACCTATCAACGTACAGTACTTCATTATCTTATTTGGGTAATTAAAAAAAGAAAGAAAACATACATTCTCAGCTAAAATATTTACATTGTCCAGGCAGTGACCAGTGTGGACAGATTAACACATTTAATAACATCCACTTCATTGAATTCAATGATACGGCATGAATATATCCGTCTACTCTTCTATACAACAGAACATATCATTGGATGTAATCATCTTCTCACGTTTTCCTTTTGGAAAAGAGAGGTTTAGAATAGATCTCATGATCTCACACCATGTTAAACACTTATTTGTTAAGTTTATTTAAAGATTTCATATAATTAAACTTTCCCTTTACTAAATGCATTTGTTTCTGGGCTCAGGTGTTAACAGTATTTCAAAAAACAGAGCTAATTGTGTAATATTAGTGGGTTGCAATACTGGTTTGATATCATTCAAGTTCAATTTGATGTTGAAAATTTATGTTCAGCCACAGAAGAATCAGATTCAACCAAATGTCACTGCTGAGCTTTTTCTAACTCATTTCACAGGTTGTAGTAGCAGAAGCTGCAGTTACCAGCGGGAGCAGGTTTTCAGCATCTCACAACAGTAATAATTTGTTTCTTTTATTTAGCAGACGTGTTGTTACACGTAAACATCATGGGAAATAAGATAGAAAAGTCACAAAAGATTTGACAATAAAATAAGCTTCCTGTCCTTTTCTCTTCTTTGATGAGCTTCTTGCACAATTACTTGATATTACACTGCAACATGAGCCCGCATGTAACATCCGACGCTGCCTGCAGAGCAAGGAACGCATCTGTCGGGTCTGCTGGATGCAGGTGGCTCCAACCTTCCCGTTTCTTTGAGGCGGTCCTATAAATAGGCTAAATGGCAAGCAGATGATCGGACTTAAACGGTAAATACACTGATCACATGCCGGGTCTGTTTTAACATGACCACGAGACCGCATGTGAGCGGCGGATACACAAGCACGCACGCGCGCACATGGACAGGCACCGATGACGGGGGGAGCAGGTGATCGTCTACAGGGCTGACATTAATTTTAGTTTCCAGGCTCTGAGCTAGTTATCGATCCTTGCAGTGAGACGAGAGCTGCACTTGCCCGGGCTAGGGAAGGGAGCCGGGGATGCTTTACTGCGGCTTTCATTGAGGAATTCAGGACCATCTGTTTCACACCAGTAGCAGTGGGAGCAACATGATGTCATCTCCTGCATCTCTGTCACTATACACAAACCAACCCACGACCCCAGCAATCGTTTTGGCGATAGAAAACCACACCCCGGTCAAATGCGAAGGTGTGCTTCGATATCCGAGCCTTGCATTCGAAATCTAAAAGTTGCAGTAGTTTTTGCCTCGCTGTGAATGAACCCCCGTGCAGCTCTTGCATAAGGAGAGCTTGCGTCCTGAAAAAGGCAAAAGGAAAAACACTGCACCCCATCCTCCCTCCTGCCTCAGTACGTCAGCAAGTCATTCACTGCTGCCTGACTCATCCGTTTCATGAATGAACGAAATTACATAAATGCACACACGCAAACTAACAGGCTGGTGAAAGTGCATTGAAATTAACCGTCGCACATGTAAGTCAGGATACAGGTACTTGGTCATAAAGGTGCAAGCAGATTTTACCACCCTCCAAAAAAAAAGGAAGGTGACAGCCCACATGCATTACTGCAGAACTGCATTCTGACTGACCCAGATTCTTAAATGAAGCTTCCTACTTGCCCTCATTTTTTTTCCTGCAAGAAAATATGGAGAGGAAGGGAGACAACACCAGAGGCAAGCGGTTTGTTTACCTTCCTGTGTCGTCCTTTGAACACCACAGCAAAGGCTCCATGTCCAACCAGGTCCTTTCTGCTGTACTCAAAATCTCCCACGGTTTCCATTGTGACTGTCCGCGGCTGACGGTCCAGCTGATGCTGGGCGCTAGTGGACAGCCCTGAATGATGCTGTCCTCTTCAGGAAAAAAAAAAATATATTTATATATATATATATATATAAATTGCTAAATAGTAGACTGGAATCCTGGAGCAAAAAAATATCCACTCAGTCCAGATGAAGATGCTTCTCGCACTGCGGGATTATTTCATGACAGGCTGCTCTGATGTTGCATAAATAAGACATGCAGCCAGGACATGATGCATTCACATGCCCTCCAAGTAGGCTGGGATGTTTGTGATATCACACGGAGCAGACGGTGTCGGGCATGGCTATCGACAAACCCTGAGCTAAAATGCACCAGTGCCAGCTGCCAGTCTCTGACCCGCCTGGATGGCTGCGATCCAGCTCTGCTTTACGCTCCGAGGAGGAGGCTCGCTGACATACTCTGCGTCCCCCAGACGGCTGACCTGTTCAGAGGGACAGTCTACATGATGCCAAGCCTGGTGGACAGGACCATGCAAAGACCGAAGCTGCTGCAGACACACACACACACACACACACACACCGAGCTATCTGTTAGCCTGACAGTGACATAACCCTGTGGCTACACCTAGCATCATAGCTGCTACCCATAACAGGTCTCAGAAAGCATGCTAACAGTTATGTGTAAATAACAGCACCTTGGTGGACACTCAGTAGCTAATGTCTAAAATACGCTCGCTGTGACAAACTATGAGGCTAGCCAACAATCACGCAGCACAACATCTTCTTCAGGACATCAACACACACACACAACTGCTGTTCATCTGGAGACGTTAGTCCTTGTTGTCTGTCCTCTTCGACAAGACGTCCGAGTCCACAAGACACATCTCTGTCCTCTTGTCAGACACATACGGGTCTCCCCGGAGAGCATTTATTTCATCCGTGTGACATAAAAAAAAATAAAAAATAAAACAACAACAACAAAAAAAAAATGGGACACTTCGTCGTTTCCTTCGTCGTCAAGTCTGACGGGACGGCTAACGTTAGCACTGGGAGCAACTGTCAGCTTCAGTTAGACATGTCCCCGAGTTCAGAGCCTGAACCAGAAGCAGAAGCTGCTGATATAAAGGGAGCAGTTTTAATCTCTGTGCTGCTCTGTTACATCACAACAGACCAGAGATCCTCCCAGCACACGGCTCACTCAAACAATACATAAAGATAGAGCCAGATTTCCTTTTATAGCCTATCCCTCCGCCGAGAGCCCCGGAAAGACCTTCCCTTCCGCCGCGAAGGCTAGTTCGTGTACCGAAGCTTAGAGGGCTGCTTAAAAAGTTTAAAAAGCAGCCCGGAAAAACACACATCTTTTCCCAGAAAACATTATACTAAAAGTATGTTTTGAATACGAGTAGCACCACGGATGATCCGAACATGCTTATTGATCTTTGTGTACATCCTCTGTTTACGTCCCCTGGTGGCTAGACGTATATATAACTTTAAAAAAAACTATAAATATGACATACAAACAAAAAGATTGCTTTTCTTATTGTAACTTGATGAGAATACTGTTCTGTAAGACCGATAATTAAGATCCGCCTCAATGTTTTTAAAGGCTGTTTCGGAGGGAAATATTTCACTTTCCTTGAGAGTCTTAAAGTGTAATACAAGGTCAATGACCGCACTTAAAAAAAAATTCGACACACATTTGCCACAGTGAAGAGGACTTGTTTAAGACGAAAATTAAACTGGCTTTCACCATGTTTTTTAATCTGTCATGCGCACAAGATTAAATGACAATAAATACGATTTTCAGAATAAACAAATGACAGATTTTGAATTCCCTCTCATACTAAGTCCATAGACACGTAGCTCATGTTAATTAGTCTCCCCAGCAATAAAGTCAGAAGGAAAGTACATGTGGATTATATTTAATGCTTTTATGCAGCACCACGTTATTACTCTTGTGGTAACCTGAATCTACCTAGAGAGATTTAAAGGCTAATACACGTACACAGTGCTATTTTGTTTTTTTTGTTTTTTGTTACCAGCTTTGGAAAAATCAAATTAAGTGCAGAATGTTTGTACTGTATTGCACAGGTGTCCCAATAAGTGACATCAGTGTATAACTACACAACTACACTGCAGTGTAAAAAGCAAATATGGCCCAAACGCAATGGTGGGTTATCGGTTTTCAGAAGTGACAGTGACAGGTACCTAAAATTTGTAGTGTAGTGAAACGTCGACATCCTCGAAGTTATTATAGGTTTTGACTTGAGATGTGATACTACCAACAGAAAATTTGTGTCATGAACTGGGGGTGAGGATGTAATGATGAGATCGTAGTTTTTCATTACAACAAATCCACGATCAGACAGATATTAACAGATTTTTTTGGTCAACTAACAAAGTGAGAAAGCAAGAGACATAATACTTCGGGTTCATCCAGTCCATCATCAGGAGAACACTAAACACCCATGGTATCCAGGGCAGAGCGGCAAGCACAAAAGCTTCTGCTCTCCAAAAACAGCATTTCTGCTCGTCTGTGGTTTGCCAAACATCATGTGGACGAGTCAGGCAAGACTACTGGGAAAATAGACAGATGAGACCAAAGTAGAATTATTTGGTTTAAATGAGAGGCATGTGTGTGGAGACTAAACAAGATCGCATTCCAGCATCAGAACCTCATCCTGTCTGTGAAGGGTGGTGATGCCCTTGTTTGGGCCCGTTTTGCTGCATCTGGACGACTTGCCATCACTGGTCGACCATGAATTCTAAAAGACGGCGGGACATCTGTCCGTGACCTGAAGCTGGAGATGAACTGGGTCATGCAGCAAGACAATGAAGATAACCGTTCATGTGAGGAAACGCACAAACATCTCAGAACTGAAAGGGTTCTGTATATATTTATATTTTTCTCTATATATCTATATATTCTGTACAGAGGAATAAACTTAAACCTCTCCCAGCCGCCGTACACGACTGATCAGAAGTTATCAGAGATGTTTCGTTGCTGTAGCTGTGAATGGGGTCACTTACCTTTCTTGGGAAAATAAATACACAAGTACATTTCTTCCCCTTTCTACTTTCAGGACTAGGTTAAAGAGGAGAAAGAATCATTGCCAGCTTTAGGCAGGGGGAAGACTTATCACTTAGCTTTCTGGAGATCTAATTCAGACAGAAAAGAGCCACCTTTGAGCGTATCAGAGAGAGAGGATAATGCACATCAGCTTTCATCCAAGCATGCTCCGGGGCCGCAGCATCTGCACAACTACCACTGAGATAGGATCACTCCTCTCTCTGCAGCTCACTCACCCCGCTCACCACATTCCTTCATCTGTGTCTCTCTCATGACAAAAAAAAGGATGTGGAAATTGCTGACAATATAACACCCATATGGGAACATTTATAACTCACTTTTATTCATTTCTAGTGCACAAAGCAGTGGTAAAATGTGGTCAACATTTAAAAACAGCGACACTTCATGGCTGATTTAACCATGTCGGGGTCTCCCTGACACGGCCTCCCACTCGTATATTCATTCCACGCAAAATCCAGCTCCTAAAAATCAAGAGGAAGCGAGATGCTTGTCTAATGTTTCACTTCCTCTTCTTGGCTTTGGCTGTAGTGGCGCTAGTGGACTTGGGGGCGGAGTTGTACGTGGAGGACAGCAGCATGGTGAGGAGCAGCAGCACGGGCACCACCAGGTACGGCGCGTATATGGAGACGAGCAGCCAGCGCTCCCGAGGGGTCTGCGGACCGGGGTGGGGCTTCTCTGGGAACTGGTGGAAGAGGATGTGGGCCAGGATCGGCAGCAGCGTGGTGGCCACGTGCGCGGAATACACGATGGCGGGAGTCCGGATCCACTTACAGCCACCTGGAGGACAGGAGGAGGAGACGGGGTTATCAGGCCGCAGGACAATGTTTGTGAAGACATGTAATGTGTTTTTTTTTTACTTATTTTTATTATCATTGTCATGGTTGTGGCTCACATATTTGCCTGTGGTGTGGAAACTACACCGTTCAGGACAGGAAGGGTCTGTCTAAGACTGCACACTTCCCATCACTACAGGACATTTACAGGACCAGAGCTATTAGGAGCACAACCTCTTCACACTCCTGCTGTGAGGGAGACGCGACAGGGGTGTGAAATCAAGGACAACTCACAAAACAGTTTCTTCCCTCAAGTCACTCTGAACAGCTTCCCCATCAGTCCCACTGAGTCTATCTGTAGCACGACGCATAAAACACTTGTTTGTAGTAGGGGTTTAAGCTTTAAATGTTTAATCTAACAGATTTCCTATGCAACTTTTTATATTCTGTTTTTTTTTTTTTGTAGGTTTATATTTATCTTATTTATTAGTAAGGGACACTTGCAAAGTAAGAATTTCATTGTATGGTCTGCGTGGCTTTTTTTCTTCTGTGCATATGACAATAAACATCTTGAATCTTGAAATGCTCTAAGAGTCAGAAACTAAATTCAGTTCAATTGACTTTGGGCATGAGAGATTTTGACAAATAAACCCAGGACTATCACTAGTTGGTCACACTGAGAAAATATAATATTATGAAATATATATTTAAAATGTGCTTTAAATAAATATAACGTGGCTGAGATGTTATTTGGTTATCCACACTTGTACTGGTTGTGTAATGACCAAACAAATCCGACAGGGGTCGCGTTTGAGCTACTCTCCTCGCTACTCTGCACCGTGCTGTGCCAAACTCCATTAGAAAAACTCGCAATTTTAATTCAACCTCGTTTGTCAAACACAAGACATCAAAAATAAATACACACACATATCTTCTCCTGGACAGTAAATCGCGTTTAAGTTCACCGACCTAACTAATGCCAAGCGGCCGCTCTTGGAGAGAAAACAAAATAAATGTTCACAGTGTGATTTACTTCCTCGTAACTGTAAATACACTGATTTTTAAGCGGACTCTGGCACGACTAACCCGTTTTGTGCATGACGTTAAACTCCACAGATTTAAACACCAGCCGTGTTTTGAGTTAACTGACCTTTCAGAAAAGCGTAGGCTGCAACGGGGAAAAAAGGCAACTGAAGCAAAGCCTCGCAGAAAATGAAAGACTTGAACCAGTGGGGGGGATCCACCACCATACTGTCTTTGAAGTCCTTAGCGTACCATTTCAGGAGGTCTGTCAGCTGGTGGGAAACATGGGTGAGTAGTCTTATAACTATGAAACAGTTAATGAAAGTTTCAGGACATTCAATAAATGTAGCACGTTCTGGCACTTACCTGCTCGGGATACACATGTTCAGGTAGCAGTGCTTGTAAATCAATAAACAACGTAATAGGAATATGAGAGGCGAAATAGAGGAAAAAGATTATTTCTAACACACGGATAGACATGATCTCTGGCTTGGTCACTGCACATACAGTATGTGTGTGTGGGGTCCAAGTTCCTGGAGAAGTGTGTCGTAGAAACGCGTGTTTCCAAACCGGATCCCATTGGCTCGCGCATGTGAGCGGGGCGTTCCTGAACGCACCATTCGTCCCACGCTGTGGACTGAGAAGCTGCTGGACCAGGTTTACCACAAGTTCTCACAGGTGCTGAGGACCTGTTTGTAGCTTGGCCCTCACTCTGTGGTCCAACTCAATCCAAACCATCTCACTTGTGTTATGTTTTTTAGGCAAAAACAAACAAACAAACAAAACAGATGGGATGGGATGGCATTTCATCGTGGTAGCCTTGTTGGTCAAGTGTGCCTTAACTTTAGAATAAATCACCAACGTTGTCACCAGCAAGGCCCCACGCACAACATCACACCTTGTCACCACTCGTAAAAAAAAAACATCCTTTACATGTCTCACAAAGACTTGCTGCGTGGAAACAAAAATCTCTTCACACCAAAGTACTGATTTTCATTCCTCTAACGTGCATTCCTTGCGGCTCTTGGCTCAAGTAACTCCCTTCTTGTACTTGTTCCTACTCCTTTATTCAAACATGAAGGCCCGATTCACACAGTCTCCGCTGAACAAGCTGATGCTGAACTTGAACTCATCTCCGCCGCAGCAGAGGTAACTTTCCTCATGAGAGCCACTTTCATCTACTGTTTGACGATTTATATGACTGCACTTGAAGATATATTCACAGTTTGACCCTGATGGCTTAAAGTAATAATGGACTGTCCTTACTTTTTACTTAGTTGAGTTGTCGTTGCTTTTATTTTGATTAGAACAGCAGTCTAATAGGGCTATTCACCGTGGGGAGGTGTGCACCAACCCTACCTCTGCACAACAAACATGATGGTGACAAACACATAAAGAAACCAAGAAACTCCACAAACTCCCCCTTGTCAAGGCTCACGCGGAGCCGATGCAGAGAACGCCAAGAGTGTGTGAAGCCGTCGTCAAAGAGACAGACAGCTGCTTTGAAGAATCCAAAATATAAATCTAGTTTGTTTAACACTTTTATCGCATCATTCAGTTTGTATTCCTTCACAGTTTCGATGTTGATACAGCATTAATCTACAATATAGAAAATACAAACAGAAAGACAAAACATGAAATAACTGTACACAGAGCTTTTCTGCTGCCCATCCAAGTGAACCACATTTAGATGGTTAGATATAAGATGGATACAAGATGAAGTAGAAATATTTAGTTTGTTTTTACAGCCAAGTGCATTGTTATTATTATACTCTTACTATACATGTGACTTCTCTTCAAAGGCATGTCCCAAGCCAATAAAAGCCTACAATGAGTGAATAAAATATATAAAAAAATATAACATATATATAAAAAATGAAGTGGAGATTTAACGATACCAGAATGTGTTTGTTTCTTCACTAGGGTACCTAATGAACCGGCAAGAGAGCGTGTACTATGTGGGATTTCTATTTTCCAGGTTGACGCTGGCTTCTCGTATACATTTGGGTTCGTGGTATTCGGCCTCTTCTTTCACCAAATGCTTTGGACTGTCCACATCCACGTAATCCTGAAAAGAAGAAAAAAAAAATGAGTCACAAGCAAAATGCTCGTTAGACTGGTCATCTGCGGAGGTAAACCCAGGTCTGTGGATACTTTCCCATAAAGTTGGGGACAAGCCACATAAAGGTGCGGCGGGCTATATAATAATGACTTCAGCACATGCTAGATGAAAGTCACGTGACCGTTAACCTTTAATTTAAGCAATGTGAAACGACAAGATTAATGAATCACTGACTCAGCTTTTAAGAGTTCAATCATTTTTTCATGTAAAGCATGTGAAAGGTGCCGTCACTCACCGCATCGTCCTCCATTATGTTCTCCAGCATGCAGACAATGTCTGAGAACGAGGGCCTGAGCGTGTACGGCTCCTGCCAGCACTCTCGCATGATGTGGAGCCTGTGGGGTTTAGACATTCAAGGATTCACAGTCACATCATTGGACACGGACCTAAACACTGACCTAGTAGAACATTATCAGTTTGGGCTTAAATGTCATGGTTTGCACCGGGGAACTCCAATGGAAGTTGGAGCTCATCGTGGCCATAGAATAAACTGAAGCCGTACATAGACTTTACATGTCGATAACAAAACTGATAGACACAACCCTGTGGTTATTCATCAGTCTAGGGCATCACCACAGACCAGAGAGACAGATACCGTCAGGGAACGAAAAGTTCACTCGGAGGTCCAACCCTTTCAGTGCTGATGTGGCTGCGGGAGCCATGGCAACCCCCCTGCAACCCCAGATCGAGTGGGCGTGTGATACCGTGCACCTTTGTAATTGCAATGCTTATAATAGCCCTCTAATTGAATCTAATTTTAATCTGATGCATTGTGGAGAAATTATCTTCACAGCCTAGTTGCTTATGTGCATTAAAACCGATTAACAAAGACAGTAATTGCGTTGATTTAAAAAAAATAACTGTTGGTTGCAGGTTCACGTCTCTATTAATTACCTGACAAATGTGCAATTTAATCCAGACTCAAATGATGTGTAGTAAACTTTTGTTTTTTGGTTCAACATAGCATCACGTTTCATCATCTGTCACTTACATCTCTGGTCTGCAGCCTTCAGGGTTTGCGTTCTTGTGACCTATACAGATGTGGTATATCACGTCCTCTGAGGTCTCCAGGTTCGGGTATGGCAAGGTACCTAGAATTACAACATCTACATGTGAGCAAACTTATATAACATAACTGTTATGTCGCACTTTCTTAAAGTAGATTTCCTATGTTGGTTACTAGGTCATTACCAGGGTCATTTTCATTAACATATTTCCGATATTATCCAGTCATGCAGATATTTTTTTTTGTTTTTTTCACTCACTGAAATGTATAACACTGGGTTTAGCTGTTATGTTTAAACACTGTACATGTCACAAACTTCCCGAATCTCCTCGACTGCATTGAAGTGAAGGGAGAATCTTTTATGTGTCATTGTAATTTCCTCCAAGGTTTTTATTAGAAATCATTAGTGTGGAACAGCAGCCTGTCAATAGAAGCTTCTATCACTCCCACAGCTATGATAATGATATTACAATATGACATGACTGCAGTTAAACGGAAAATGTGAGTGCAAGATGTGACGAATGAATGAAGAGTTGAAGGTGGAAGTGAAACAGGCCAAAAAAACCCAAAAGTTGACGTCCCACTGCAACCAGTAGTGGTCAGAGAGGAAACTGTGACATGCAGTTCGAATGAGCTTCAACTGATAACAGCTTCATACTTTATCTTACCCCCATTCATCCACTCAACCAACCGTTCTGCGCCAAACTGGTGCACGCGTTTAACACCTGAAACAAACGACTCACCGAAGGTTTGCATCTCCCACAGCACGATGCCAAACGCCCATACGTCCCCCATGAAGCTGTAGTAGTTGTTCTTGAAGTACTCAGGGGGGTACCAGCGCAGGGGCACACGCTGCTGTACAAGTTACAAAGGAATACAACGGAGCATAAGCAGAGGAGACACAACATGGGGTCACAATCCATCCATCCATCATCCATCCAAAATTATACACGCTTGCATGTTTCACACGTAGTATCGCAATCCTTGTCGTGTCCAAAATATGTTACTAAATATCCTATAGTATAAGTATTCAACAGGGGGTCCACGACCCCTAGGGGGTCCGTGAAGTTACTGCGGAGGGGTCGCAAAATCTTTGGTTGATTAGAAATTTTATATATATATATATATATACATATATAGTTTACTTCCATTTTAGGAATCTTTTCCTGTGAACCCTTTGTCATTTTCATTTTTTATTATAATAATGATATTATATATATATTATTATAAATAATGATTTAAGTTTGAACAGACTGGATTATTAACCAGTAGAGTTAAAAGTTCTCTCCCTGGATTATTTAAGTTGTATGACACAACAATTTTTCAAAAAAGCTGAACAGTGAAATCAGAGGGTTATAGCAGTAGCGTGTAAGTGTATAAGCGTGCGTGCGCTTGTGTATTCTTACCCGTGGGTTTCTCCAGCGGCTGCTGCGGCGGCTCGTCATGCGGGTCAGGTCTCGAGCCAGGCCGAACTCTGCCACTTTCACCTCCCAGGGAAACTTGTTGACCATGATGTTCCTCAGAGCCAAGTCACAGTGCATGATCTGCAGAGAAGACCGAAGGAACCAGGCTTAACGCACTGAGGCATCAGTCATCACTGTGCTGTTCGCGGCCCGTGCTGTGTGTTACCATTTTGGAGCGCAGATGCTGCATGGCCAGGGCGATGTGGTAGGAAGCGATGGTGAGGAGGCTCTGCAGCTCGGGGTCGGCGCTCAGGTGGCCTCTGTTGGTCTGCAGGAAGGTCCTCAGGGTGCCGCAGCTCACGTACTCCATGATCAGAATATAAGGCTCTGAAGAAACACAGAAGAAACACAGTTCATCCGTCACACTCAAGAGAAAGAGACCCGAGGCCTTATGAGGTTTCACCTGAATCTATCTGTTCTCTTAGAACCAGGAGCACACAACTGCGTAAGTGTTTGTGGTTAATTCATCATTACTACTTGTAGAGTTTCTAATCTGGTGGTTACTTGTAGTGCTGCTTACACAGTTAAACTGCAAAGATCGTTGAACGCAACACGGCAAAGTCTAGGTAGCCCATTTCCTTCTATGAATGTCTCTTACCCACAGCGGTGTTCCAGTCCAGTATCTGGAGGATGTTCTTGTGGTGGACCAGTTTCTTCATGATGGAAACCTCCATGTCTACGTGTTTCAGACGGACGCCTAAGGGGGAGAGGACACGAAAATTAAACCAAAACAAGCCAAAACTAAAATGGTTTAATTCCAAATTCAGACCATTTAGAAAAAGCCTTCTTGCTTTCTTTTGTCCTTCTTCTTCTTCGTCTTAAGGTTTGGCAGTCTACCAAAACACAAAAATCATCTAGATTTAAAGTAAAGATAGTTTTTGGATGTTCATCTGTTACATATCACCATAATGTCATCACTTTGTTTAACAGCATCGGATAAATCTAAAGACAACATTAGAACATTGTCTTTACACCTAATGGAGAGTGTTTGGTTGGAAATGTGCAAGTAATTCAAAGTCGAATTGAACTGAAAATACCTATTTGGTACGATACTGATCGTAGCTCCTGGAAAAGCAGTGACTATGAAGTAGCTTGACCTAGACCCATAATCTCTGGATGAAGGTTTTTTTTTTTTTTTTTGGAGGAACAGGAATTTGTGGAACTATAGTCGTGAAAAAAAAAGAATTACAAAAAAAAAGAGAACACTGTTTTAACATTTATCTGCTGCAGTAAAAGAGTACCTACACGGAGAGAATGTAAACTGCCTTTACTCACCTTCAGTAATGTGATTTAATTAACATGTTATTACGAATACCTTTTGTTTTCAGCCCTGCTCTACAATGAGCATCACAAAGAAGAAGCAGAAATTCTCGTACCCTCCTTGCTGATCTTGCAGGTGAACAGGTTGTGGCCTTTGCACGTCCCCCTGTTCATCCTTGCTTGGTAGAAGACGCCTTCCTTCCCCGCTTTGATCAGCTGCAGCAGGTTCAGGTCGGCCTTGGTGAACCGCGGATCCTGGGATTCAAATATTCACGGGAAGGTTTTGCACGGGAGAGCAACAATAACAGCAGCGGGCGGCACTAGCTTTAGAAGTTTGTCTCTCTGTGTGCTATGGTGATGATACTGTTTGTTTGGAACGAAGGCGGCATTATACACAGATGGCACAGATAGAGAGCATCTGAAGTTTCCTCTGTTCTATCTTCAGAAAATCTGATGCTACAAAAATAGGTCAAATGTGAGATGCGTGGCAACATGAGCTGTTGGCGTGTCAGCGACATACCTGCTGCAAGCCTTTCCACAGCCTCTTGGACGACAATCTGACATTGGTGGCCTGCGGCTGGGGCGCTTGGGCCGGAGGCTCATCCACCTCCTCCTCCTCCTGAGGCTGCTCTTCGTGGGGCGCCCTCACGGGCGTGGTGGCAGCCTCCAAGTGGGGCATGCCACCCAGCAGAAATCTGCTCCTCCGTAGGTCTCGAATGGTCAGGCGCAAAGAGCGATACCTGCAAAATGAAGTTTGACCGGTTGTGAAATGTAAAATTGTCTTTAGCTCACCCAAAACGTAACGCACTGTGAGCTGTGGAACAAATCTGATGACAAAAAAACCCCAAAAAACAATGGAATGAAAAAAGCTTGTTGCCGTTTCGATTTCTGACGAAATTTCTGAATAACTTTGCCGCGTGGGCCTTAGATCCTGGCAGATATCTCGTAAGTAACACAAACCGTGGCTGCAGACTTGCCGTTGTGATGTAACAATATTCTATTAATGCTGTATTAATGCAGAGGCAGTTGCATATACAAAAAAATCTGTCCTAGTGCCACTTCGATTTGGAAACTTAGCTCAGATTATGCAATAAAACCCGTCGTGAAATCATCTGAGCCTCCCTTACTTCATGAGACACATGAGCCCCAGCAGCATGAACACCAGGACGGTGGCCGAGAGAACACCACTCAGGGCGTAGACAAGTGGGAGCTGATCTGCAGGGGGACAGTCAGAGCCAACACAAACATGAAAGTCACAATGCGCAAGTGGATGTAAATCTTGACGCGTGAAGGCCGAGAGCTCACCTGGACACTCGGAGCCTGTATTGGACATGTCTCCTGCTCACTGTGGACAGTTAGGTCAGCGGTACGGGCAGATAAAAGAACATCACACAAATCTGGAAGACAGATGGTGTCGCATTCACATAAAGAGAAAACTGAGCAGGAAGAACAATGAGGACTTTTCATTTCTTTGACCCCCCCCCGCCCCAATGAAAATAAGAGTGAACAGGAAGAGGCACATAAAAGGCTTTGTTACGATATAAAACAGTCCTACCTGCGTTTTCTAACCGGTGTCACTTTGATGAAGGCCATTCTCCTCAGACTGCGACGCAGACCGGAGCCACGGTGAAACTCACGTCGGTCCGCTTGTTGTGTTGGGAGCGTCTGAAGATAATGTCAGAGCCGTGTGAGTGTCACCAGCAGGAGCTCCCATCGCACGCGACCACAACACAAGCAGAGGAAATGAACAGAAGCATGTGGTTTGAGATGCACTAAGCGCTGCATGTTCAGCAAGTCTCTGTGGTCACACAGTATCAACAGACACCAAAAACTCTATTAAACTGGGCCACTCAGGGAGGATCTGAAGCAGTAAGTCACAGTGATTTCGCATGTAACTTAAATGCATTTACATTTTTGAATAGTATTTCCTCCATCTCTGACTAGACGTATGCAGATAATTTATCTGAATAAAAATAAAAACACATATTAAGGTGTATATGAAGTATTCCAAGACAAAGTAAAATTGACATATGTATTAAAGGTCGGCATTATACGAAACGGATTCTGTCAATGTTATGTACACTGATCATAACATTATGACCACCTTCCTAATATTCTGTCGCTCTCCCTTGTGGCTCCAAAACTGCTGTGATTCATCAGAGGACCTTCTGGGGGTGGTTGAGGGGAGGGGCCTCTGTGCATCACCCCACAGATACTTGATCAGTTTGGGATCTGGTGAATTTAGAGGCCAGGTCAACACTTTGTGCTGTTTTTCATGCTTTTGTCAGTTGTTCCTAAACCATTTTTGTGTTTGTGTCTGTGTCAGGCTGCATCCTGCTGCCATCAAGGACTGTCACTGCTGTGGGGTGTCTGGTCTGGTCTGGTCTGGTCTAGGTGGGTGGTACGTGTCTGAGTTACATCCACATGAATCTCAGGTCCAGAAGTTTCCCAGTAAAACACTGAATTGCCAAAAGACGGTCAGTGTTATTTAGTTCTCCTGTCAGTGGTCATAATGTTGTGGCTTATCGCTGTATTTCACTGATACAGTAGAGGCTGGGACCAAACTGAATAAACGTCAGACTCAAGTGGCTGTAAATTACACTGACTAGGTTTTCTTTTTGGTTTGTTTGTTTTCCATTTCAACAATTTTTTTTTGTCCGAATCTTCAAACGCGTCCGACTCCACCACATTTTCAAAGTCGACCTCTGTGGCCTGATATTTGCCTCTTAAAAGGGATTCAAATGTCAAAAGTCGGTATTAAGTGAGAGGTGGACAGGAAAAGGCCGTTCAGAAGGCGTACGCAGGGGGAAAAACATGCATCTCTCGGCAGCGGCATCTATTTCGGGGAAGTTGCTGCAGAGACCCTGTGTGCGGTTTCCTCCCTCATCTGTATGCAGGCTTTGTGCACCAACACCAAGAAAGGACAATGACGAGTACAACGACTGTGGCGCAAAGCTCAGACATTTCAAGCCCCTCGAGCTTCGGGGATGCCGATCCAGTTTTGGATATCGCTGAATAAAGATGAATAATATTGTCTAGAGGAAGCTATTTCAGAATTGTGGTGAAAATGTACTTAAAGCGAGCGACCACACAGTAAAAAAAGACAGTGACGCTAAAGTTTTCTCTCAGCTAATTAAAATGCAACACTATTCTTTGCGTATTAAAAAAAAAACTTTCTGGCAGCATCGGGATCCAAATGAACACTCAAGTTAGTCGGGCAACTTCATTTCCTCTGCAGAATTTAATTTGTCGCTTGAGTATTTTTGTTACAGATCAACAGTATCACTCCATATACAACTACAAGTACAGTATTTTGTACAGTCCATATTCAAATACATAGTTTTCATTGGCTTATTTACAAAACACATTTTTTTTATCTATGTACATGGTTTCATGTCAGTGCAATGTGACTTTCTTTCAACAAACACCTTACAAAAAAAAAAGTTCTTTAAATTAACACGTCTGGTTCAGATCTGAACTTAAATAAAGAGTCTACAGACACTGACACACAGCTCAGTAGTAGATTGCACTGCCTGCCGACACCGGGGACCAGTCTTCTGGGTGGGAGGGAGAGGGAGGGGGAGGTGGGTGTGGGGGTATTGAGATATGAGCCCTGTGGTTTACAGGATCAGCGTTTGCCCAGTTTCAGTTTCAGTTTCACAGTTCTGTTGGGCAGAAAATCTTTGCTTCTGGACTTTTATTTTCTTTTTTTAAATTTGTGCTGAAATTAACCACAAAGTACAATGTTGTAATTTTGCAAATGCAGTTTTAGCTACAGGTTGTTTGAGGGCACATTCAAGGCCAAAAAAAAAAAAAAATCCTAAGTTGACATCTATTGCACCTTTAAACGAAGCAAACATTTTTCACACACTGGGTTCTCAAATCCTTAGTACAACTTTCCCCTTTGAGCCATGTGATGACAAACACGGACACAAACTGGACGTCGTCTACGACTCGGTGCAAAGGCAGGAGGGTGGAGGAGCGGTAGAGCTGAGCAAGCCGACATAAATAGCACTCATCTGTACATTTCCATTTGTTCAACAAACGAGTCTTTGCAAAGGAAAACAACGTTTGGTTCGGAGGGACGCTCCAAACACATCGACCATGACGCTTTCTCCTCACAAATACAGCAGCTAAAAAGAAAAGAAAAAAAAAAACACACAGAGGCTCATCTCCTCTGTGATCTAGAAGAAAAAAAACCGGGGGAATCGTTTTTTTGTAGGGAGCCGCCGGCCGCTGTCTGTTCACAGTGATTAGACTGAGCCTCTCCTCACAGGAGGAGCTCCACGCATGCAGCTACGGAGCAGACGTCAGGCCCCGGCCGGACTCTCCACACGAAGAGAAAACAAAACAAAAACACAGGTGGTTTATAAGTGACCTCAGCGATCACGTCGAGCAGCCGAGCCTTCCGGATACAAACAGGATTGTAATTTATAGTTTACATGACATCAGTATTTAGACCAAATGAATCACACAAGGAGCTAAAAACGTTGTGGTCCAGCGTAAGCGTTTACAGATCTGACGCCATCAACAGGGTTGTGTCTGATATCAGGGCGTCTGAACTTTTCCAGGTGGATTCCCTGAAGTGTCCCGGAGAGCGCTGCTTATTACACGGAGCAAGGACAAAATGTTATGAGACAGTTATTGGGTTGGTTGTGTTGAGGGTTTTTCGACATCGGATTTGCAGATTTTCCTAAAACAAAACCAAATTTAAATAAATATTCACTCATCGTTTGATTAACGACGGAACCCATATCCTCCATAGATATTGAAATGTCATCATATATCAAGCCAATACTTGAAATGAATGAAATTGAAGGAGATGGTGAAATATCACTTGCTTCTGAATCTCATTCGTGGTTTTAGAAAGGTTCAGATTAACCTGTTCAGGGGCCTGGTGCCGGGTTTGTTCAGGGTTTCACACCATGCAAGTAAAAAAAAAAAAAACAAAAACAAACAAAAAACAGTGAAATACCAAAGCCGTTAAAATTACATTTTGACACAGCGCCTCCGCTTTACCCGGGATAACCAGGAGCTACGCTACGAGCCTTAATCGTCAGGTTCACGTTGTGCTTTAAATGGTGCGCCTCGTATTTACACACTTAATATAAAGACGGCTTCTCGTCTCCCCAGATAGTTCCTTGAGAAGTGAAGACTCAATCTGTGTGTCAATGGGAGCTGCTCGTGCTGCTGGCGACATCATTTTGCAACCAGGGGGCGCGAGGAAGGAACTGGATCCCCGCCCTCAGCCACTCGCTACGCGCAATCTGGCTGCAAATCGTGTCGCCAGTTCAAAGCAGCAGCGGCCATTTCTGCAACGTTTCACTTTGGTACAGTAGGAGGAAGAGACTACCGTCTTTATATCACTCCCCACAGCCGCATGCAACGCACAGATTTAGCCCAGGACACACCGTCACACACGCTGCGTACACTTTACGTCCTTTCATTTGACACATTTTGGAATTAAAAGCAAATTTAGGAGAAATCTGTAGCTGCAGCAGCAAGTATTAGAATAACACACAAATGGGGAATCAAAGTGCTGGCAGTTACGTTGCATTGTGGGTAATGTAGGTCACAGATTTATTATGATAATAATTAAAAAAAGATACCTCTGCTGAATTGATTTTGATTAATTTGAAACTGTCGCACGGTATCGCATCTTAAATATGACATTAAAATCACTGGTAAAATCTTTTTTTTCTTTTTTATACATATATTTGTATACATATCTTGTTTCCAAAGACGGTGTGAAACTTAGATACGTCTGATTCATCCACAGTGGAGAACAGAGTCTGGGTTAAAGGTGCATGTTGCAACGGCGCTGCTTCCTCCGAATGAGGCTTTCAGTTAAATATTAACTCCTGACCTGAAGCAGCTCCAGAAGCTGGACCTTAAGAAAACAAACAACAATAAAATAAATCTCTTAAAATGACACATGAATCAAAAAAAACAAAACAAAAAAAAAAACAGGATTAAACACATACTGTCTATTACTCTTGAAGCATGGCACCTGTCCTAAATGCACCCAGATCCCCACTACAGAGCAGCTGTGGCGACGCACAGGTCGGCACGGCAGAAACCACCAGGGGTACATGTCATCTATATGGCAGCCGCAGGATGAAACACAGTTTTGGCAAAAAAATGCCTCATTTCGTGTCACCGTCAGAACACGTGTGAGCGTCCTCGTGGAGGGACGCAGGCGGGTGATTTGTTTTTTTTTTTTTTTTTGCGTTTTTTTAAATTTTTTTTATTTTGCTGGGGGGGATTCTCCTGAAATGTATGTACCACGTACGCGTCCTACGATGGAAGGAAGCATTTCATTATTAATAATACTGTCACAGACTTTAGGGAAGAGTTGGCCGACAGACTGCAAGAAGCGATGAGGTAGCGTATGACTCATGTTTTCCCTAGATGCACAATCGCTAATAAAACCTTTGGAGAACCATTATTTAAAAGCTCGTCACGGTCCGAGATACCAACTTACATCTCAACCTGCATCCAATCGTGAATATTCTATTTACACCCAGAACGCATTAGTATTTTAAGTTTTTCAGGATTTTTTATTTTTTTTTTTAACTCTAGGTGCATTTTTTTTTTTTTTCCTTTTCATTCTGACATCACAAGTGATAAATGCAAAATGAGAAAGCATCACTTCATGATTTGGCCAAACCGGCGCACATTCAGTGACGCGTTAGTATTGGTTACGTGTGTGTGTGTGTGTGTGTGTGTTATGGCGACGTTCACGAGGGAGGAGGGAGAGAGGGGGTTGTTTCATCGGGCTCAGCAAAGTGCACCAGTTTAGTGCTTTCATGGGTGTGTGTGTGTGTGTGTGTGTGTTTGTTTGGGGGCATGGGGGGGCTTCATCGTTGTCTTGGCAAAACCTTTTCGCTAACCCGTGCTCGTAATCAAGCGTAGAAAGTGCTGTGACGCATCCCTAAACACAGCGAGCGCTCTAGTCATTAGCAGTTTGTGAGAATTCTTCTGAAGGACCGAAACGTCTGGCTGGCGTTTAATGCTCGGAGCAGCGGGCTGAAAGCGGAGAGCAGGTGTAGTGCTGGCTGATGGAAGACGAGGTGCGGTCACTGGAGGACGCAGTACTTCTTGTAGTCGGACTCAAAGTCTTCGTCCATGCTACTGGTGTCGGCCATCTTCTTGCCGTCGATCTTTGGCAGGAACTGGGAGTAGTCCACTCCCTGCTGCTCGTAGAAGAGGATGTAGGCCGAGTCGGTGTCGATCTCCTCAGAGTGCACTTCCTGTAAATGATTAGAATAAAAAAAAAAAAATTTGTTTTGTCAAACGTTATCATAACGTGATGCCATTCGCCGTCTCTTCCTTTTAGACAAATAGGCAGCGATCCAACACATCAGATAGAGGTCAGATAACGTTTCCTCCTTCCTGGTGCTGGATAAAGGTTGTCTGTCTAGGTGAAAGAGGAGCCGTTAACCGGCCGTGAGAGCAGACTTTAAACAAACCTTAATGCTAATATGAAGGAGAAGCTGCTAAGAGTCGCCCTCACTGCAGCAGCAGCATATGGGACGTGACTCATTTCACCATAACGTGTCAAAAATGACATTTTCTAATGGCTTGAAATAAAGCGTTAATAAACATTGTGCTATTGCCATCTAGCAGATTGCTTCACAGAAGAAAATACACTGTTAATCTCATTCATTAGCTCCTTTTGCTAAACTAATTGTGAATAGACTTCGCTAGGCCTCGGTTTGGACCTTTGCACCTCTCCTGACAGTGGTTTATTCAAGACTGTCATGATACATCATAAAGTCTGAGGAGTTATAAGATATGTTTTATAGGATTATGACCCTCGTGAGACAATTAATCTTAAATTATGATGCCTTGGAAAAAGGCGTATTTCTGGCACAACTTCACCTGATACCAAGGTGCACGGAGGAGGAAAAAGAAAAGTAGGAAGGTCAAGACTCGTGTGTTGTGTTTTGGCTCGTGGCCTTCATCGGGGTGATCAAACTGTAATCTAAATGCTGCTAGATGTCCGGGTGTCTCACCTTACAGCTGCTGTCATTGTAACAGTACCATTTCTCATTGGGGTTTTTGGCATATGTCACATAGTGGCCTCCTCCCATGATTCCTGAATGGCACTGAGGAGAGAAAGCAGGGAAAAAAAACATAAGGACTTGTCCGAAATCTGTTACAGCTGCATGTACGACGGGAGCGTCACTTACTGATATTGCATAGAGGTTGTAGATGGCGTCCAGACACATGTCCCTGTGCTGCAGCAGAGAGTTGTCGGGGTCTATGCTTCCCTCGGTGCTGCAGTCTGAGCTCAACCCGTTGCTGTCTCCGTTCATCAGGACCACGTCACAGTGGCTGCTGGACGCCTCCGTACCGCAAGATGATTCTGTCGTGATGGGGTCCCCTGATACGGGGAGGTCTGCGCTGCCCTCTGCGTCTGCCTGTGGTGCGCCGTCCCTAGGCTCGGCTTCGGGGTTAGCAGCCGCGTCCAGGTTCTCCTTGCTGTTGGAGAGGCGGTGTCTGCTGCCCAGCTGGGGCAGGCGTAGCCGGCCTGGTCTGCGGCCGCCGCTGCCGGTTTTGGGGCTGCCGGAGGGGCTGCTGGTCCGGCTGAGAGAAGATGTGGACTTCCTGCTTAAAGCGGGGGAGGCTGATGGGGGGTGGAGGGGTGAAAACCACAGAGTTAAATCTTCTGCCACAACAGGAAGCTTTTACGCTTTTGTCTTACCTGGTTTCATATTGGCCGAAAAGAAAACATCAAACACGAATATGAATGAGTGGCTTCGTATACGAAACAAAACACAACATCAACATGCCGTACCTTTGGGGAGGTTGCAGAAGCCGGCGGGAGCAGATATGGACGACAGGTTGTCTTCCCCAACCCTAAGCAGGTCTTCGCTCTCGCTGCGGGAGTGGAGGCTGTGCTGCTCCAGGTCTCTGGGAGCCAGGAAGGCACTGGGGTCAAAGTTCTCACGTGGGAACTTGACAATCTTCTGAGACTTAATCCAGCGACCGTTCACAAACTGGAAGCGCTTCAGGTGGACAATCTGGAGAACACACGGATGACTGCTTACTACTAACAAACACTGAACGCTACTGAAAACCACGCGTGGAGGCCAGAGCTGGGGCCTCACACAGATGTTAAATCTGCCACTGACCAATATGGGCGGCAGCCTCCAGAGGTCCAGCTTCTTGGTGGCCAGTCGGTGAGTCTTGCACTTGGAGCAGTAGTAGAGTTCGTCCTCTCCCAGCTCCTCCTCGCTGGTGAAGGCCTTCAGGCAACTGTCCAAGCTGATGGGCTCCGCTTGGGCTCGACGAGACTGCTCAACACTGCAGTGTTCCTCCACAATCTGCGGGGCACACGGTAATGATGGAGAGAGTGAGCTAACGCTGAAACGTTTAACAATCTATCTTCACCTCACTGCGCAGAGCAGACACTCAGGAAAGGTGCTACACGCTCTTAGTGTAGATTCTAAATCAGTAGTAGATGTAGATGCTAATTAAAGCACCTGTGTGATTCTGATTTTAAGCAGCGGTCAGCTAAAAAAAAAAAAAAAAAATACCACATAGTAGAAGGGTTCCAGCATGTAGACCCACAGCCTTTCTGTTTATCTGGTGACACCATACAGCGGTAACGGCACCTCTGGATCCTCACATTTAGCAACTCACCGCTGACTCTGTGTGGTCGCACTCAGAACTGCACCGGCTGCTGATCGCAGATCCCACTCCCTCCCTTATCTCAAACATTGCACAATGATACAATGACCGACTGACCTGCTGTGATTAAGTCATAAACAATAAAGTCTGTGCTGGAAAAATACCCATGTAAGCAGGGCACAGGGCAGCGACAGCAGCTTCCTCACAGGACCTCACAGCCAGTGCACCTATGTACAGTGTACATACAATTTTGCTTTTCATTTTCTGTAGGAATTCCTCTCCTGCTCTGCTTGTAACTGTGTTCGAGGTGACTTGATGTTGGGGAGTGTGTGTGTTTTACCCTCTCCTGGGAGGTCTGGTAGCGGAGGTGCAGGGCGGTGGGGTCCCAGTCCACAGCTATGTAAGCATTTCCAACAGAAGCTCTGTCCTCCGTACAGTCTATTATACAGCCTCTGCAGAACCTGGACACACACACATTCATTATTAACAAATTAGCCTCGGACAAGTTAACATTTTTTCTGTTTATCAGCTCCTTCTACTAAAATGAGCCACATGATATTTGATGTTCTGATCATAAATATAGTACACATGAAATGCTCTTACCTGTACCAGGGACACCAGGCACAGGAGTTTCCATCCTTACCCACAACCCTTAGGGTGAAGGGGTACTGGTAGCCCATACTGTCGTCGCTGCAAGGGAAAACAGCATTATGATGTACAGTACGTCTATGAGATTTAGAACAAAGAAGCATCCAGTTTCATTGAAAGTAAAACAAATGTTGGAATGTTGTTAAATTTTTATAAAGAGGACTACCAGTCCTGTGCGTGGTTGCTGGCCTCCTGTGGGGGCAGTGGGCTGGCCAGCCTGGAAACTTGGATCCAGACTGCGTCGTACAGGTCCTTCTTACTGGTGTGCACGGTGCAGGGGACAATGAGCGGCATGCCAAACAGACTGGGCCGGTTCTTCTGAGACGACAGGAAGTACAGCTCCGTGCGCATCTAACGGGGACGCAGAAAACGAGCATGTTGCATCAAGGCACGAGGACTCGGTCAAGTTCATTTTTCTGCAAGTACATCATGCTGTATTTCTGAGAGCTCCTACCATCTTCCTGTGCATGGCGATGATGTATCCAATGAAGGGGCTATCCTGCACCGGTGTGACGTGTCCATTGGCGATCCCGTTTCCCACAGGTGTCTCCGGGCTGGAGGCCATCATGGTGTTGGGCCCACCATTAGGGATGAGGACGGGATTATTGCCCAGGTGCCCGTTCGCAGTCGAGCCGTTGGCTATAGGGGTAATGTCTAACGAAGGAGGATAGAGAAAAGGGGATTTCTAGACAGATGTGCAATGAATGCAGTGACAAAGTGTGAGTGGACAGGCACTTACCTGTAAGTGTGGGTGAGCACAGGGACGTTGGTGAACCCGGCACTGGGACCTCAAACGCACACAGGAAGCCATTGACAGAGAGACGGACCTTCTGGTGGTCCTGAGGAAAGTTCTGAGCACAAAAGGTCGGGACATTAGACGGACTTAAAATGTAATGAACAACAAAAAGTGACGCAGCGGTGCATGGTGGCTTCTGACTGGTCACCTTCACATTAAAACGTCTGTAATAACGTTTTAGCCAGGAACTGAAGCAGAGATCCACTACTCAAGGAGTTTGAGCTCATATGGTGGACGCCCACACCGTGTAACACTCTGGACGTATGAACAGGTAATAGGTGTCATGCCTGGATTTGGTTTTTACACCTTGGCTCCATTTTCTTTCCTATTTGACTTCTAAGTTTCAGAAAGGTATAAAATTAAAGTATAAAGTAATGAATCACCTCACCAGTCAGTCGGCAAATCCCAAACCGTGCACACATGTGGCGTGAAGGCCACGCATGCATGCTTGGTAAAAGCTACCACAAGCACATGCGCTTTTTGATCATGACCTGACTGGTTCACAGCGACGGCACTTAGTGACAAATTACCCAGAGATAGTGACGCTAAATTACTAGATACCCCCTTTGTGAGACCTGCCAGGATCTTTTAGATAATGTGCACTCCTCCTCCTTCTCCTCCTTCTCCTCCTCCCTGTGACCTCCCCTCTGCACTGACTGTGTTCCAGTGAGTGAACAGGAATGAGCAGTGAATGCAATGAAAACAATCACCAATCTTTACCGTTTATCTGGGAGGTCTTTTGCTTTTGTTCTAAATGAAATAGCTCGATTCTCTTATTTGGATTTCATTCATCTTATTACCAAAAGTGTATTTCAGTCTTTTACAATGTATGTTAGATGTTTTTGAAACTGCGTGTATTGACTTAGAGGAGGTGGCTTTGTAGCAACTACTGATAAAGCAAGAAACAGACAAACTTTCTTCTATTATGTCATGTTGACATCCTTCCTAACATAATGTAGATGCATGTAATTTTGTTACTTGTGTCTAAAAATTATATATAAAACATACTGTAACTTGACTTTGAGCCAACTGAGCCTTTAGTTTGACACTGAATGCTAATGCTAATGCTGCCTGTTTGCTCTCTGTACTAGTACATACTCTTTACACGCACCAGTGGAACAGTGTCAGTACCTTGATGTTGGAAGTATGGACCTCAGCCAGGAGGATCTGCTCAGGCTTCAGGCTGCACAGTTCGCTCAGCTGCTTCTTCAGCCCCGTGTACTTCTCGTCCATATTCAACCTCAGGCCGTAGCGCACGGGCGTAGAGCCGTCCAGTTTAATGACTATTAACACACCGCAAGCGTGACACTTACAGTCAGGTGTTGTTTAATAAAAAAATAAACAAATATAATAATAATGATAATTTAAGAATCGTTCCTCTAATGTGCTCACCAGTGATCTCCAGATGCATGGAGCTGTCCATGGGCAGGGGCAGGGACAGGAAGTTGAAGGGGTCGAAGCGAGCGCTGATGTGGCCGCAGGTCTTGCACTTCACCTGGGACTTGAGCTGACCGTGGAACAGGTCGACCACGATGGAGCGGTTCCTCCGCAGGTGGTTCTCCCACGCCTGAAGGATGGAGGCACATGAGAACGGCGTCACTAAATCTGCAAATGCCTCATCACAGGGCGAACAGAAAACTACACACAGCATCAGTGTAGGTGCTCATGGCTCCTCAGGCTGATACCATACACTCTGAGGATAAAAGTCAAGGCCTTGCCTATTGCTGCTCTTTGGTATTTGTAATATTTCATAATCTTTAACTGAATAAATTACATACTGTATTTCACACTTTTATCAGAACAAATTGATTGTCGGCACTTTACAGTCCCAGAGAAATAGTGAGTCTGATGCTTGAGGAGACCTTCTTGGGTTTTGGCATAATGTTAAACATTAGTAGGCCATTGAAAGTCTTTTTGTCACTGCAGACACCTCTTATAACCCACAGAGGAATGTGAGGCCAAGATGCTACGAGGAAAGATTATTCTGCGCTGTGGACAGCAAAAACAAGAGTATCCAGAAAATAACAATGATGTACGCCTGGTCAGCCGAGATAAGGAAGTGACTTCACAAAACAGCGATTTAACTAGAGTCTCAGCATTTCAGTGAATGAATCACTGTTTTCCTGCATAAATGGTAACTAGTAAAACCCTCCGTCCACACATTTAAGCCCACAGGACTTCAACCCAGGAAAAGCACATGAATGGAGAGCATTATTAACCCAGAAATACAAGAACAATGTCAAAGGAACACAAGAAGTGTAACACTGCCACGGAGCCAGTTAGCTTTACCCAGCAAGTGACACCAGCCTAGATTTCTCTTTATTTTGCCAAATAAACATCTGTAAGCTTGAGTATTAACAGTTAGCAATTAAGAGCCAACTATCGACTAAAGACTGTCGCTGCCTTACTGTGACACTGAAGAAAATGCGATTTTTCTACGATTAATTACTGACATGAATCCTCTCTTCTCTGACAAACGTCAACCAGGGTGATCTGCTGTGAGCCAGTGAGGCGCAGAAGATTAAGTCAGAGTGACGCATACTGCTTCATGTTCATTTTGTATTTAATTAAAAGCGTGAACTCTGACCTCAGAGGCCACTTCCCAGTCAGGCCGGCCATCGCTGTCCTTCAGCTCCACATAGGGCTTCTCATGGACCCGGTTCAGATCTTCGTGGAGGCCGTCCAGCAGGAAGGCCAGCAGCTCCTGAGAATCCTGCTGCTGGAAGCCGTTGAACCGCGGGGCGTACTTAGCTATCGTCCACTAGAGAGGGAACAATGACGTCGTAAACTTTGTGTCCCGTGAAATGATTTTAAAAGTGAAATAGAAATAAACATAACAACAAGTGTTGTGTCAAATGTGAGGAGTTAAAGATTCACTAGAGTTACCACCTCGCGGCTGTGTGACTGAACATTATAATGAACATAAAATGTCACCACTTCATCATTTTATACTTGCAAACATGGTGACAATCTGTGATAAAAGCTGTCAAATGTGAGAAAAACTGTAGTCACAGACAGAGAGCCGAGTTCTGCAACAGCAGCGAAGCTGCTCACCCTGAGTTTGAGCGGAGCCACGTTCTTCTGCGTCCCGCTCCACAGCTCCATCACCAGGTCGCCGTAACACTTGGCCATGTGACCTCGCATGCCGATGGGGTTCGTTCTGCCAAGGCATCGAAACAAGTCGGTTAAAATGAGACGATTCAAAGCGAAGGAGGCAAGATTTAGACCAGATTGACGGACTTAAAGAAACGGCACCTGTTGAGCTCATAGAGGTGTTTCCCTGAGATGAAGTAGTCTGTGAGGGGCTTGGTGTTGCTCACACACTGGATGCTCGAGTTCATGAAGCAGGTGTTGCCAAGGTTACTGAGGCCAGTGGCTCCTTTCTCCGTAGGAACTGGGATGAAAAACAAGCGCATAATGATCAGTGTGTGACGACAGACACTAAACGGGGCCTACAAACGTTCAGTACTGATCATTATTGTGCGTATGCCTCATCTCTCATGTGCTGGAAATAAGCATTTTCAGAAGGATATTACTATTATAAAGTTATTTTCTGATTTCTATAAGTCTCCTTCAAACCTATTAACATACAATAAATATGTACTAAAGACTGTAGAACACTATATAAACATTTTTCTGAAAACAATATGTGCAACTCTGTGACTAAAGGGAATGATAAAACACAAAACATTGAGGGGTAAATCTAGATCACTGTATTTTGTCAGTGGCTTCATTTCTTTCCTACTACCATGTATTACAATGAGTAAATGTGTGATGACCGAAAGATCCTTCTTCAATTGCAATATATCCACCATCAGAGCATGTGCGCAGCATCAAAATGCACAGCACGGTGTCCCAGTTTACCTTTATGTCTGTCCATCTTGCTACTGTTGGCAATGAAAGACATTTCCTCGGGCCAGCTCATGTCTTTGTTCCTGACTGTGGAGGACAGAGGAAGAATTCTTGGTGACGTGTCATTATTCAGAATTACCTTTAGAAATATCCATTAAATCTACCAGGGAAATATGTGTTGCTACAGCACCATTACAAGTCTGAGGAGAGGCTTGTTAAGGAATGAAAGAAAAAGAAGAGGAGAGGACATTCGTACCCTCAATGACGAGCTGCTGCTCATCCGGGATCTTCAAGCCTTCCAGTGTGTGATCTTCATCATCCAGGAGGGTGAGGTAGTTCTGGAGGACGAAGGGTGAGAGAAACATGCTGAAACAAATAAACTTTGATTTTGCAGGACGATGTAATAATGACTGAGTAGATCCTTCTGCTTAACGGGTTCATTTTATATAGCATCGCTGTAGGAACAAAACAGACTTGTTTAGGTTCAGCCTTGAGTTTTATTAAAACTGATTGATAAAATAAAAAAAGCAAAGGTTCAAGTTATGGAAAGGTCACATTTAAAAGAAATGTTGACTTTTGGCTTGGAGCAGGGAACCAGCCTCCTCCTGTGTTAACGTTTTACGTAGTTATAAATCCACAACAACCTCCTCCCAGTGCAGTGGGAGCTGTGGCTCTAAAACCATCTCACCTTATTTACGTGTCTATTTTTAATTTTTAAGGCCACTAGAGGACGCTGTGACAAAAACATCACAGAGGCTCATCATAAACAAACTTGCGCTAATGGCCCACAGGATCAACGCTTTGTGCTGAAATTCGACCTAAGCAATGATGTCTCATGAATTTATGAGTCTGTAAACAGAAAACTGTACGGACGATGCTTTTTAATTTACCACAGAATTGAATAAAATCAAAATAAAAGCCAGTTCACATACAATATAAATGGGACTTTCACAGCATCAGTTGTTTGTCTGTTTCTTCAAAATGTTTTCATCTTTAAAGCTGCAAACCTTTTATGACAAGTACTGGTTGAAGTTTCCTGTATAAAATGTATTCGCTGTAGGTGGACTAGAGTCAGAAATAACACCTTCATTTTTATCGTCCTCACACGTTCATATTTCTTATTTTTTAATGTGGCCAGAAACTTGGTGAGTTGACAGTTGACTGTGTTGAGCGAAGTCACAGTGACAGCTCACCTCACTGTTGTAGAGCCAGAGCCTCATGTCCTCCTCTTTAATGCGGAGCCTCTGTGACAGGTACAGGTGGATGTCCTTGATGGTGGCCATGCGGCTGAAGCAGCCTGTGTAAGCCAGCATCCTCTTCAGGGGAGCGTTGGGCGATGGCACGTTACCTGATGAGAGGACGGGAACATTCACAACTGCAAACTGACGCACAATCTCAACATTCTTCAGATTTTCTTATTATCTCTGTAGACGTTTAAAACACATATTATGAGTGTTTAGGGTTTGATTTACTGTTATGGAAACCACACCTTTTTTGTAATGCACAAGCTCACAGATGCAAACAACTGATTGATACTAAAAGCATCACTCTGAGGATTAGTTGTAAGAAAGCAGCAAGAAGGGCTTATTTTGTCAATCAGCGCAAACTTGATCGGTCAATCAACTAAATCAAATACAAACCAATTCATATTAGTTCATTATGCATTAATTTAATGATTTCAAAATCACTGGTAAGATTTTTTTTTTTTTCCATCTCCACAGCTTTCCCCTGACTTCAAGTGCTTCAGCATGGCCTCCGTCAGGATGACACCGTGTGCAATATGAGGTGTAATTAGATATGAGTTATGGTTTAAAGCCCAGCAATGACAAGGCGCTACTCAGACAGAATGAGTCATGATGGAAGTCAAAGCGCCGCTGGGGACTCAGGTCTGCGCTGTGGCCAGAAACCTGATCTGTTGACTTGATTTGGGACCAGCGCTCTCATGTCGAGTGCCGGTGTCGAGCTGAGCATCATTAAGGCCGTGGCCAGTTTATACGTTTGCACTTCGTGGCTCGTCATCTGTTTTTCTTTTCGCAGGGAGGCATTTTTGTGTTTATAATTGTCCATAATGTCCATTTAGACGAATTTCAGAGAGGAAACAAAACACTGAGGGGAAATTCAGCTTCAGTTATTGTGGGTGTGCGTGGCCCTATGGCTTCCATTGTTAGCAAAATTGGACCTGAATTGAGTGAGGTGGAAGCAGCTGAAATAAAATGGCTTGATTAGCTACAGCTTATCGTCACAAACGGCAGGCGTTCTGTGTACAGCTATATTAAAAGAAATGCTGTCAGAATATTCCACATTAACATTGTGAAAAATATCAGCCTGTCATTTAGCACCGGCTAATGACCAGCGTTGCAGATTTTGGGGGAAAGTGAACAGGGAAGGAACACACGTTTAAGTGTGTTTTAATAGGTTACATTGAACAATCACAGGCCTCAGCAACTCTGTAATCACACCTGGTAGATTTTGATGTGTCAGAGGCCGTCAAAAGATCCTCAAGGTGCAGGTAAAATGTCTTGAAAGTATTTCAGACATCTGCAAATAACTCAAATGCGAGAAATTCATGTATGAATTTAGCCGTGCCAGATTCATTTTGTGCAACACGAAGTCCCAGTTCAAGGGGCACAGCCGCACCTGACCTGAACAGACACTGTCCAAAATGCGGTCGAGCCAAAGAGCCACGATGATGCTCTATCAATAATAAAAATGAAAACGCCAAGCTACAGCTACCATAACGTGGGACTACAAACTGTGAAGCCTTCACAGCCACTCTGGGAGACTAAGGAGGTGAATGTGTAACCCTAACCGTAACCTTGGAGGACTATAAAAGGAAGAGGACATGTTGATTTATTTCTTCCTACAGTGAAGATGAAATGCCCATGGAAACAATGCTTCTGACATTTCCACCTGCGCCAGTGTGGATCCTGCTTACAGGAACAATGTGTCCACTTGCAGCAGGTCTCCCAATGCAACTGGGGTTTTCAAAAACGGGCCAGTCAGTGTTTTCCAACGGCGTGCGCTATCCATTTGCTGAAATGGGCTGAATGTTTGTGGGTGTGTTGTTGTTATTTTTGGAACAGGTTGAAAATTTGGAGGTGAGAAAACAGCACAGGTTTAGACCCTGATGCAATTCATTCATTCAGCTGAGGTTCATATGCAACTTATTTTGAATATCGCTTAGTCTGTTCTGATGTAATACACCCGCTAACACGTCGCTGCCGTTGCAAAACATAGAGCAAGCGTTTTTTTTTTTTTAAGCTGTGAAGATGAAAAACAAAAAACAAAAAACGAATTATTCCACTTTTACAGTGATTAGTCTTTTCATTTTACGGGCTGTTGGTTCAACGCGCTTGCCCACTCCAGAGCGCCGTCATCAGTTGGATCAGTCCACTCGAGGAAGATTAAAAAGGGGGAAGGGATGCAGGATTGCTCAACGAAAGCGTTTGCAGACGGCTTGCTCTGGTCTTGCTGCAGGCTTACATTACCTCTCGGTGGGGGTATATGTGGTGGGAACATTCGCAGGCTGGTCATACCCATATTGACCCAGATGTTGGACTGGGGGGAGCGCGTGGCCGGCTGCTGGCGGAGGAAGAGAAGGTAGCGGGGGAAGAGCTCCAGCTCTCCTTGTCCCGTCTTGCTTTCTAGGATTACCTGTATGGGTGGAAGGGGGGCGTTAGGAAAATACAGACTTATTTTGAGATGAATAGGACAAAAAAAGGCTACACTGATTCATCTAAAACAGATAAATAGGTAAAATATAGTGATTTTTGTCACGAAAAACAGATATAGAATGTTCCTGTGGTTACAAACCCAATACCTTGTATGTTTCACACATCCTCATCATGCATTTAAGCGACACTGAGGCTCATCAGCTATAGAGTGGATGTGCACCATTTACTTACTGGTCGCGGCAGGCTGAGGTTGGCACCGTACCAGTGGTAGAGTGCCCTCCACACCGGCTCTGGCACCGTCTCAAAGTCTCTACCAGGCACCAGCTGCAAGGAGCGCTTCAGCCTGCCACCCTCCATGGTTAACGTAGGGGCCTGCAGGGGCACAGCACAGACATCAGCGTTTTAATAGGTGCACAAAAGACACTGCTCTTGTCTTTCTGAATTACACATAATAGACGGAGACATTATCCTAATGCTACGGACGAGCTGGCAGGCTGCTATTATTACAGCAAACTGTAGAGATAAGACAAAAGAAGAGGGAAGCGCCATCTGGTCCCCGCGCCAGCTGAGGAGGAGCTGACTCCTAAACAGGAATCTCAGATCACGCTGGGAAATAAGGGTATTATTTTATTTGAAACACGCCGGTTTTCTTGATACGTCGGGATTTACTGTCAAAGGCCCGGATCACATCTGTCTCCTGAATGCGCGGATCCGCGCAACATGCCTTTTGAGCCCTGTGAACAGACGAGGCTGGCTCAGAAAGCAAATGAGGAGGGAGTTTATTAATACGGGAGTCTTCTCAGGATGAATGCCTATCCCCCTCTCAAATGTCAAACATATGCCACCGCAAAGCTGCGAACATGATGTGGGACGCACGCTACGTGATCATCAACCGTGGCATTGTGCAGCCTGATGCGAAAAATGTATTTCGGTCCACAGATATCTTCGTAAAACTGCTCAGAACGCAGACTCGAAACGCTGTATTTGATTGCAGCTTTATGCATTTGCATCGGTTCAAATTTCCTCAAATCATTAGCATTAATCCTTTCTTTCATGCGCGTTCCTCCTAAGTCATGCTGGTTTTCTGCGCTGTTAAAGCCACGGTTGAGAAAATATTTTCATTTGCTTTCTGTCTGACAAGGAGACTGAAGCTAAAGTTTGGACTCGGCCAGCTGCGTCTGCCATAATGAGCAGTGTTGGGGGGGGAGAAAACTGGCTCAGCTCTCATCGTCTTATTTATTTTTTCCTGTATCTTATCATTTCCTCACAGCCCAGCGGTCGGGCTTCCCCGCTTTAAACGCTGGTAAGATGCTTAGAAAATGACACACGCCATTCGTCTTGAAATCCTTCAATTTGAAACCGGCTTGAATTAATTGCTGGCTCGCTAGATTCGGCGGACAAGTCTAGCAGCTACTAGAGCCGAGCAGCAACTGACACACAAAGCGGCTCTTGCCTTCATGGGGTCGGTGTTGACCAGGGGCTGGTTGTCGATGGCGCCGGGTCTTTGTGCTGCCAGCTGGGATGGGAGGTGGCCGTTGGCTCCAGAAAAACACTGATTGTTGTTGTCGGACACATTGTGCTGACGGGCAAAACAGCTCTCTGTAGCTGATGGAGCTACCTGGGGGCTCAGGGCTGCTGGGACAGAAGGGGTGAAGGGGTGAGAGTTAGCAAACAGGGGCACAGAGTTGGAAATGTAGAGAAACAACATGTTAAAGGTACTTTACTGAATTTAGTTACAGTCTGAGGTTATATGTTATATATACTTAATAAATCAGAGCTACATTTAGGGATGAAGTCATTTACTAACATGTGGGCATATTGAGGACTCAGCGACAGTCTTGCCATCTATAAATAATGTTGCATGTTTGCATCTCGTTTACATAGATATATACGGATTCTTCTTATCAGGGCGTTGCAGACAGAGTCTTGTCCCCATGCGGCTGCTGACATTTAGGTCAGAGTCCAAAAAGACACCGAAATATCAGACTTGATTGAACCCGACTTTCAATCTGTGGTAACTCGTTTTAAGCTCAACGTTTAGTGGTGCCACTGCCATTTAGTTTCAGCCTAAAAGCGTACGGAAAGAGCGGCAGGAAGTGTGAGGTTTTTGCTGAAAGTGACATAATGCTGTGTGAAAGAATGACCGAGCTGATGTGACTGGAACCGATTACGGAGTGAAAAAGAGAAAATAGTGTTTCTCTAACACAAAGAAACACAAAGAAGAGTAGGAGGACGGTGGCAGGAGTCCAAAAACGCTCACTATTTTATGAAGCTGATGACACTGGACGCATTTTAAAGTATTTAAAGTAACATTTACAAAGACGATGTGGGGAGATGTAGGTGTTGGCCGAACGTGTGCATCTGTTATGATTGATGCGCAGACAAAGGTAGTGGTGCTTCTATTTTTAGTGCTTCCATCTCCCTAAGTGTAACATAATACCTGCTTACCCGGAGTTATTTTGTACTGGACAGAGCTCTTGGAAAGAAACCATTAAACCATACCGACTGTACTTACTGCTGCTGCATACTCGAGAAAAACAACATCTCATCTCTCTCATCCCCACAGTTATATTTTAGCTTGAATTTACTCGCTGTTAGAAAGTGACTGACTGATTTCTGTTGCCTCTGAGGCGCTGGACACGGCATCGGGCGACCTCTCCTCGGTGGGGCTGACGGGGCTGAAGGTTCCCAGCCCTCCCAGTCTGTCAGGGAGGATAGGCTCTACGGTCGCTGTGGCCATCGGGCCCCTGAGCGAGCTCAGGATGGACGGTTGTTCCACCACGATGCCCTTATGCTCCTGGACAGGATGACAACAGCAAAAACGGCTCTGTCATTGTTTGCAGTGTTAGCTGAGATCAATGGCGTCTGAGGCTCATTCGTTCAGTCAACAACAGAATAAGATACTAATAATAAACCTGTGTGTGTGAATGATTCCTTATGGGTTTATGCCGAACGATGTGCCGCATTTATCCAAGAATGACCTAAATACGGTCTAGCAATATTTGTTTGTATTTCTTATGACTGGCAGTTCTACTATCATCACCAAATCCCAACTGAATTGTGAGGTTTCTCTGGTTTAGATGCTTTTTACTAAGACATTTTATGTAATTTCCTTTAAACTGTCGCCTTTCTGTATCCACATCAACACATTTGACCACCGTTAACTTACATATTTAACATAGTCCTTCCACTGCTGCCACCACAGCATGGAGATGAGGAACCAGTTCTGGCCTTGCTGCAGCCCATGTCTGCTCTCCCTCTCCAACCAACCCCTGCACACACACACAGAAAGAAAAATACAAATTGAATAAGAAACACCAGGTCTACCAGCACATCTGACACACCAAATAATGAACCGATGGATAAAGAGAATAGGTACATACCTGATGATCTGTCCTTCTTCCTCAGGAGTAGCAGGCCTGAGCCCCAGGACTATGTGACACACCTGAAACCAAGACAGACACACAAAACAGAAATGAAAATGAGCAAATGCTTATTTTCAGTCTCAAAACCCGTACGAGTTGTGCAACCACAGCATGCGGGTGAACTAACCTGGAAGAGCAGGTTTAGGAACTCATTGGCCAAAGCGCTCTTCACACTCCAGATCTGGTAGTCCTCGAGTGTCAGGTGACCCAGCTGGAAAGGAGCCAAACAAACACAAAGGTCAGCAGACTCATATGCACTACGCCCAAAATAAACATAGTTTTGAGATCTTAGAAAGAATAGAAGAAACTATATTTATCTGCTAATGGTTACTGTGCTTGAAAATAGCCTTGAGGTAAGACGAGAAGGCTTGAGAGTTGGGTCTCACCTTGGTTGTGTCGTGCATCTTCAGGATGTTCTCTACTATGTCTGACACGCTACTGTGCAGCTCCTGCAAGGAGAACACAAAATACAATGAAGAAGCAAACAGGAATCACATTTTTTATCACGATATTTTCATTACATTACATTTCAATAAATATCATGAATCCAAACCACGAATACTATACTAATACTAAACCAGCTACGCATGTTAAAACATGTTGTATCTTAGGGTTATTTCTCCACCAGCAGCAGACAGGTGCAGTAATTGTATGCATTGCTTTCTGTTAATATGTGGGCAAAGAGTTAATAATGCATTGGCAAACATGCCTGAAATGAAGAGGACCAGAAAAGATAAACTTTCTATACATTAAAAGCAGAAAATGCACTTATTAACAATAGTAATGTGTCATTTGGGGCTCAAAAATGAAAAGGTAATACAAGAGAGTTATTTAGTTGATATTTGATACTTAGGACAAACTTAAAACTCTCATTGGGTGCTTGGTCAACAGAATCTATACTGAATAATTACAATTAGTGTGTGTGTCTCTACTTACTGGGAGTGTATCTGTGCGATTGTCCTTCCACACCTCAAGCAAGGCCACCACCATCTCATGGAGCTCATCTCGAGACAGAACCCCATCACGGTCCACATCAAACACTTTAAAGCAAACTGGTGGAGAAGGAGAGCAAAAGGAAATTACAAAGCCGAACTTCCACACGTAGGCATGTAGATAACACCTACAAAGAAGAACCGCTTGCCACAAAACCACTTGTTGTGACGTGGAGCCTCCGGGCTTTATTTATCTGTAAAGATTTAAAACCATGGCACGGCTTACATTTCTGCCTTTCAGCGACGGGCCCCCTGCAGCATGCAGACAGTCCGCAAGAGATCTCTTTAAAGTCGATGTGATTGTCCCGATTTTCATCAAAGGCGTGAAACAAGCCTGGAAAGCAGGATCAATAACAAGAGATGTTTATAAAAAAGGATTTTATTCACCAGCCTGGGCATAAATTCAAAGCACCAGAATAAAAAAAAAAAAAGGTTGTTTCTTTTTTGTAGCTCATATTGTGTCTACATCTACCCATATTCTGCCTCTGTAATACTCTGACAGAATATGTCTTACCCTCACTCAGTGAGGCGTGGATAGGAGGGGAGACCAGTGGGACGAAGGTTTCCAAGTCGAAGCGGCCGGTTCTGGACTGGGCTTTCAGTAACCAATAACGCTTCTCCAAGTCTATAATGTCAGACTCCTCCACTGCAGGAAAAGAAGAGCGAGGGGTGAACAGTCAGATGTTTGTCATAGCTTAGATACGCACCACAAGCTAATGTGTCGTAATTCTCAGTTGTTCTTATCAGATGTTGTTCTGTACTTTCAAAACACCAGCAACTGTAAATCAGAGGTTAACAACCATGTTCTTTTTTTTCTGTTAGCATCCTGGACAATCATTTCTGATTGAGGATATCTGGTAGTACAACACAACAAAGAGTTTACCAATACAACAAAGCAAAAAAAAATAAATTACACATGGTGCAATGTGAGGGTTAATATTGAACATACAGGTGAGATAAAGTAGCTAGATGAATTGCTTTGTAAACTCTGTGTACAATATACAAGATAGCTATCAGGTAGGTCAAGGCAAATTGAGTAGGAATCCACTATACAGTAACACGTGTAGATAATGATTATATGGTGGGTATTACAACAATAAACTGATTTCAAATGACCTATTATTCTGAGAAAACGATTTTAGCCGCAGCGATCCCAGCAGCTAGCTTTCTGAATGACCTCTCTGTCCAGCTTTGGCTGCGCAATGAGCCGTCTTTCTATGTTCGGAGAGCAGTAAGCGATGAGTACAGTGGGTACTACAGCAAACAGATCCAAGCCACAGTGGAGCAGCTGCAACTACATGGACAAATGCAAATACCGCATTCTGTTTTTTTTTTTTTTTGCTTGTTTTTTCAAGCTCAGCAAGTCAGAAAGTTGTAACTTTTTTTTTTGACAGAATGCATTTTAAAATTTCTTTGCGGTGTACTTCTTAACAACTGACACACTGCACAACACGTAAAAATGGGAGGAAATTATTACCTACAAGTTGTACTGAATAATGCATAAAGCGCTTAAGTGCGGTGCGGAGACGCATCGGGGGCCTGTGTTCATCAAAGGACGTGGCTGATGACTGGTGGGTGGTGAGCTGCTCTGGCAGTGTAGGAGTGAACAACAGTGACGCCAAGCCCACGCTGAGATACGCTCCTCATCACTTAAAAGCTACAGGGAGAAAGCACCTCCCGTGGTTCTCAGCAGAGAACCCTGACCGGAGTGTTGTGAAAGGCGTGGAAGGTGTCGAAAACGTTAACCAAACTGCTTAGTCATTATTCTACCCTCAGACACCACCGTCAGTCATTTCTACCAGCTTGTTTGGCCTTATGCCACTGAATAAATGAGCTAACTGTGTGTCTTGATAGCTATGCTACCTAGGTGGTTAAGCTTAAAGAGGGGGAGCTTTGGCCTAGTGCTACCCACTAGGCCAAAGCTAGATGTCTCTTGGGGCTGTGATGGTCACTGGTTCGATCCTGCCAACTGCTCCCTGGGCACCTTACATAGCTGCTCCAAGTGTGAACACCTGGATGCGTTAAATGCATAAAACAAATTCATTTTATGTGAGTACATAAATCGTGGTAACTCAACTCAACTTTCTGGGAAATAAACCTCAAGAAAATTTTTCATGGGAACATAACAAAATGTCATGATTGATGGTGCAACAGGAATTTAGTCATTACTGATTTCCACCAGATTATGGTTCTCTAACTTTTTTTTTTTTAATGATGCAGTACTACTCAGGAAATTAATCCGTAATTAATGCATCGCACTGATGCACCGATAAACACTGATGCGAAACATTACCTCCTTTAATGTTCTTACACGTTCATATCTGGTGCTCAGTGTCTTGGACTGTTGGCTGGACGAAACGAGCATGTGTTCAGATTTTAACAATTATTTTTCATTTTCTGAGCAAAGTGGCATTCAAACTAGAGTCCCACATCCTTGCCTTATGACTATGGCTGTGTGTTGTCATACTGCAGAATCAATTTAGAATTGATCAGAGTCAGGGGGCTCATTGAAGGTATTGAACTTCAGCGGGAGCTTTTAGATGCATATGCATGAGAAAAACTGTAATACAGCAATGTCGATGGTTGCAAGCAATCATTTCTTAGAGTGGTCAAAATAAAGCCCAAACAGCCTGCTTCCAAAGTAAACACCACAGGACAGACCACACACCAGAAGTCTATTACTAAAGGTACTCCTGGGTATTACTAGAACTATTACTAAAGGTAAAATTATTTGGATTCGATTGTCATTTGGATTTTTTTCTCCTGGTAATACAAGAAAATAGTTGGTGAATGTGAAAGAATATAAAAAGCCTTATCAGAATTAGCTTGGCAAGATCCAGTAAATGACTTCTGAAGCTAACTTCATGACTTAAAAGATGAGAAAGATTAATTTTGTTGGGTAAAAAAAAAAAAAACAACAAGCCTGATCTCTTGCTTTGTAGTGATCAGCATTTTAAGGATAACATCTAGTGTTTAGTGTTTTTTTCAGTTTAGGGGCTTTTTTTTGTCTGTTCCTTAAGTTTTATAGCCATGCAACTAATGAATAAAATCATAGAGCATTTCATTTCACATCAAGAAAAAGAAGAGGCACAATTCAGCAGCCAAAATGCAAAGACTGTTAAATAGTTAAACAGTTAAATAACGCACCGAACAAACTAAGTAAATGGTTTATACTGTGATAATTAGAACACTTAGGTGGTGGGGGGCAGAGAGAGTAAACATGGAAGCAGTCATGATACCACAAATAAACCAAAGGTTATGTAACGGCCACTGGAGAGTACGGTGGTGTATTCGAATCTTCTTGTCATGAAGTGATACGGATCAGACCAATATAGCATATGAAGCCCTGGCTGGGACAATGAACCAGCCGCCCTCTCTTTCACCATGCTAATCCACAGCTTAAGGCAATAGGATTTAGCAACTAGCCAACTAGCCTTTGGCATAAAGCCAACACACAAGACAGGTGTCAAAACACACAAGCACAAATCAAATGGCAGTCAGTTCCTGGCAGAAACTGGACTGAGGATCCCCAGTCTAGTTAAAACAACCTTCCTGAAGGGTTTTTTTAGCAGCTACTGGTCAACGGGTTCTAGCCAGATGCGACGATGGAGGTTGTGACTTCCTCATCCCTGAAGCTGATCCCTAGAGTACAGACAGTCTGAGAGTGTTGGTCCTCTTTCCTCCAGCTTCTGATTCCCTGTAGTCCAGAGGTGAACATCAGCACAGCTGACCTTGGCCTGGATGAGAAGCACTTAGTATTTTTTCTTTTTTTTACAGCCACTGGCTCAGACGTTTTAACTTAAACAAACTAAAAGGGAGCAGTGAGTTTGGCATCAATGATTTAGAACGCGAATGGGACTATATGGAGAAAATAATACAAGGGTGATAAATTATTGAAGGTTATGGGCTGAGGCAGGCAGGGAGCGGGTACTGGAGACTCATAACTACCTTTCTGGCTCAAAGCTGAACATCGCTAACCCAACAAAAACAAGGGGAGAACACTTTGCAATAATCATAAAACGAGGGCAACCTCATCTAGACACCCTGGTCCGAAGCAACAAAGCCAAGGCTAAAAAGTATCTGAAGGATCTTTCTCTGAATATCGTTGGGTAGAGAAGCAGCAGCATCACTCTGAACATCAGTAATCAGTGCTGGTGGACAAAGAGCAAAACAAATCCAAGTGTCCATCATGCTGAACACCTCTCATGGCAGCGTGACTGGTAATTTATAAAACTCATCACCCAGAGTATGGTTCCACTCCGTCTCGCTGCTTCTTCAAGCAGCACTCAAGGCCACATCAGTCATTGCTTTTTGTTTGTCCAATCTTTGAAACGACGGCAGACTTCACAGTTTGAACTTGGCTGTCCGCTTTGTTAAGCACTGATACCGCTAAATGACATTACCGGTAAATGAGCCTAAAGACTTGGCTCACCAGCCAGCAGAGCTGGATGTTGTGCTTTGAGTCTTTAGGGCGTCATCGCTTCCAAGGTAAATGTGCTAATATAAATTTCTCGATGAACTACCACAACTGATATCATGTTACACTAGCGTTGATGTCAAAGCTGGAACTTCTGTAATGTTTTACGTCATTGAAGAACTAAACATTTAGCGACTGTTTGCTCACAGATTACTCAAGGCAAATGTCCAAACCTCAGCAGGACATCAAAGACAAGCTTTCTGTGCGTCACTGTCTCAAATATTAAGTTTTACAAGGGTAACCGAGTTGTTACCAAAGCCTCTTGAGGTTTTATATCCAACCTACAAGTAGGAAAGGCCTCAAACAAACAGTTTCAAAAATGGTAGTTCAACAACGGACCGTGACAAACTGTCACAAAGTCTCGGACGGCACTGACCACAAATCCAATCAATTTACCGCTCTCTATGTACTGTAGGTATCCTGCAGTCCTGATACCAACCTAGAGGTGCGACTCTCTCCGAGTGGCAGCAGAGATACCATACCATTATCCAGGGAACATCCTTAGAGAGGTGTTGCCACAGCCAGCATGTACCATAGTAAACTTCCTGCAGTAACCGCTCACAGACGGTACGCCATCCTGTCCAGAAGGCGGTTATTCCCAAGAACTTCTACTCCGCAAATATCGTGATATTGTCGGAAGCTAGCACGTTAGCAGAGCGTTCGCCGCGTTAAGCTCTGCCATGAGTCAAGCTTTACGTTCTTGTTCTGGAAAGAGTCATGGACCAGGACTGTGTCAGTCACTCTCTCTCTCTCTCTCTCTCTCTTTTCAATACACACACACACACACACACCAAGTTAAGAGGATAAGGTGAAAGCAGGCAGATTAAAGGCAATGTCCAGGTTCTCTGGACAAGACAGCTTCTGTCCAGCTTTCTGAACTTAGTGGCAAAATAAAGCCCGGCTATTCACTTGACCTGTAAAAGACACTTACATTTTATTTTGTCTCACATATAAAATATCCTTAAAATATGAGTGGACATTAATGCTCTTGTGAAGATGTGAACGTCGTCATACAGATTTTGTTATACAATCCTGTATTAGATAATGCTACTTAATTGAATTTAACCTTTTTTGACATACAAAACCTTAAAAGAAAAAAAAAAAAAACAACAATTCACACATGTACTTAGTTTATACTATAGCTGGGCTTTTTCATTTCAAGACTAACCTTTGTGTTCCCAAAACAAATTTAGACAAGTCCCTTCAAAATGTCAAAATGAAAACCAAGGACCAATTGATTAAAAAAAAAAAAAAAAACAAACAAAAAAAACCCTGCATACCTCACTGTGTAGAACTCATTATAATATGAGGTCATTTTGAATGTGTTGGGACTGACATAATGAAGAAGAACTTGAGTCATTGCACACAAGGTACAAAGAAATTTAGTTTGGTAACTATCTCTAGTAACATTCAATGTTATCTTTATGTATGTGATCTGTGACGTGGATAAATTATGATTAGCACCAGTATAAGGAAGATGAAGAGGCACTCTGATGATTTGTTTTTAGTTTGTGAAGGAAAACATCAAGTTCTCATGAGATTTGTCCATTTACCTGAACATTGCATTAATACATACAGCACAGTGTTCCTTTCAAAAAGACAGTAATTTGACAGTTTCTGAGGCTGTACAGACTTTAACAGAGATAATGTGGAGCCATTACTGAACAGTGACAATAGGCACGCACAAAACCCAGTAAAATGTTGCAGATAAAACTGGTGTATCGTTTTTATTGTACCACAGTACATTTTCAGTACCAATGTACTGTACTGTGGAAGAGTAATGAGCTGGAAAAATGAAGAACAACAGTTTGTGCAGCATTGTCAAAAAGCTGCAGTTTGGTTCCATATTTTACTCATTATCTAAAACAGTTACCCCACTGGAGTGTTTTTATAATTATTTTCTGTCCTGTTTGAAACTATTAAGACAGTGATTTATGTTTTAAAGAGAGGGTTCTGCTGACCAGCTCCCTGTATATTCCCTTAACGAGGTTAACAGATAAAGCTGAAACTGTAATAGAATTAATTGCCTTAACCTGAAACAAACTTAATTAACTATTGATATAGGTCAATTAACGGCATCACACGCTTCTCGTTACTATGAAGCATTAACTGTTACATAAAGTCAACTATCGTAGCGGAAGCTGTCAGCTCTAGAAATACGAGGATACAATGAACCATCAGCAGTCACGTTTACAAAAGCTGTCGACATGGCGCAGCAGGACTGAGAGTGAGAAAGGAAATGGTTACAGAAAGCAGCAGTGGGAGGAGATAAATGTGGTTTGGTGAAGGAGAATCAAGAAAAAGAAAATCTGCCCAGAAGCAAGAGAGCAAATGTTTCAGGGGGATAAATCGATCCTGTCAGTAATTTCCCAGGTTAGTCCCCACCTATGGCGGGGGTGAAAATAGCACATGTACGATATAATAATAGATCAACGAGCGGTGAGTCATTTCTGAGTATGAGTTATCAAATGCTTTGATATAACAGTAATATTTGAGGTAAAGGAAATATTCTGAATGAATTCTGAATTCTCAAAGCAGACAGATCTTATAGTATACTATATTACAATCAGGTCTTTTATCTTAATTTTATCATATTTTAAGAACAAACATCCACATTTAATTTGCCACTGATGCCGTCCATGGCAAACACAGATTCAAACGCTTCTTTCTGTTAACTTGTTGTCTTGATATTTTCAGGACAATTTGCTGCTGTGACTTAAATAGCCTGTTGTAATTTGCTGGGTTCCTTTTTTCTTTTTTATTTGTTAATTTATTTTTATGTGTAACGCTACTTCTAATTAAACCCAAATTTTCTTGCGGTTGTTATTACAAGCTTTCCAGCGCTTCAACCCTTTTCAGATATTGCCAAGCAGAAGCGGGTGGAAATAATTAGTAAATGAGAACAGTACCATGATAGGCCAGATGTTGTTTGGATGGTCGTTATATTGACTTATCATTATTTAAGAATTCGTGTTGGAGTTAAAATGAATTAAATGAGCACCAACATTATGCTTGTTGGGTGACTAATGTGCGAAAGTAAGAAAATTTGCATATAAGGACGTGAAATATATGTAAACACACCGACTCAGAGATGACTTTTGTCGGGGACTTACAGTGAGTGACTCCAGCCAGGGTCTGGTAGAAGGTGGGCGTGTCGCTGTCATCTGTCAGCGTGACGCACACTCCTCCAGACAGAAGCCATCTGGACAAAGTGAACGCCTCCTTGTTCTGCAGGAGCCAGTTCCTGAAGCGCTCATAGTTGACCTTGTCACCCTGCCGAGCACGCAAAGACAAAATTATTGTTTTTTTTTTTACTTTTTTTTTACAACCAAACAGTTGAATCACTAGTCTGCATCTGTCTGTAACCTTGTGAGTTTCTGTCTAGATCCTCATTCGCCTTGATGAAGATATTTAATGATGACAGTGCTGGTGCTGTCTAAGTAGCAGCTTAGAGAAGCACTGATGTGAGACTTCACCATAGGTATTAATGACATTTCAAAGAAGACAGCTTGTGGAAATAAGAAATAAGTGATAAGTGCCGGAGTAGCAATTGTAGAGTTGACACAAGGATGAAGAGCATGTAAATAAATGAAAACAGACAAACAGTGTCGATTGAACACCATTACACATCTGATCTGAACAAATAAATTGTGACTTTGTGGATTAATACAACATACCGAGCATGACTGAACCTGTAAAAGGCTCGAATATATATATATACCAAATTATTTTATCTTCTTATGAATGTTGCAAAACAAAGAATGCTACATATTACTATATGTGTGTGTGTGCGTGTGTGTGTTTATATGATATCATGTGCATAATTATATACATGTGGAAAAAATCATCTGATCCACGAACAACTGGCCAAAGAGACCACAAGACACCAGTTAACAACAAACTAATTTAGAGGTAATAATTTAAACTCAGCGCTGAAGTCCGGGATGGACAAAAACACAACACTGGCAGCTCCATGTATTGACATAAAAACATAAAGCTGACAACATGATCTGCCAATCAAAGGTCAGTGTTCAGATGTAAATTTGAGTGATAAGTGTGTCCCAGATGCTCATTGCCAAGTTAATCAAACAGCTGACCCGAGAAATCTCCGGATGGCAGATACAACCATAAACTAAGATAAGCAAGACATTTATTTATAAGCAACTGTGAGCTTCTACGAAGAACGTACAAGCTTGTGTATTGAGGAGTAAATCTTGTGGTTTTTAAATAGCATTAGCAGGTAGAGAAAACATATACATCTGGTGAAATTATTAGTTTATCCACAACAACAGTGATGTAGATGGATTACGCTAGCCGGAGGAGATTGGAGATGCTACATAAATATACAACTGTGTTCACGCAGTAATCCACATTATTTTCTAATGAAAACTGCTCGTCGAAGTGATTATTCACTTAAAAAAAAATGTGCTGCTCCAAACAAGTTGAGCTGAGAGCAACCTTCGCTACAACAGCTACTCGGTATATTTTCACAAGACATGGAAGACAAAAATGCTTTGAAAAACATCAATCTCCTCACTTACCACTATTCCCCGAACCCAATAAAAGCTAATAAGGTAATCTAGTAACAGAGTGTTGAATGTGTGAGGACTGATCTTCACTAAAATCAAGCCTGTTTTTGATTGCGATTCTTAGTTCTGCCATCATGACTCTCTGTAATAGTGTTCATTGATTATGTTGGAGTCTGTCATACACCTGCTGGACGCATTAATAATATGATAACGAATATTAATAGGATAATACCACTTTCTAAATGATCAAGATTTTGGTTATAATAACCAAGATACGGTATTACACTTTTGTTAAACTGTAAAGTTCACATGCATTTTTAGATGGTGTAAGAACCAAAATCAAATTTCTATGCTAAAATATACGTCCCAAAACTAAAGCTGTCCGTGTGGAGATATATATAAAACATCTCGGTGAGCAAATCCAGGCGGCACATGGCAAGAATACATCCCACATTACGAACGAAAACTACTTTTCTGGAGTGGATTACGACTCGAAGGATGCCTTTGTGTTCTAATGAGCGGCGCAATAACTCGCCGCGATGCCAAACCCTGTATTATCTCTGAGGAGTTTGGTCCATGTGGGCAACAAGTAACAATAGCTGTTTTCTAAGCATGTGACAAACACCTCCGTAATGATGAAAAACAAAACTCTGCGATATGAGCCCGGGAGAGAGAACGTGGGTGATATGCGAGTCTCTCATGTGCGGTTCCCCCGGCATAATCGTCGCGTGTTAATAGAGAGACTGTCTATTTCGGTGTTTGCTGACCTCGCTGAAGCACTTCTTCAGGGAGGTTGGAACTTCTCCATCCAAGATCTGCAGGACAGCTTCTATATCTTCCCTGGCAGCGCATCCACCCAGATCACTGGCAAACAGGCTGAAGAGGTCTGTAAGCACATATACAAACACACACACGGAGTTAAGCTTTATCACAGGAAGGCAGGCCTCTTGGCTGCAACGTCAATAACATCCTGGTGGATTCCAACGCATCAAGCCCAAATGCCAGAATAAGACTGAGGAAGATGCAGAGACCAGGAGGAGGAAGTATTAAGTGAGAAAGTGAAAATGTGGGTAAGAAAAAAAAACACAACACATCAATTTCAATATCAGTGATGTTATGTCTACCTTAATAATAAGACCTACAGTACGTCACACAGCCCTTCCACTGAGACATGTTACCTCTAATAGTTAAGTAAGAATAATTTTACACAACTAGGAATCTGAAGTAAGCATTGTGTTTCTTTTTGTACAAGTACAATGTGAGGTTTAAGGCTCAGATAAAAACCGGAAGACTACTGGTCAGTGCAAAAAAAATAGCATCAGTGTTAGAGCTTATTATATTCACTTAAAAAAAAAGAAGAAAGGAAACGGGGCACCTCTAAATATAATAAAGCATACTTCAGTTTCTTGGAAGTGGGTTCGTATGAGGCGCTTATTCCCACTTGTGAAAGTATTACGTAAAGTGGATTGAGGTGAGCAGCTCCCACAGTTTGGAGAAGTGGATACAGAAGTAACGGCATGGAAGGCAACTACTGCCTTGTTGATCACTGGGTCAGCAGCGAATAAAGAAACAATTCCCACGTTCCCAGTGTATGCTGTATCCACGCCTTATCTTTGGCCTTTTCTGAACCGAAGCCTGAACTGATCGATCCTCTCTTCAACGCCACCAGGTCATGGCAGCGGCTGGTCCATCGCTGCCTAGATCAGTCAGTTGTTGTGTGACTCTAGTGTGTTAACATGCGAGTTTGAATATGAACAAATTTGTTCAAGAACCATAATCACACAGTGGTGCACAGCAGTTCACACATGGGGGTAAAATACCAGTTTTTGTCAAAGGTGTGTTTAAAGAGAGTGATATAAAGGCTTTTTTCATTGGGAAAAGACTGTCTGCCAGCTTCAGCGCTAGAATACCTGTGTGCTTCTTCAAACTTTAAGTAGCAAACTAACTGAAGCACCTCATACAGCCCCACTTCTATGTTTCACTGTCAAGTTCTGGGTCAGTTTAGAGACAGCGAGCATTGTGAGTTTGCTGCAGGTATCTCTGACTGGCATCGCCTCTAAAGCAACAACATGGGCTCAAGGGTTTCACTTTATTTAACTAAATGAAAAAAGTCTGATTTCAAATTATCATTAATGAACGCAACAGGAACATCTGAGATGGAACCCAATGTTCTCTCAGTTAAGAGGAGCATGAAATAACCTTGACACAACTATACCTGAATAACTTTCAGTTTCCCGCAAACATGCAACCTTCCTTTTTTTTTTTTTGTCACATTACAAACACAGTGAACAACAGTGACTGCTTGTTGACTCCCACAGAGCAACTTACACTTGGCCTTCTCCTCATCGCGTCCTCTGGTCAGAAGAACCAGACCCACGATCAAATTGTTGAAGTGCAGGCCCTTTGACGAGCCGCCGAACGAAGTGTAGATCACCTGAGGGATGCAACGCACAAAAAGAGATCAGACAGTGAAAAACAGCTTCGAGTCAACATAGTCACACAGCTGACGTCCATTAAAGGGGGGGGGGGCAGCGTGGCTGCACTCAAACAGCATGAAGAACAGGGTTGCGCAACTGTGCGCAAACACGCAAAGCTGACTTTTATGGTGAGACTGCTGTCGCTGAGGTCATGAAGCGTGACAGTGTCTGTGGGTTACACCAGAGGAGCTTCACATGTTTTGTTTTTTTTACAAAAAGGAAGTCGTAGTGTGTCGCACTATGAGAACTTAATCCACTGCCACGCTTCACCCATTTGCTCCATCAGATCACCGGCTGTGTTCAATTGCTTACCTCATTTAAAGGTAATGTGATTACGATAGTAATTACAATCATGCACGATACTGATTGTGCCACTTATCCTTTATTAAAATGAACAACACGTCAGTAGTCCCCCAGTAATGAATCGCTGCAGTAAGCTCCATGATTTTTCCTGACTTTTTCTCGCCTGCCAAACAATGCAGCTCTGGGGGCTGTGTTTGTTTTCGAGCTCATTCGCACCATTGTGTCCAGATGTACGGTGTGATTGGAGGGAAAAAAAAAAACAAACAAGGCAGAGTCACATAAAATATCCATGCTCCAAGACAAAAGCAATCACACACGCAAAACGGGTTTTACGATGGGTAGTAAAGTGAGACCAAAGGGGAACTCCACCAATGGTGAGGCAAATGTCAGTGATCATGGAAAGTACTCGTCAACCCATGAAAAAAACACAAAGAAAAAAAAAACTAATAAACCTGTAGAATGTCTTCAGTGTCTCTAGAGAAGCTGAAAAAATAACCCTAGTGATGTTAGGGTACAGGTCTATAGCAAACACTGGGTGCATGGAGTTGAAAAACCGGTTTAATTTGGACAAGAGGGTTCAGTGAGGAGATTCCACTGATGGATGCACGGTGGGATGATGTCACTGGCTCATGAAGCTCGAATCAAACCAGACACCAAAACAAGCACGGTCCTCTTCTTTTCCCCGTCACACTCACTCGGTGTAGAAATAATTGGCATGAGAAATTAAAATGTGAATTAAAATTTACATTCATGCCTGCCCTGCAGTTTACTCCTGAAAGTGCCTGCTGACGCGACGGCTCCATCACAATATCAGAGTCAAAAAGAAAGGCTCTCGACTGACGTTGACATTTAAAACAAATGCATGGTAATATGTCACGGGAGGGCGAATGTTTGACATGTATGACCGTTGAAAACTATGACGACATGTATGATCTTAAGGGAATCCCCCTGAGTCAACCAACTAAGTCAGACGTGGCAGTTTGTCTTTCCCCACGCCCACCACTTTGGTGACATTTCCAGTCATCGGTCATGCACTTTGCAGACTTTGTTTAGGAACCGTGCCGTTTTACAGGCCAATCTATTATTGTCTCTTCCGGGTACATTTCAGGCCCACAAACTTTCATGTAATTTGTTGATCTAATTTGGATAGGCAGGTTTCAGAAATACAGAGTCCAGTTCAGTTTTGAAATGACGCCGAGAGGATCTTAGTGCATTTGGCCATGACAGATGTTACAGAGTGATGTCAGGCAGTGCACAATTAGCTTCAGCGTGTGAGTGAGTGCTAAAAAGGGCCAAGACAATGAAAAATGTTTCCGTTTGCCTATTTCTACTCCATCTTATTTAATCTTTTTTGTGTTTGCAGTGAAGGCATCAGCACCTCAGCCAACAGCTACTCTCTGCACCTCTGTGAAATGTGTTATTCTCACTTGGACCACAAGTCACAGTCACTGCAGACCTTCAGTGTATTTACAATAGATATGTTACTGTGATATGTATTATCAGACTCCGTCTGTTCAGAAGAGTTTCCAATCAGTGCAGTGAGACTCAGGATATGGTTTGTTTAAGAAAGTCAAGGATTGGTCACAGATCTCACGATCTACACATCAATGTTTGGAGAAGTTTGTGATGGCACGGACATAGATGCTTTCTGAGGACCTCAGACTAAGAGTTGTTGACCATCAGGCTGCAAAAGGTTATAAACCGTCCTTAAAGAGTTTGGGATCCACAAACACAGTCAGACAGATTGTGAACAAATGGAGGAGATTTAGGACAAGCCTCACCCTCCACAGGAGCGGTCAGCCAACAAAGATTCCTCCAAAAGCGAGATAACAAGATTAGAAAACAACTCTAAGAGGTCACGAAGGAACCCAGCAAGAACTTCTAAGAAACTAAATACCTTTATCCCGTTGGCTAATGCTAATGTTCATGAATCAACCACCAGAACAGTGAGCAACCATGGTGTACATGGCAGAGTGGCAAGAACAAAGCCACTGCTCTCCAAAAAGAACATTTCTGCCCATCGGCAGTTTGCTAAACATCATGTGGAAAAGATGGGCAAAACTGGTGGGAAAATGTTTTGGGGACAGACGAGACCAAAGGAGAATTATTTGGTTTAAATGAGAAGTTTGTGTTCTGATTGCATTCCAGCATCAGGACCACATCCTGCCTGTGAAACATTGGAGTAGTAACGTCCTTGGGTCTTTGTTTTTTTTTTTTTTTGCTGAATCTGGACAGAATGCCATCAATGATGCACCAACAAATTCTTAATTATACCAAACGTTTTCTAAAAGAAAATGTCAGGACATCTGTCTGAGCGGAATCTTAAGAGATATTGGCTCATGCAGCAAGATAATGGGCCTAAGCACACAAGCGCTCTACAAAAGAATGAATAAAGTACAAAATGTTGGTTAATGGCCAAGTTAAAGTCCTCAGTGCAATAGAAATGTTGTGAAAGGACCTGAGTTCTTGTGAGAAAACCCACCAACATGTGAGAACTGAAGCGGTTCTGGACTGAGAAATGGACTAAAATATCTTTAAGACGCTGGAGACGACTGATCAGAAGTTATTGGATATGTTTAGTTGCACTTATTGCTGCACAAGGAGGCCACACCAGATGTTGAAATCCAGGGTCCACTTACTTTTGCGCCTCACAAATCTGCACAAATGATTTTCTCTTGTACTTCAGTCCCTCTGGATTTGTACATGGATACAGATATAATATAATACGATTAGCATCCATGTTTATCCATGAGTATTCAGAAACAAGCGGTGGATGAAAAGGTTCATAGATTGCCCCAGTACATCAAAGTATAATGTGTCCTCACTGCATTGACTGCGTGTCTGCACCATCATCGTGAACACACAATAAATAATCAAAAGAAGAATGTGTTAAAAACAATAATGACTTCTGCAAATTAAAAAAACGTTGCTTCTCAACCAACGGTTAAGGCTAGGGCTGTCTTTGAACTGTCAGGATGGACAGCAGCCAGGGCTCCGTTTGAAGATACTCGCGGCAACCTTACATCCGGACCTCTGTCACCGCAGTAACTGCTGCCATGGTGACAAAGGAGAAGAAGAAGATGATGAAGGGGGAGATGCTGAGAGATGTGCTGTAGTGTTTATTGAAGACATGCAAGCACTGTGTTTAAAGGGTCTGGCAGCAGATGGGGAGGACAGATCACTAACACTGGACTTATTGATGCACTCTGAAGACAAGGGATCTGGCAGGACTGCATCCTGAATGGCTGAGCGTGACAAACACGTAAGTAAAAGCAATGCACAGTGTAATGTATTATAGTGGAGTCGATCCAGCCAGAAGTTACATTACTATGAAATATAAAATTTACCTACAGGGAAATCACTTCGAAAGTACTAAATCAGAAATACCAGGGTTTTTTTTAAGACTGTGTGTTCATGTCCCCACAGGCATAAAAGTATTTTTGAAGTCACTGGGCAAAAATTCCACAATAACCTATTCTAATTTAAGTTGTCTGAGAGGAAACTAGATGCCTGCTCCTCCTGTTGCATCAGTTTTCTGGACTGGCCATAACAGGAGACCAATGATGGGTTGTATTGGCTGCTGCTATTCGCATTTACTTCCCTGCAAAAGGTGGAAATCCTGATTCAAAGACAGAAATCCTGAAGGAAAATGTGGTATTCAAGCATTGGCTGGCATGAAATGGCAGCATTGATGTATATTCCAGTATAGTAAGTGACCTGTCTAATGTCATGGACATGTATGGAAGCACAGCTTTGGTGGAACAAAATTTCTATCATTACTTTTATGTATGTTTATGTGCCAAGATGTTCATTGCACCAGTCCACAAACATCTTTACTACTGTTGGGGTCACTTGATGTTGCCTAAGATTTTCACTACAAACTGGTAAACAGACACAAAATGAAGAACTAAAGAATCCTTAGGTGGACCATTATATCCGCCTATCATTATATCTGTCTATATTGAGGCCTATATATATTTACAAGATGAGCAATACAACCTCATAAAAAAGAGCCAAACCTACTGGACTTCTGTATTTTTTTAAAGGGTGACCTTTTAGAAACCACTTCTTTCCTCACATAATGTCAAACATTTATGCCATCCTTCAGACACACAGTGAATAAAACTGACTGAACCCTTTATATGATGCTGATCTCAGACTAACTCACCTACTGTTATTGACACATGTGCATATTAGTTAGCTACTGTCTGGTATTTTATTTGATATCATGACCTCGTCCTCTAGCTTCAGATTCAGATTCATCCTCTAGTTTGCTTCAGTATTGAGTGTGTGAATGTGGGTGGGCAGATGTGTCATTGAGAGTGTAAAGCACTTTGAGCACTAGCAGAAAAATACAGGCTCCACTATCAATGACACATCTTTTAAAATATCTCTAATAACATCTCAGCAGCGAGGTTCATTCAAAGCCTATCTATCCATCATTAAAGGGAACCGTCTCCCACACAAATCTTCTTTAACCTCGCCCCACATTAACAATCAAACATCCGCATCTCGACAACGTGGGTTCATTGCCACGAAAATTCAGCCGCTGCCTGTAAACAGGCAGCGGCTGTTGAACAAGTGTTCAACTGTCATCGACGCCTTGTGTGTGACATCAGTGTGGCTTACCTCTGCAACTTTAGGGGGAACCCCATCTCCCAGCACTTCCCTGAAGAAGCACTGCTGGGTCATGTAATAGGAGAGGCCGCTGGTTCTCTTGAAAGCATCTTTGAGCCGCTTCAGTTCCACATCAGTGACTAGAAAGACAGAGAGAGGTGATTACAGTAAATCAGAGGAGAAAAGGGAACCGTTCGAGCACCGCTGAGTTCATCCTGCCTTTAGTGTAAAAAATAAAAAGTGTTGGTCATTTGCTCTGGGGATCATCCTAAATGTTTTGGAAGCTTTGAGCGATCCACCGTACAAGGACGATGGCAGCACACGGCAATTTGAACCAAAACTATCCGGTCACTCAATTTGATCAGGGGAAAGGGAATCAACATTTTAATAGTCTGACAGAACTGCCTCAGATACAATATGCTGTTCTGTTAATCCTGTTAATGTGAATGGAAGTTGGCAGTTTTAACGAACGAGTTCAAGTTCACAGCAGCCTCGCGCCGAACGATTTCATGGATGTCAGCACCGGTGCGTTGACAGCAGGCAGCTGACTAATGACTGAGGGAGATCTGGTTTACAGCTTTAATGACCACGCTGCGGCTAAACGATCAGCAAGTCCTCAGAAACTCACCCACGGCTCTCACACTCAGCTGATATAATCAGCCGCCATTGTTCAGTCGGAGGCAAACGCATAAAGAATTAAACGATTTCTGGAAATAGCATTACAGGTAGACGCGGCGGAAAGTGCTCCGCTACGTGTGCGAGTCATCGAACGCTGAAAACAGCAGAAGCACCAGAGCGGCAAGACGGTGGTAATGACAAGTGTCAGGCTATAATAGCTACCTCATTCACCTTTTGTGTGACCGAACGCTGCTAGTCAGCTTGTAAACAAGCAGCCGATTCAAACATGACTTTGCTTGTGTCGCTGAAATAAAGGTTTCCGTCGTCTGTGGCAGCTTTGAGAGACCGCAACAGTACGAGCCTCCAGATGGCTGCTTGGAAAATGTCAGGGTTAAAGGTCAGCTCTAGAGAAATGTTACCGTTTTGCATTTTCAGATGTAATCACTTTCTTACTAAAGTAGAAATAATAATAGATTACGGGTACTTGTAATTGTGAAGGGGCAAGCACTTCTCTGCAGCTCTGATTGGAGAAAATATATAGCATACATATAAATAACTGTAGAGCAGCTGCAGGGCCAGACATTGTTTGGAGGATGTGGGGGAGACCAAAATAGAGCTAAAAACTTATACATACTTCTAATACTATTTTCTGCTATTCTCTTTATTCTCTCTCTCTCGCAGATAAATGGAAATCAGACGAGTCGTGCCGTCGGATACGTCCGCTTGCGTGAGTTTTCATGCAAAGCTCGGCCGGACATGTCTCACTCTAGCCTGACCAGACAGCAACGAGGTCACGCATCTTCTCCAACTTCAGTCAAGCGGGATAGGTTGGGCAGCGCCGGGCACACCTTAACTGTCGGGAAAAGTCACAGCCGTTCAGCCGTGTGGAGGTGAAAGAGTCGTCGGGCATTGTGCTAATCCTTCTACCTTGTGTACCTTTTCATATGCACAGACAAAAAGGTTTGAAGTGCTCCTTTCGCTGAAAACGATTAAAGAAGTAGTGCACTCAAGCTGAAATCACGAGGCCACGTCCGACATCTCATTGCTGCCGCTCCTTCCCTCAAAGCACAATTAAACACACACACACCCGATCACTTCAGTGAACGTGCACACACACACACACACACACAGTGACACACACAGAGGGTCTCCTCTTGTGATAACATGTGCCGGCTATCTTCCGCATCAGCCACGCGGAGCTTCGCATACATCCCATTGTCCTCTGCTGAACTCGGACCGCCACAGCTACGCCGCTCTGTGCGTGTGATACTAGAAGGCCACAATTGCGTTGCTTGCTCTGCTGCAGTGAAACACACACAGCTCTATTGTCACGATGTCCAGATCAAACACCGATGGAGCTTTCCAGATACATCAGCGCTCTCCGGCCTGCGCCGTCGGCAGAACTGGACGCACAAACGTGGAAACGCTGGCGCTGAAGATATTATTACAACTTCACAAATCAACAGGTCCACGCGGATTAAAAAAAGAACCAGCGGCTGTTTACTGATTAAAACTAGATTTGCTGGTCAGAGATGAGACAAAGCCGTTCTATTCTTCATTTATTTCACACCAATATAAGCTATTTGGACTCTTGAGAAATCGAATCAATAGACTACTGGCTACTTCATTCGGCGTTGGTGATTGCACCACAGGCTTACGAGATGGATTTTTTCTCCGCCTTGCGTGTCACGTCCTATACGTCTTGACCAGGGTGATGGCTGCACGATTTCACTTGCATCAGTGCTGCTTAGAAGGTTTCCGCAATACTGCAGTAACGCGATGCCTGCCTGTTGTTTCTCTAATTTCACCCAAGCAACCGCACCTCTCCATCAACAATCAGGTCATGTTACGGATATACCGACAGCTTTTCCAATCTGCCCCACTCCGACCGGCTGTTAAGTGCTTGTTAATGCGTACAGTCAACACTTTCCGTTAGTGTTTCACAATCTTTCGCGGCACAAAATCAAGGAAAGCGACACATTAATATGCCGTCCCTGTCGCATGGACCACCGCTCATGCCGCGCGATTGTCTCTTGCTGCAGCTGATCCCTGGCAGAATGGATATATTGATCTAAAAATGTCAACAGTGATCTACTGATTTTTTTTTTTTTTTTTTTTTTAATCAACCGTGAGCATCCCAAGAGAGATGAAGTACTTATTGTACCATCAGCTTGGAAAGATGCACTAATGTTTTATTTTGAAGCATCTTTGAATCGGCCTGTAACGCCCGGTGACAAACCTATTTTGACACCGGCCTGCAGGGGGCATAAAGATTCCACTCGGCTCCAGGTTTAACCTGGAAGGCTACCCAGCTGGTAGAGACGAGCACGCCACCCACACACATGCTCCATGTTGGGTGGCAGCACATTACAGTAATCTACTTCTCTATTACAAAGTGCTGGATAACAACAGCAAACACCAAAACCGCTAGGGCAGAAAGATCCCGAGACACGGTGCGCAACAGCTGCCTGCAAGCAATCATCATTACAGCTGACTCGAGACTTTAAAGGAAAATCCATAGAAGAAACACATCCAGCAACAAAGAAAGGATTAAAAAGTTTACTTTTCCTCTCAGGCTCATGAAGTCCCAGTTGTGCTAATCCGCAAAATAAGCATTTCTAGCGCAAACAAAAAAAAAAAGAAAAGTCATCATCCAAGCTCCTCAGCAAAAAGCCTCTAAATGTAACTCAATGTTTACCATTAAAAACAATTGATAAAAAAAAAAATAAGATACTGAGTAAATTGCATAAGGAATCACCGCTGTCAGGAGGTAACATTTAGAATATAATCAAGAAGAAATTAATAGACAGAAATACTAGTGGAAATACTGAGTGTAAAAAAACATATGGTTACACACGCTATCTCCAGCTCAGTTCAGATTGCAAAAAACGTACATAGTGGTTACCATGAAACCACTCAGAGACACAGATTCACTCTGAGTGAAAAACAAATGTCCTCAGTCAGCCTTGGCTGCATGAATCTATTTCGCTTTACTGCAAATATTACTGATGCAATAAGCCGGTAAACAGCTTTCGACAGCGATACCGCGGGGCTAGCGTTTTAACGACACCGACAGGATAGATGGCAAATTGGTAGGTCTTCAAGGATTTAAAGGGAATGAGTCGTCAGACAGGGTGTAACTACACCTTTATCCAGGTTACTTACAGGTTTATAGATAGAGGATCAGAAAGCTCAGATAGTTAGGCCCTGAATGTGTTATTCACAAACTCCCACCACTGCCACTACACAGAGTTTTTGAGGCTTGAGACTTCCTGACTAAGTTAACTTTTGGCTGCTGCTGTTTGCGCACGTACTGCAACTGCACTAAAGAAGCAGTCACAACATCTTGTCGTCTTGTAACAGCGCAATATTCTGCTGGGAAACCTTTGCAGCTGGCGTTCATGTGGATGCCACCTCAACACATAGGACCCGATGATCCCCACTGAGGCCAGAACGGTTATGGTTATGGCGCCAGGGAAACCTACACAGTATCAGGAAGGTGGTCATAATGTTATGCCTGATCTGTGTATAAAACTTACAGGAACAGCATTTTAATGGGGCGGACTCCAGGACTCCAGGAAATCTCTTCACTAAACCACGTGCTGTTTTTACTCTTGTGTTTCTGTAAACAAGACCGAGCGTGTCAACCAGCCGCCATTAGCCTTCCACAGCTTTTATGACCAATGGATTGACTGCAAAGGTCAGGCTCTGTTGTGCATTTTTTTTTTCCTCACCAGGGGGAAACAGGGAGAATTTGAAAAGCTCATGCTTTTGATTTTCCGTAATCTTCCCGAGGCTCAAGACCTGGTGAAACCATCTGGGTCTTTCTGTGGTGCACTGCTTATGCGCAGTGGTGTTTCACAACCGCCAACAACAATAATAGAGTTTTTGTGAAAAGGTCTTTGAAAGTCTCTAAAGAGGTTTTTACAAATAATAAACCTCAATGGATGGAAAAAAAGAAAAAATAGGAAGAATAAAACCAGACCTTATTTGCAGTAGGAAGTGTCTGGTCAACTGTTTGGGTCAAAGGAGATTTTTATTTTTACCAAAAAAAATAAATAAAATAAAATAAAGTGGTTCTTCTAATACACTGAGTTGAACTGAAGGACGAAACACATATTATAATGTGCTGACCAAACATCCACCCATCTGAACTTCTGGAGATTTTGTCGAGAAGGCACCTCGAGTGGTGTTGATATGAACTAAAACAACATTCAACTACCTAAGTTATGGCCTTTTGTGCCTTTATACAATAGTACAGTCATCAGTCGACAGACGAGAAATATAGGACGACATGCAGCAAAGTGTGCAGCCTTTCCTTATCTTATATAGTCCATTATTTCTGTATATGTGCAATTGTTTCCGGTGAAAAGATCAAGATAAACCAGTTTATTGCTGAGGTAGGCGTTAAGGGACACCTTGGAAAACTTGAGGAGTGGTGAATCCACTCGCCTTTGTTTTATCTATGACCTGGATAACTGAGAAACTCTAGGGCCCATCTACAAGGCAAATTAGGATTAAAAATGCTTTTATAGTGAAACAGGATCCGTCCTCAGTACAGATTCTGTCCAATTAAACCACCGTTGGCTCTGAGACTGTTTGACTTACAACACAAAGCTAAATATTACCAACCTGGTGAAGTCTGGTAACACACCACCTGGATTTCACCGTGAGGCAAGTTCCAACAGGTCCAGAGCAACAAATTATGTAATGGACGCTTCTCAACAAATGTCCCAATGATGGGCTCAGTATAACTTATTCGACTGTCAATATTTTTCCCTTATTCAAAATCAAAAACGGTGTTAAGATGCTGTGTATCACCACATCACCACATGCCCTGCCCCAACTATTTAATCGGAACCATGGACCTACCGGACCCTACGACATCCCCGACAATAATGTTATGGGAGTGGGAACTGTGGGCCGGCTCTCAGGCTAGAATATTAATGGACAAAATGATTATACCATGTAGTGAGCAAAGACTATTAGAAAAGTATATTAAGTATATTAACAAACTGAGGTGGGGAAAAGTTATTTTTAATAATAAGGTCTTGCTGCTAGCGAGTTTTTGAGTTATAAAAATGCAAGGTAAAGCACCCTGGCAGGAAACGTTAGCGTGAAGGACCAGTCAGCTGCTGCGTTTCCATTAACCTCCTGGAAATGCACAAAACCTAAATACATTCCGCCCACATCGATATAAAAGTGTATCGCAAAAGTGCAACAGAAAATCTTTTTCACATTTACCCGTCATGTGACCAGTTCATTTAAAGTCCATCTTCCTCAAAGTGAAACCTCGCGTGACAAGAATTTAAGAGACTTATGGGATATCTTTACGAGAGTTTCAGCCTTTCAATGGAAACACGTACAAATTGTATTTTATCGTAATATCAGAAATATTGCTTTTATTTTGCGAAGAACGAATGGAAATGCAGCTAGTGATGTTTGCAGGTGCTGCGCTCCACCCCACAAACCCAATAATATTAGGTTTAATAATATCCAGAACACAGGACTGAACAGCTTCCAGGTGAGAACACATGTCAGTGAGTGGCTATGAAGGAGGCCTTTCCTCAAAAAGTAGCAGCAGGCAAGTAGCTTCTCACAAACCTGCGAGCAGGCAGTGTAAGCCACCGAGCCGGAGCGTAGAACTGATTAGCACTAAGTGCTGAATCACGGGCTTTAGCAACTGTGAAGGCAGCCAATCATACAAGTGGATCAGCACAGACAACAAAGCTACATCAACAGAGAATAAAGCTCCCTTGTGTGTCATCTAAGGTAGGAACTGACTGGATCCGCGAGACAAGTAGCATAAAACCAATCAGCGCCCTGGCTTCCTCCCACTCCTTCCTATCTTTACACATAAAAATCTTTGTTAAGCCACAGTTACAGTGCTCCTGGAGTAAGTTCTGTGTCTGTATGACGATAATGACGAATGGATGTTTAGATTATTTGGTACTAGCGCCAAAATACGTTGTTTCGTTTTACGTTCTAACCACAAAGAGTATTAGAGCTGAAACAGTTAAGTGAATTAAGTAGCTGATCTAATGATCGACCGTTTAATTCATTTTCTAAGCAAAAATACCAACTCAGTTCCAACTTCAGCTTTGTGAGGATTTTCAGCTCCTGTGCGAAAGTAGTTTGGACACAACGGGCATTTTTCACTTTTTTCTTACATATTTATACCCAAATGATGCATCACTGCAACACCTGACAGAAGCTTGTTATAAAGTAATATAAACTTCTTAACTAGTTCTCCTCAGCGCTTCATAATTATGTCTTGGCACAAATACAGTAAGAGCAAGAGCAATAAACCCCTCGTAATAAACTGCAAGAACAGTTTATTACAAGGGGAAAACACATTTCTGGAGGAGGCACTGAACTACAACCTTCCCAGTTTCCATCAAGCCACTTTTGATGCATCTCTCTCCCCCCCATCACTTCCTGTCACTACTGTAGGAGTATAATGGTGCATGCTCTGGTTTGCATTTCTGTATATGGTTTGACATGTCATTCTTTGTCTAATTGGCCACAACCGCTACAATCACAGTCACCAACAGCCTACTATCAGCACTCTGAAAAATTAAAACCATCAGACCTTGACAAAATAACGTCACCACCTCATTTGGATAAACTTTATTAGAATGTAGTGGGAGGATGACTACACTGTCATCTGTTTGAGCAGGTTCTCGCTGGAGAACAGGGACGATTAAAACTCGTGGCGCGAGCGGTAAAAGATTGATAGCAATCACGCCGTGTCGGCAGCTTTTACGGCGTAACCCTGTTAGCTCCGGCTCAATGATAACATCAACTGTCCCAAAGCGATCCAATTTGTAGCTGACGATTTCTGGCGGATGTTCCCGGATCCGGTTGCCTCGGTAACCCTCTCGCATACTTCCAAGCCCAAAATGCTTTTAAGTGAAACTGTCACAACACAAAGAGGCGGCCTGTTCCAGCTGTCGTCGGGCGAGAGGCGGGGTACAACCTGGGCAGGTCGCCAGCGTATCACAGGGCTATCACGGAGACAAACAACCATTCGCACTCGCACCTTATGTCAATTTAGAATCACCAATCAACCTGACAAGCACGTCTTTGGAGGCGGGAGGACACAGACTTGATTCCGGACCTTCTCGCTGGGGGACATCGGTGGTAACCACAGCGCTACATGTCACTATAGGTTATTTGTCAATCACTGCTACAGCTCTCTGAATGGCATTAACATTACATTCTGAAGGCGCCCTTCTACATCACTACTCTTAAATCTGTCAAATCCTTCATGGGTCTGCGTCAAAAATTTCGAAAAACGAAACTGTGATTTCACTACAACATTAACAGCTGTCTGTCTGTTTGCTGGTGCTACGATGGTGCCCATCTACTCATCCCATTTCTATCCACTCATGATATCTCATACAGCCGGCTCTGCCTCAGACGAGTTCCTTTGTCTGACTGAAGTTCTTTTGACTGGTGTTGTGGGACTGTTCATGCACATTCCTTGTGTAACGTGCATGAAGCACTGCATGGTGGTAAATGCCAGTTAATGTGATGAGGACACTAGTCGGAGCCAGGCAGACTAGTTTATCCACATGAAAGTCGCACACGAATCAAGAAGTTGTGCCGGCTTTCCGCTCGTGCGGCTGAGCATCCGCATGCATCGTAAATAACCGGGACGTCCGGTGTCAGGGTGGAAGGGCTCGTTAGCCACGCAACACGCTGCACCTTGATTCCGGTGAACCCTGCGCTCGCTCACTTAAAATAATTGCGAAGATTGCGATAAAACATGTGGTTTATGGTTAGTGCGCGCTCCCTATTAAATATCGGGATTCACGTAACGCCTGGCACCTGTCTGAGATTTCTTCCGACTCCTTCTGTGCGCCTGTGGGGCCTGGTCACCTGCCAAGCCGGTGCATTTCATCTCTTTCTGATGCAGCAAGCCACAGAGCCAGAGCCAAACTCCTTCCAGGCAGAGATACAACCCGGCTGGATAAGGCAGGGATTCTTCCCTCATCTAACAGCTGCTTCTCCACATCATTTTTATGTGTTGCTTGGCTTGTTGCCTCTAATTTCACTCTGGCACACGGTCGTTGCCTGTGATCATGAGATGGGCAGCGTGTACGTACAAACCCTTTAGAAGCAGTAATCTCTACTTGCAATCACTTGTACCCTTGATTTATGAACTCAATACATTTCAGCGTGTCTTATATTTCTGTTTGAGAATTAATGTTCAACCACTGGCCGACACCAAACAGTGTATCATTATGTTTTCAGTAAATACACGGGAGCTAAAACAGTTGCTTTAAAGATTTGCACCTTCAGAATTTTCTACTTGTGTTCAAATGACTCAAACCTCAGTGGATTTTCATAAAAGCTTCATACTAGTTTCATAAAAGTAGACAAAGACAACCTAATCAAACACATTCCTCATTTATACATATCTCTAAGTTGCTGAGTTACTCAGCCCAGTATTTGTATCTGGTGTGACCCACTTTTGCAGCAATAACAGCAATAAAAGTTTCCGGTAACTGCTGATCAGTCATCTACAGCAGCTGGGAAGAAAGTTTAGCTCATTCCTCAGGACAGAATCACCTAATTTCTGAGTTGTTGGTGGGTTTCCTCACATGAACTGCTTGCTTCAGGTCCTTCCAACATTTCTATTAGATTAAGCTCAGGACTCTGACTTTCTGAATATTTATCTTAAGATTCAGCTCACAGACAGATCTACTGACATTTTCTTTTTGAATTTGCTGCTGGTATAATTCAGAATTCATGGGGCCATCACTGATGGCTAGCCTTCCTGGCCCAGGTGCAGCAAAAAAAAAAAAAAAAAAAAAAAAAAAAAAAAAAAAAAAAAGGCTCAAACCCATGTCTGAATGAAGGGATGACTAATTTTCCCGAATAAAGAAACACACAAGTATAATATTTTTTGTTTCATTTGTTTGATTGGGATTGATGTTTCGAGTCATTTTCCCACAGAAATGTTGAAAATTCTGAAGGCCACGAAAAACGTTAGCTGCCAAGTCTTATTTCATTTAGAAGTGCATCCATAAATAAGAAAGCAAAAATAACCAAACACCATTTGGTTCATGTTCCTCACATGGGCGTAATTGGTTTCGGGCAGCTGGTCATAAAAATTAGGAAGCAATATGAACACACCACCCGCAGGTACCACGGCGTGGGAAACAGTTGGACAAATTACATGTTCAGATTGCGAGATAGTGGGAAGAAGCGTTGGACTATAATCCTGAGCAAACTTAAAATAGCACCGTCAGATAATAGTAAAACTGTTGCAATTAGATGGAGAAATGGGGAAGGGAAAACAAAGCACATTCACATTATGGAGAACACTTTGTGTATTGTAACGCAGTGATGCAATGGGTGTATTCTTGGACACTGGGTTGCATTAACTGCAATGGCTACCATTTGATTCATAGCGAACAATGGGTGTGTTTCTACGAGTGACTTTTTCCAGCCTTGCGTGCACGCATTCGCACACAGTCTTTAGACGTAGCCTGGGACTGTAACGGCCAGATACACATCACTGCATCCTCAGCTTCTCACTCCCCGCGCGCACGCATTTTCACAGCAGGTTTTCCAGCGTCCGACCACCTAGACTACTAATTCATCGCGGCAGCATAGTAGCAGGCGACAGAACCTCCCGCTGCGATTCTGTGTTTGCTGTCCTATGAAATGAGCCGAGCCCGGTCGGGCCTGCTGCTATCAGCGAGGCTGGAAACACCCGGGCGGGGAGCGCGTCGGAGAAACGTGTTAACGCTGAGCTCACATGAGCCTTGTGACCTTTCAGTCGCAGCGCACTGTCAACAAAAATGCCCCCAAGGCTGAAACATACAGCCGGTGCTGTTCTTGAAAAGCACTTTTCACCCGCGGGCACGGCGTCGAACACTCAGCGTAAGGTTGCTGCTAGGTTGCGAGGAAAATATAAAAACGAGAAGCTGATGATACTTTACTACCCTCTGTTTAGCATGGGCTACACTGGGAAGTGCTCTGACAGCAAGTCTATCCAGACAAGTGTTTTACAGTGTGGTTCCACCAACATCTCTGAGGTTTACACCACATACATCGCACCCTTTTGAAAAGGGGATAACATATATTAAACCAATGTCGAGAGTGGTAAATGGAGATATTAGGCGTTTAAATCAAAAGATCAGGGATAAGGAAATGGCAAAAACACTGAATACAATGGAAATATATCAGTTGCTAACTTTATAAGATGACTCAAAATACCCTGATTCAACCTGTTTATCTGCTATGATTAAATTGATTAGCAACATTATCTCAATTTGAATGCGTTATTATACTGTATTTTTTGTATTCAACAAAGTAAACCCCAAATCTAGAACAAAAAAATCTTAACTTAAGTTTTGTTTAAAAACCTCAAATAAAGCTGTGATTGAAGGCTGTGATGTTTATCATCTGAACTGGATGCGAAGGTGCTCTTGATGTCTGTGGTATTTGGCCTACTACACCATAGTTATTGCAGATTAGTACTGCATTGTTGTACAGCAAGAAACACACGCCCTTGTCTGTAACCTTTACTCAACGCCTTACACTGTTGATTGCGGTGTTGATTTACAGTATTCCAGTTGCAGGAAATCTAGAGCAAAAATGATTGAGCAATTCACAGATCAAGGAGACGGTTGAACAGCCTTTTCCAACTGGAGATAAAATCCAGTCCTGATACGCAGCTATCATGACTAACCACATGGTTTATTTAAAGTTTTGAACATATCAGCGTACAGGCTGATTTGATGTCATTTACAGTGTTAAAAAAAAATATCCTGGAATACCTACGCTATCTACAGTCAACCTAAAAATAGACTGACCGTGACGCAGTAGTCCACCATGCAAATGAATCTAAACAACCGGCTGCCCGTGTTTCCACAGCAAACACCGTACTGGATGTCTTTGTGGCGGCAGTACACAAATCTACATCCACATGCGAGAGAGGGCAAGGTAAGAATGCAAAACAGCGGGCTGTGGAGCGAGCTGGCCGGGCCCGCTGACCTCCTGACGTGACGCGACCGCGAGGCTGTATCTCACAGTATCGACCATTATTGTTGTATTATCAAACCGCGCCGTTCACACAAAGGTTCAAACATCTTACGGAGGTGGTGTTCCAGGAAAAACTATGAAGTAGAAAATGAATATATAAACACCGGGGCCTCATTTCCTTATACAATACGCTTTTTAGCCAGGGCCTGTGTGCAACCAGGAAGTCCACAGGGTCCGGCTATGTATAGCGGAGCATATTTATGATATTTTCGGGGCATTTTGTGCCGTTATTTTAGAGTGGAAAGACACAGGAAGTGGACGAAATACAGCAGAGGGCAACTTCAGAGGTTTGCCACATCACATTCATGGATGCACACAGCAACATGATTAAAAAGAGATGAGAAACACATGCAAGTAATGTAGCAAAAATTAGCTGTGTTGTGGGTTAGCAGATTGTTGCTACCGTTTCTGTTCCAAAGCTACAATGCAAAGTGGACAAGTTGCCATGGCCAGACGGAAGAATGTCTCCTCTACCTGATCTGCTCCTTAAGGCACAAAATAAGCTTTATGAGCTGCTGAGAATTTGAAATTATTATATTTCAAGACTGCAGGTCTGACACATAAAAAGAAGTATTCAAAATCCCACCTTTAGCTTTCCCTATTAACATTGTTATATATTTGATTATTCATATCTATAATGCATGAACATATACAGCTCTGATCCAAGTTTGCTCTGTTTCAAGAATGTGACCATGTAACAGGCAGAGTAGACAAATATTTCATCTCTGGAGGTTTCTGTAACCCCTTTTAAGACTACAGAGGGGACAAATATCTCTCTATCAACCCTGTCTGTAACACTAGGCTTGATTAATAAAATAAGTCTGGATGAATCTGAGGAATGATCCTGGAGGAACACTTCAAAGCTGAAACCTTTTCAACAAGATGCTCCCTGAGCACATTAACCTGCTGGTACCCTGGCGGTGCGAGCTTCCATGAAAACTGAACCCATAATTGCCGCAGTCAAGCCTGCTGTGGGAATTAGGAATGCTGCCATGTGACTGGTCAGATAAGGCCGGACGGCTGGATAATTCCACCACCCGTGTGAGTGCGTCTGTAGGTCACATGTGATCGTCGGAGTGGGAATGGCGATCGGCTCGAGGAATGTTCAAATCACCACACAAAGTGGGTTGGACGTTGGAAAGACAGAAGTGACGCGAGGTCAACGCTGGGGGTGAAATTGATAACGAAGAATCCCGACTGCAAACGTCTAATACACTTTGATAAATATCATAAGCACTTAGATACACTTAGATAAATCAGGCAGTGAAATGTGAGGGTCAGTTGAACTTTCCTCCAGGTGACTGGCAAAGGCATGACACAGTCACGGATGAATGTGTAACAGCCTCTAACTTGCCTGAAACCAGACTGACAAAGTCCAGCTGTCAGCGAGCAAGAGAGTAAAGTGCAAGAAGAAAGCAATCAAGGAAAAGATCTCCTATGTGCTTCCTCATATAAAAAAAAAAAAAAAAAAATCACCCACATCTTGGATAAGTGCAGTGACATCAAGACTGCATCATTTACAGTACAGGTATGTGCTTTGCTTCGCACCTGACTGACAGCATAATGTATTTACTTAAGTGGACCTACGATCAAATATTGAATAAGAAACACATTCATTCACGTTGCATTAGATACAAGCGTGTCGCATCCAGCTTGTTGCATCAAACCTAATCCGAGGGTCTCAAACTCATTTTAGTTCAAGGGCCACATTCAGCCCTTGGGCTGGACCAGTAACAGTAACAGTGTATCAACTTACAAATACAGACAACTCCAAATAATTCCCTTTGTTTTAGTGCAAAGAATTACATTATGAGAGTGTTTACATTTAATGAGCTGCACTATTACAAAATCTTTAATGAACAACGGGACATTTCTTTAGAAAAACAAGTACAGTTTCTGTATAATTCTAGGTCTCAGTGTCATGTTATGACCACATCTCTCACTAAAACCGTGTGAACCCTCTCAGCAGCAGCTGGGTTTATTGGAAACATTGCTATCTTCAATGTCATTTTTTGCACTTTTCTTTGCAGCTGCACAGCTAGCTAATGTACAGACCTGACAGCCAGCTAGCACAAACACTGACGATTAGTTAGTCCACACCACATGGCCAGGCTTGAAATCCGACAGACGAGGGCTATAACAAACAGTCTGGAGGCATTCCCCTCTGGGAACTTAGCTGTAAGCCAGCTAACTGTCTGGCTAACAGCACCACAAACAACAACCAGTGGCTAGCTTGTAGTGATAAACAGCTAAGTGGCGCACCGTGGTGTCAGCCGGAAGGGGGGAAAAAAAGAAAGTTAACACACATTCAAGGCTGTCTCCGCACAGCTGTTTTTGCAAATACTGTCCAGCCAGCACACCCCTCCTCTTTAGCCAACACTAGCTCCACATAACAAGGCTTTCGTAGCTACGGAGAGAACGTCACACCAAGCACAGTGCAGCATCCTGTCAATTTAACCCGACCTTGCGTATAAGCAGAGACGCACGCTTCATAAAATGCCACTCAGTGCTGTTTTGTTATCGGCAGGTTTGATAGCACAATTCGGGGTGGACATAATTTGGATAGCGGCCATTTAACCGCAGTTTATCTATGCTTTCATTGTTGGTAAACGCTTCCTACTCCCGCCCAGCGTTGCATACACCGAGGTTTGACGACTGCGGAAAATACAGACACGGCTATTGATCAACTTAACATTTGTGGCAATATTCAGGTAGCTTTTTTGGATATGTCATGGCCGAATAGAATAATGGACCTTAGCAGGTCCGCACAGGCCGTGTGTGATTATTTAACAAGCGTCTACGTTGTACAATAAGCAATTCCACTTAAAAGCGCCAGATTCTGACGGGTGGTCAGGGGCGTCCTCTTTTGTACCTGGCTAGCCTCGGAGCAGACAGTTAGCTAAGCTAGCGCAGCTGAGGTGGATTTAGCAGCTTCCTTCTCGGCTTACCTCTCTTGACGGCCTCGTCATACGACAGGAATCCTATCCTCGACTCTTTGGCCCCCATGCTCCCCTCATTTCATTGCAATATGAGGAAAAAAACGTCACACGCCGACTTGATGAGAAGCGTTTGTTGTCTGTCCTTATCGGTTTATTGTGAAATGGGCTCCCGTGCTGACGGTGTGTGTGTGTATGTGGTGAACGGGTGAATGTTTTCAGGGACGCCTCCATTCTGTCACATGATCTGACTCCACAGGTCAGTTGATCAGCGCCTTCCGACACTTGTAAACACAAACGAAAACACGACACACATGTTTTGATTCGAATTTGACGGCTCAATAAAAGTCTTGTTTTAATCTAACAAGATGTAAAAAGCCCCCAAAAAACAATACAACTAGTATTTTAAACAGTATGCGCAGTAATATCACGCTTCGTGTAGTGTGTGTAATGAAGCTGTAGTTGAAAGGAGTGCGAGTAGCTCCACCTTGTGGCTACTCTGATGAACAACACTAGTCTACATTCATGCCGGCAACCTCCAATGTCGTTTTGTTTTCTCTTTTTATATTTGCATTTAAGATTCAAGGTTCAGGAACACTTTATTGATCCCGGCATCGAAATTGTTTTGTCCAAGATTCCCAAGATAAGACAGAACACATATGGACCAGACGTAGACATAAGAATAAGAATTAAATAAAAATAATCGTAAAATAAAATAAGAATAAGGAGGTAGTAAAGAATTACAAAAAAATGTACAATTTCCATGAGATATACAAAAATTAATTTAAAGACATTTTAGGCAAAGTGTCTCAGTGTTAGATAAAGTGTACTAGTATAAGGTTAACTAATGTATACTCACATAAATATCCCTCATGCCCTGTTTCAAAAATAGGTACGTTGTTATAGTATATGTAAATATTGTTTCCCTTTTTTTACATACATTTTTAATGAACTTTAGTCTTAATCATATAATTAAATAATAATTATATAATCATGCTAGTGCCTGCGATAATGCTACATGTTTCTTAAAAAATACACAAAATTTAAATATTTTCAGTATTGTTAATGCAAAATGATTTTTTTTCTTTCTGTATTATTACAGTCTTGGCTTTGTCAGTGCTTAGCAGCAACATTGATTTTGATGGATTCTTTTTTAAATTTTCTTTGTAGTGTCCATTGAAGGAAGAATACACTTTTGTCCCTTAATACCATCACAAACACTGGTATATAAAGAGTTAAAATGTTTATGATCATTTATTGATGAAAGGATATATATGTATATTATGATGTTTTTGATGGGGAAGCCTTTGTTCCTTAATGGTAACAACGTGAAAGTTAGGTTTGCACATTACAAAAATAGAATAATATGGGATTTGTGTTTGCAGTATCAAAATAAGTAAAAACACAATGCACACTTTTGCCAAATAAGGAATAGCAAAAGGCCAAGTCATCAAAAGTATAACAAAAGACGAAAGATCATTTTTGATTACATTTTTGGTCCAAAACTAGTTGCTCTAATAGTGATTTGTTGTGTCGCCTTTTTGTCTTTATGACAAGGCATTTACAAAAATGTTCAAGTAGGCAACGATTATAATTGAATTAGAATTGGTTTAATGAACAAATTGGCATAGATAGATAGATAGATAGATAGATAGATAGATAGATAGATAGATAGATAGATAGATAGATAGATAGATAGATAGATAGATAGATAGATAGATAGATAGATAGATAGATAGATAGATAGATAGATAGATTACTTTATTCATCCTCGAAGGGAAATTAGGTTGTCACAGCAGTCAGGTACAATAAAATACAATAGAATAAAAATACTGAGGTATAAAAATAAAGGCAAAGGTAAAAACACAGAAGGACAAGGACACTTAGAAAACACAAGATACATAGGTGGATAAGGTGCAGTGACAGGATGATGGCAGTAGTCCTGATGATATGATGGTAGTGTTATTGTAAATAAACAGTATATAGTAGTAGTATATAATATAATATAATATAATATAATATAATATAATATAATATAATATAATATAATATAATATAATATATGGTGGTAATAAAAGTATGTACTAATAATGGCAGCAGCATCAGTATGTAATAAACATAGTATAATAATAACAATAATAATGATAATAATAATAATAATATACACAAATATATACAAATTTGTCATGTGCAAGGTGGCCATACATAATTGCAATATATAATATGTAAACATGTATTAATGTATGTACTTATATATACACACACACACAAGAGGATACAATATATATCATATAGCTATAATATATGCATATAAGTACTTGATTATGTAAGATATACTGGAAGTGCAAAAGTGACATGTAGTAAAGGGTCATCATGCAATATTCATAAAGTCAACTGGTAAGGTGATTTTTCTATTTTATCAAACTTAGTGTTACAGCGGTGAAAAAAAACGAGTCCCAAAATGTTAAAAAAAAAAAAAAAATGTACGCCGTGTGGTTTGTATATTTCCCTAAATTCAATGCAGTTCATTTCATATATATCTATTTATTAGTTAGTTTGACGTGACGTCACGAGCATACGTACGTCCTTACGTACGTATCGCCGGCCCGCTGCTAGCTGGTCATACCGTCATACTAGCTGGTGAACGACGTGAGAAGTCCTCATGGTCCACGACATTTAAAGCTACAGTAGCCGACTCTCCAGCACGGAGACCCTCAGTGGTGACACAGGCACGAGTAACGCAGCAGGATATATTACCACGCACGCCCTTTGTTTGTTTTGATAGTTGGAGAAGTCGAGTTAGGCAGGTAGCATCGTCTCTCTGTAGTGTCCGGGATGAGGCTGTGCCGTTGTCGGTAGTTGTCGGTACCATACCAGGGGTGAGCATATCTGGTACCGACGCCGTATACCCCTTTCCTCACCTAACCGGAGATGAGAGTCCTGCTGTACTGGCCGAATATTGTTGGTGAGAAACACTTATTTGTATCATGGCAACTGCTTCAGAAGTAACTAAGTTAAGCGATTACTTGTAGATAAATATGCTAGCTAGCATGCAGTGTGCCGGTTAAGTTAGTTTTGGGTTGTACATCCACTCCCTAAACGCACTCCGGATGCAACGACGTGTCACTTATCGACTTATCGACTCAATGAAATGCGGAATGAATTACACAAAACTATGACATATGCATTACCTAACTACTACACTGCTTAAACATGTTAGTGAGAACTATGAATCAAAAACAACCCCAATGGACATGGATTAGGCTAATAAAATCAGATCTTCTCAGGTATGATATCTGTCCTTTTACTTAGTTCTTACAACTCTGTTTGGGGGTTCATTCTTCTGTGGATTTTTGTTGTTGTTGTTGTTTGTTTTTAAATAAATGCAAGATTAACTTGAACTTTCCACAGCTGAAGAAGTCGGTTTTAAAGTGACAAAAAGCTGTAACCTACAAGCTAAATCTATATTATTATCACATGTTTTAGTAAATGAGGTAAAATTAATATGAAGTAGATTATTCTTTTATAAAATTTTGAAGTGTTACAAATGTTTTACCTTTTTTTTTAAAACAAAATAAAGGCACTAAACGACACCTTAGTGTCATTACCTTGATTAGAAACTGACAGCCATTTTTGATTTAGTCTGAGTCATCGGGTGAAAGTACAACACCAGACAAATAAGACAAACCTCTTTATATCGGATTCAAGTACTTCATTATTATGAAAAACAAAACTTTTTTTTTTTAAATCAAAATTTTCACCAACATGTTAATGTAAACATGAAGATATTAAATATATCATGGTTTTGTGTAATTCGTTCTGCAATTTATTGAGTGATTCCTGGATCTAGAGTGAATGTCTGTGAATGTACCTAAAACTTGATGATAGATGTCACAGTGATTAAAAGGTGACTTTAGAACAAGAGTGAGGAGGCTGCCAGTGAATTCAAGACTTGCCTCTCCCTTGTGTTCTAATGGTTTGTGTGTCTGTTTCAGGATACATAAGGATTGGCCTTATCTTTGCTGCCTGGGCTGAATATGAGACACCAGCTGTGTTTGTTCCTCTGTACTCGGTCTCCATAGCTCTCGATGGTAAAGTGCTGTCTGTTTACAGTGTCTGAACCGTTAGGACGACTTCATATTTGTAATAATGATCTTTATTTGTACCTCACCTTTCAAATCAATATTAGAAAGCCCACAGTGCCCTAAGTGTGACCCTGCCAGAAGTTCACATTTTTTGGAAACATTAATACTGTCTGCATTTTACTTAGGTGCTGTGTGCTGTACCTGTTGTGACAAATCAGACATGGTTTTTGACACTTGACAATAGATAGAAGTAAAAACAAAAAATAAATGTTGGATTTGTCTGACCCTTTATTGTTTGGTTGTTTGGTGCATGTCTAACTAACATCCATAGGGATACCAGGTCCAACAGTTTCTCAGCAGAGCATTGTATTGTCACAAGATAGTCAATGTTATTCACTTCTCCTGTCAGTGGTTTTAATGTTGTGGCTGACCGATGTATGAGATGTCCCTGGTCCATTGGCTGTCTGTCTTAGTCTATTGTTGTCCCACCTACACTACTTCATGAAGTATGTGCAGATTGAAAACAGACAGGGATGACAGGTACCTTGTACAGACCTATTGTCAGGTCATCCATAATACCTATGTTTTACCTCATGTCAATGCAAAATGTCTGCAGCAAAAAAGGAGCTCAATTTTTTTTATAGTTTTATTTTTTATTTTATTAAAACAAAGTAGAGCACTTTATCTGCTAAGTCAAAGTGCTTGGTATCGCTTACTTTAATAGGCCGAGCTGCATCCTATCTTGCCTTCAAAAAGTGGGACTTCAACAAATTTATGACTTGCTTTTAAATTCAAAGTATATTGACGATAGTTTTTCCTGAGCCCCTATGTTCTCTGTGCAGGTGTGGATGGTTGGCTGGCGAGGAGGCTGGGCCAGACCTCCAGGTTTGGGGCATGGCTGGACGTAGTGGTGGACAATCTGGGCAGAGGGATGCTGTGGAGCATGCTGTTTCAGGTCTGTATGCACTATGTTAGGAATAGACATAACTTATGGTGCTTTTTCCATTGCCACTATAATTGTAATGTTTTTTTATTTGAATAAAAGAGGAAAAGTGTTCTGATGCAGTAGCATCTCTGTTGGATATAGCTGGTCTTTACTGCGACCCCGCATTACGTTCACTCTTCCAAAGAAATGCAAACAAATGCAACCCAAACCTCGTCCAACTGTGGTCAAAGATCAGATCTCTCAAATGTGATCTCCATGGGTACTTGGGGTATACAGATGTGTTAATATTTTCTTGTCTTTCGTCCACTGTGTTGCAGTGGGGTTGGCTGGTGTCTGCACTGGAGTGGTGTGTGTTTGTGTGTAACCACAACACCAGAGGTGAACATTGGAAGAACAGCTTCACCAGCAGCCCTCGATTAATACAGGCGATCATGGCAAATGGTAACAAGTCTGCCTCTGTATTTAAGTCAGTGCTCCTGTGCTGCGCAGCTCCATATAAATCTCTGTGCTGTCAGGGTTTCGGACACCCCTGGGCATGTGGGTGGTGAGTGGGCTGCACTGCCTCCCCGTGTGGCTGTACGCGCATCGGTGGGGTTTACTGTCAAGCTGCCTCAACCTACCTCTCTGGATCCAGGCTGTGGGGCTGCTGCTGCTTTCAGCTGGACGTCTGCTGGCCCTTTCAGCTGAGGTGCGTTAAGAGCATCACCACCCAAGCATCTACTAACCAACTCTAATCATAAAGATAAAAACAAAACCTGCTGCTTCAACTATGTGTGCCATGCTTTTCTCTGCAGATGTGGTGCATATGGACACACTTTGAATACCTCACCAGCGATGAGCCTGAGGAGAAAAAGAACTGAAAGACAGAATCTCATTTTCAATCAGGTTTGGTTTTTTGTGCAGCTGTGTAGATGCAGTTTTGTTCTTGACATTTAAAGGGAACGGTTCTAAAGGCCAAACCAGACGTGTTTGTAAGAAGTCTGCAGGACACGAAAATGATTGAACTATCGTCAGTGTGTTGTGATATCAGATTCTCTAGCAAAGGAAATGCTTTATTGTGCACATACAGCATAAAATGCTTTACCAATGCTGTGCAGACACCAGTATCTGGAAGAGGAATGTTCTTTCACTTCAGTTCTATTTCATCCCTTCTGACCGATGTTTTAAGCACTGGATATTTCCCTTCGCACATGCCCAGTTCGAGTATGTATACCAACAAAGTCACCCATGACCCTGGATGACCACAAGGAGGTGGTGTCGTCCAGGGCTAATTTCCTTTTTTTCTTCTCGCGCGCAGTTTGCTTTGGAAAACATTGAGCATTGCTTTGGAAAACTTGGCCGCTAGTAGTTCTATGGCCATCGTCGGTTGGAGCTGTGGCAGTTGGACACAAGAAATGTGACATTGATTACTGTATTGACTTTCTCCCTCGAGACGTGAGTTTCGCTCTCCTCACCGGACTTCGTAAGTACCTCTTTAGTTCTTTGGCTGCTGACTTACTTTCGTTTGTTAAAGGCATGTCGGTGACGACTGCGTCCGTGCACCCTTTTTCCGGCATTCAAGTTAGTCGGTTGATTTGCTGGCCTGTTCCCAGTACCCAACGTGGACTCTTTTTCAGTGGCCACCGGCATCTGATTTTATTGCATCAACGTCTGTTGGTATAGGCCGCCTGCGTGGAATTGCTGCAACAGACACCTGCAAGTGCCTTTTTCAGGGGCAGACCGGCCCCCACTGCCTTTGTGGTTCCCCAGTTGGCGGACTACTTGAGGGAGTTGCAGGCCTGTTGGAGAGACACTAAAGCTTGCTCCCGTTTCTTTGCAGGTTGTAGAACCTTGTCAGTTATGCATGATTCTGCAATGGTTGGCCTGGAGTGCATGGCGACCATTGAGCTTGCCATGGCTTCCCTCATTGTGTCCCTGTCACACTTCATGCTGGCCCTCTTGGCCTCACTGCAGGACGGCAGCAGGACTGCTGACGCCGTCGCCTTCTGTGATGCCTCTCTGGAGGCATTTGGCCTTATGTCCATGGACATTTTAAGGCTGATGTCCATCCTTGTCCAAGCTCACCGCCTGGTCTGGCTTTCACAGTTGATCCAGACTGAGGCGGCTAGGAGAACCCTTTGCAGCCTCCCAGTGGAACAAGGGGAAATAGGGGGCACTACAACTGCCTCCCGCACCGGCTTGCCGCCGCAAACCCACTCCACTTGTTGTCGTGGTATCCTGGGTCCTGCACAGAGACCAGCCGGGGACTTTCGGGACTCTGCCCGCCTGTGGGGCACTGAGACACAATGCATCTTCTGTCTCATGTGGCCGCACTTGGACCTAATGGTGAATTTGGACAAGAGTTGCCTAGAACCATCTCAGACCATGACCTTGATTGCGTTGGCTTTGAACAGTGTGCCCATGACAGCTTGTCCGTCCTCCCACCGTGTGGACGACATCTTTCACCTTCTTGCCTTGTTAAGGAGGGGTCAACGGTTGCCCTACGTCTCATATATGCATCTCATGGACGAACTGACGCTTGTTTCAGCCATCGTGCCTCTGGCCTTACTGTCGCTGTGCCCTCTGCAGAGGTGGCTGAAACGCTTCCACTTGGATGCCATGTGGCACACCTGTGTCTCTTCAGCATGGCCTCATGGAGGCACAGGGACTACACTCAGTGGCGTCCCACTGTGCTCTGATCCATTTCGCAGGGAGGTTGTCACCACGGATGCCTACCCCTCAGGATGGAGAGCAGTATGGTAGAGCATCTGGCAGACTTCCTCTTCTGGCAGGTACCTCTGTCAGGAGAGTCGCACCACCCCCGGATGTTGGGGACATTATCTGGGGCCACTTGGCAGTGCAGAGGTGGACCTCTTCGCCTCAGATGTGTCAACCCACTGTCCCCTGTGGCCTTCCTGACTTAGACGACCAGCACTCCAGGCCAGGATGCACTGGCTCACCCTTAGCCAGCAGGCCTTTTTTCCCCGCTTCCTCTGATTTGGCCGGTGCATCAAAGAATCCTTCAAGACGGTCACAGGATTCTGCTCGTGGGCCCCTTCCCTTCTGGCCGGGAAGGAGCTGGTTTCCTCGGCTGGACTCTGTTACAACGTGACACCTTCCCAACAGGTGGGATATCCTCTCTGGGGGATTGGATCTGGTAGCCCAAACCCCAACGCCTAGCACTGTGTGTTTGGCCTGTCAGGCATACCATAATGAACTCCAGGGCACACCCCGCTCATCTGTGTACAAGAATTGCTGGAAACTGTTTTCCCCCTGGTATGTGAGTCGGAATGAAGACCCACTGTAGTGCTCTGTGCATAATGTTACGGAAATTCTCAATTCAAAGATTTACTTGAAGCAAGGAGCCAATACATGCACTACAGCAAGTACAGAATCGACTGACAGTAGTGAGGTTGTGTTCACTTTTATACAGTAGACCCTGTCCTACAATGGAGACAACCTTGTTAGAGAGACAAGCTGTCAGCCTCATTGGAATTCAGCTAGTCATAACAAAGGAGCTGTAGATTGGATGACTCTCTGCCCTGGTATGGTGGTCCTAACAGGGAAGGTGCCACTCTACCAAGAATGTAGGTCCCTTTGGAGGACATTTGAGACGCCGCGGCACACCAGAGGCAGTGGTCTGTAGGGATGTACTAGAACGAAAGTTACAAATGTAACTACAGTCCTGTGAAACCCGGATGACTGCAAGAGCTCTCTGTTACACAGAATCCTCGTGCGCCACCAGAAAATATAGCCTCCTTCTGGTCAACCAGGGGTCACAGGTGAATTTGTTGGTATACATACTCAAACTGCGCCTGCGTGTAGGGGAATATCCTGTGCTTAAAGCACTGCCTCTGGCGGTCATCTAGGATTAATAGAACCGTAGTTACAACAATCCAGAGGCTGAACCCCTCCAGAGTAAGCGCTATGGCGATGGTGGCAAGGAAAAACATTCATCCATTTAAGAGGAGGATTCCTTGAGCAGAAGCCAGCTCACATGGGCCTTAAGAAGATGGGTTAATTACTGTAGCTTTAATTCATCACTGTACACTGAGCAAAACATATCATTTAACTACATTATAGTTTATATAATATAGTTTTGTGTTGAGTGAAAAGCAAGAAAGACAATCCATGCAGAGATATGACATATTATGGTTCAGTGGATAGGAAATACTACTTCTGAACTGTATTTGGTTGTGTTAAAAAGGGCAAAGTAATATTATTATTTATTATTTTATTCTGACTAATTTGACGATTAAAATATATTAACATGAACTTGTTCTTGTGAGAACTGCTATAATGTGTTGCAGTTGTATTTTGCTGTTAATATAGCAAAGCTTTAAATAACTACCGTGGGGGCCCTGCTTTCACACATTGAAAAGAATTCTATGTATAACACGACAAAACTGTAAATAAATGAAAAACAGAAACACACATTTTTTTATTTTTTTATTTTTATGGTATTTTAGAGTGTGGGAGGAAACCGGAGTAACCCGGGGTAAACCCACAAGGTAGGTGGGAGAGGGGGGGGGGGGGGGGGGGGGGGGGGGGGGGGGGGGGGGGTGGAAGAAGGAGGGTATAAGAGGAGGAAACAGAGATGGGAATGGGGTGGGTGAAGAAGGAGGGAATAAGAGGATGAAACAGGGATGGGAATTGAAGGGGGGGGGGGCGTATAAGAGGAGGGAACAGAGATGGGAATCGGAAGGGGACATATAAGAGGGGGAAACAAAGATGGGAATTGAAGGGGGGGGGGCTTGTAGAATTTCTTGAAGACGTTTTCGACATGCATCCGAGTAGCTTCTTCAGTCCTGATAGACTAGTGGGAAATTGAGGTTTAAATAGGAAAAACTCTGTGGGTAACACCCACCAGAAACCTGGTTGCCCAGAAACTGGTGTCACTATTTCCATAATGGCTGGGTGCTTACCTGTTATTGAGAGAGGGGGCGGGGGTGTGGGGGGGCTGTGTTCCTAGGCTACTCACTCTATGAATGGAGCTCTAACGAGGCTATTGTCAGTGGGAGCCTCCAGTCTCAAGGTGGAATGTTGTTGAAACTTCTTCAGGATAGAAGTCAAAACTGAATTGTAAATAGATGGTAAATTAAATCTCAGTCCACCTCCTCTGCTTAGAGAAGGTTTTTCCTAAGCAGAGGAGGTGGACTGAGATTTAATTTACCATTCAACAACACTCCACCTTGAGACTCCAGGCTGCCACTGAAAATAGCCTCGTTAGCGCTCCATTCATAGGGTAAGTAGCCTAGGAACAGCCCCTCTCCCACCCCCACCCACCCACCCACCCCCCCTCTCTCAACAACAGGTAATTACCCAGCCATTATGGAAATAGTGACCCCAGTTTCTGGTCAACCAAGTTTGTGGTGGGTGTTACCCACAGAGTTTTCCTATTTAAACCTCAATTTCCCACTAGTCTATCAGAACAGAAGAAGCTACTCAGATGAGGGTCAAAACGTCCTCAAGAAATCGTAAAAGTCCAGTTGACTTCATTCACCGCCTTTTGGATAACCATGACCTGGATGACCAAGAACCCTCAAAGACAGTAAGAGGAGACACGGAGATGGGAATTGGAGGGGGGCCTATAAGAGGAGGAAACGGGGATGGGAATTGAGGGGGGGGGGGGGGTATATAAGAGGGGGAAAACGGAGATGGGAATGGGGGGGGGGTGAAGAAGGAGGGTATAAGGATGAAACAGGGATGGGAATTGAAGGGGGGGGGATATAAGAGGGGGAAAACAGAGATGGGAATGGGGGGGTGAAGAAGGAGGGTATAAGGATGAAACAGGGATGGGAATTGAAGGGGGGGCATATAAGAGGGGGAAACGGAGATGGGAATGGGGGGGGGTGAAGAAGGAGGGTATAAGAGGATGAAACAGGGATGGGAATTGAGGGGGGGTGTAAGAGGAGGAAACATGGGAATGGGGACTTCTATAGGGGAGGAGAGGAATGGAAGGAGGGTGAAGAGAAGAGGAGTGAGGGTGTGTTAGAGGGAGGGGAGACAGTCATGGTGGGAGGGTGGAAGAAAGAGATGGAGGTCCGGTAGCTGAGCTCATGTGCATAGGATAGAGAAGTGAGGATGGTTGAGATGGAGGAAGGATGAAAGGAGGAGGTTACATGGAGGGCGGAGGAAGGGCGGAGGTTGAGGGAGCAGCTGAACAACTAGGAGCCTCCTCGTCCACTCTCACATTTCTGGCTCTGCTCTTTCTTCGCAGCCAGCTCCAGAAACCTTTCTTTTCTTTCTTTTTGGACTTTTTGGGCTCAGTGTCTTCTTTCGCTGGGTCTTCCTTTACTTCTTCTGCTTCTCTCTTCTCCGTCAGTTCGTTGTTTTTCTCCATCATCTCTTTCTTATTCTCCTCCAGCTCTTTATTCCTCTCCAGTATTTCGTTGTTCCTCTTCCTCAGGTCTTTCATTTTCTCCTCCATGTCTTCATTCCTCTCCTCCATTTCTTTCTTCTCTCGCTCTAAATGTCCATTCTTCTCCTTCAGTTGTTCAATTTTCTCGAGCATTTCTTTCATATTCTCCTCCAGGTGCTTGTTTTTCTCCACCAGGTCCTTTTTCTCCTGTTCCAAGTCGCTGTTTCTCTCTGTCAGCGTCTTGCCTGTCTCCTGCATGTTGTTCCTACTCTCCTGCAGTTCCTTAATTTTCTCTTCCATCTCTCTCTTCTGCGCCTCCAGTTCTTTATTCTTCTCCTCCAGCTCTTTCTTACCTTCAGTTAAGTCTTTCAACTTACTGTTCAGCTCTTCACTCTCCACCACTGTTTCATTGTTCGTCTCCAGGTCGTTCTTCTCCCGCTCCGACTCTTCATTCTTCGTTTCACTTCTGTTTTCCATTTGTTTCACGGTCTCTTCCAGATGTTGAACGTTTTCCTTCAGTTGAACGTTTTCTCGCTCCACGTCTTCACTCTGGGTTTTCAGAGCTTTCATATTCCTCCAGATGTCTCTCCTACTCTCCTCCAGATATTTGTTCTTGTTCTCCAGTTCTTTCATCCTTTGCTCCATGTCGGTGGTCTTCTCCCACATCTCGCGCCTATTTTTCAACATCTCTTTCTTAGTCGCCTCCAGCTCTTTATTTTTCTCCTCTATTTCTTTGTTATATCCAAGTTCTTGAATGTGCCTGTCCGCTTCCTTGTAAAAGAGGTCTCTCCTTTCCTTCCTCACTTTTTTCTTCTGCTCCTCCAGATCCTTCTTCTCTTCCTCTAGCTTTTCTTTCTCAGCCAGCAGCTCTCTCCTCTGAGACAAACTCTCCTTCTCCATCTGGAGCTGAAGGATTTGTGAGTCTCTCTGGCTGAGCTCCTTCTTCAGGTCGGTGACCTCCAGCTGGAGCTTGTCCAGCATGGCGTTGTGAGTCTGTGGAGGTGTCTCGACCATCGGCTCGTTGGCTGTGGCGTTTCTCTGCTTCTCCAGCAGCTCCTTCAGACTCTCATTCTCGAGCTTGACGGCGCTGTAGTTGTGGTGGAGCTTGTTCTTTTCGCTGACAAGCCGGCCGTTCTGCTTGCGCGACGAATTTAGCTGGTGCCGCAGATCGCGCACTTGGTCGCACAAGTCGACGTCCGTTTCGTCCCCACTGAAGGCGGACGATCTGGGGGGGGTGTTATTTACAGGGGTCGTTGAGGACTCCTGTCTGCGGATTGGGGTGTATCTTTGGGCCATTGATGCGGGTAACAAAGATAATGTAGAATTAGCCGTATGTGTTTTTTGAAGTCTGTAAATGTCTGATGTAGACTGTGTCAATGTCTCTAGCAAGTAGCTATGTCTCACTAATCGTTAGTCGATACTGTGAACAATGTGAAGTTAATGTGCGGACGGTCTAGTATAACTGCAGTATGAGATCATGTGATGTCATCAATTTGCCTTTGATGTCACCCTAAAGTGATCATGTGACCACACTTATTTTGCCTTTGATCTCAGGCTACATTCACTTGTTTGCTCTTGAAGATGTTGCCTAGCAACAGGGGTTCCATAGGCAGTGCTCTTAAACATGGCCGACATGGTTGTTAAGGCAACATTTACTTGAACTTTCTAAAACTGAACTATTCGGTTTTAAAGTGACATAATGCTGTAACCTACAAGTTAAATCTATATTGTTATTAGTTTTTTAGTAATTAAAAAAAAATGTGTATTAGATTTTCCTTTTATTCATTTTTGAAGTGTTATGAATCTTTTATTTTTAAATGAAATAACACACAAAACGACACCTTAGTGTCATTACATTGATTAGAAACTGTTCATTTTGACAGCCATTTTTCATCTGAGTCATTGGGTCAAAGTTATTATTACACCGGATAAATCAGACAAACTTCTTTATACTGGATTCAAGGGCTGTCAGTGAATTTCAGACTGATCTCTCCCTTGTGTTCTAATGGTTTGTGTGTCTGATTCAGGATATGTCAGGATTGGCCTCATCTTTGCTGCCTGGGCTAAATATGAGACACCAGCTGTGTTTGTCCCCCTCAACTTCATATACTGATCTTTATTTCTACCTCACATTTCAAATGAACATTAGAAAACGCTTGGCAAAGACCACAGTGCCCTAACTGTGACCCTGCTGCAAGTTCACATCTTCCAGTTTCACTTGGAAACATTGATACTATCTGCATTTACGTGCTATACCTGTTGTCACAACTGCACAGTTTCAAATCAGACATGGTTTTTGAAAACTATTAAATTATTGTAACTGTACTTTACTACATACTCTGTTACTACACAACCTCTCATCTAATACACAGCATTTACTCCTGTTTTGGTTGAAGCACTTGACTAAAAGAAAGTGTCAATGTCAGACTGTTAAAACACTGTATCATGTAATTAAACTTAACAATAAACCACATAAGTGCCATTTATATTTCTCAGTTGATTCACTCAGTTAATTACTTTTAATACGGTCTTATATGTTCTTTTAATGTGAAATCCCAGTATCTTCGGTAACTGTCCGAGGGTTTTCTTCTGAATGTAGTGGAGGGAAAATTATATAGAGACGAAGAAATATTCAAACATACTGTTTAGCGCTATGTAGGACCTTATTATTTAGCTTTTCTGCCTTATTCCATGTGCAATAATACACACCAAACAACAAAGATCCACTTTTCAAGAAGGAAACTGAGTGGGATTCGACCTGAAAAGGGTTTAATACTTCGTATCATCCATATAAAAGTGTTCTTGTGTGTATTTTTAATGTCACTTGGATGTGAATTCATATTTAACCGAACCATGCACAACACAAAAAGTAAAGGGCGCACGTTGGTCAGTGATATACATTTTAATGTTTTTGCGGCTAACAGTGAAGCAGTAACAGGACAACAGTGAAAATTTCCCCTCGTCGCATTTGGCGTCCGTCGTCTCGTTCCGAGAGAAGTGGGGTTGGGCCGTTGGAGAGTTCACAGCTTTTTGAGCATCTTTTAACGTTGCCCAGTCTTCCCCAAGAAGCACGCCCACCCCCACCTCCCACCTCCCACCTCCCCCACCACACTGCAAGTACCATTCCCTTTCAGTTTATCAGTAGATTGCAGTGACGGCCCCCGTCCTCGTCTCGTCTACATTCCCGTCAAATCAGCCGGCCAAAAACGAAAAAACAGAAACCTCATCTAGCTCATCTAGGAGCAGCTTCACATTAAGAGCCTCTTTTAAAGACAGAGAACGGAACAATCTCCAGAGTGATAGCCCTAATAGTCCAGAGTGTGACTATTATCACAGGTCAGCGTGTGACCTTCGACTGAAAGCAGTCAGTGCAGGAGCATCTCTGTGTGGCGTTTCCATCGTGATGTCGTTCTCTTTTTAAGACGAGATATGCGTTTTTTCTATAGGGTACTCTTCTATCTTTGTTTTGAATACGGTGGGGGGTTGGGGGTGGGGATGGGGGCTCCTCAGCTCGAGCCTCTCCCATCTTCGCTGCTAGAGGGGGGAGCCGTCCGACAGCACTGAACAGCAAGGCAAAAGCTTGTTTTCTTCATTCATTAGAAATAAACAAAAAACAGCGGGGTATTTATTCAAGGCATCGCACTGTCAGTTTATAATGTTGCAAATATTAATGCCTACATTTGTTGTTTTGTTTTCTTTTTTTTTTTAACCTGGACTGAACCTGTGGAAAACCTTCTCAGTTATTCCTCCATGGGGCTACAGACGACATGCTTGTCCACTTTAAGGGGTCGGCTCATCAAAAACGTTTACAGGCACCAGCTCATTCCTCCTTCGCCTAGTGATACAGACAGTGTCTTCAATATCCATCTGATTACAATGTAAAGGAATGGAATTTCATTTGCAGAGCTGAAAAAACAAATTTACTTATTTTTTTTTTTACGTGTATAAGTGGAATGATTTCGTTAAAAAATATCTGCAACGACTGACGCTGTTGGGGCAGTCAGTGGTTCCCAACGCGAGGGTCGACAATCTCAATTGGGAGCTCGTAACATAGATAAGGAAATAAGACAAATCCAACTGCGCAGTGTGCATTATGGGAAGCTGTGCAAAAGTTCTCCAGTGGATTATCAGGGGTTAATGTTGTATAGTTTGCTGTAGATGCATGTGTATCTGCGTGTACACAAATCCCAGTACAAAAATCACATTTTAGAAACTGTCCGTCCACCAGAGGGCACCGACGAACTGAACTGAGCTCAAATCTTGACTGCGATTCATTCATTGGTCAAATGAATAACTTTTGACATTTTTAAGTATTGGCTGGCTTATCATTCTTTTTTAATTGCATTCATAAATGCAAATATATTTGTAAAGAAGGGGAGAAGCTGTTACAAAGCTGAACATTTTTGACACAAACAAACAAACAAAAAACAAAACAGGTTGTTGTGGATTCTCCGGTTTTGTGGACGCCGGGCATGACAGCTGAGCTCTTTTGAGAAACGACAAGATGGGATTTTGGACAGAAATGGACGCCGAGGGAACGCAGGCTAATGGTCCAGCAAAACAACATCTGTGGAACTTTTGCTTTAATGGGATTTCTGACAGGAGGGAGTGGAGAGGGAGGGCTACATGCACCAGCTGACAGGCTAAACACACACACACACACACACACTCTAACGCATACATACAATATTGGTCCCCATTACAGTGCCCTTAAGGGTATAATAGTTTATTTAGCACTTCAAAATATGGGTCCGTCTACTGACAGATAACTGCAAGCTGGTGTAAGGCTGGTAGACATCGGTGGAGCACTTGGGCACCCAGAGTTTAATCCGTGTACACTGACACACACACACAAACACACACTCTCATCCATGAAGCCTCGATGTGTGACCTGTGCACATGTAGCATCTTCCTCTTTACACTCCTGTCCACGTTATTAGAGCGTTGAGCCGTTTCTTCAGATTTCACGTCTCGCGCAGTGCGAACGCATCAACAAAGGGCTACATAAACATACATTTGCATATAAATTATTGGCATTTTAATTATGCTATGTCAGTACTAAGCCGGTGGGGGGAAAAAAGGAGACAAAATAAAATGGAAAACAAGACCTGCGACGCTTGTTTCATGTGTAACAACATACCTACTGGTTCAACACATTCCCCTGTAATCTCTCTCTCCACCAACAGTTCATAATAGGAGTTTAATGACGTCTTCTTGGGGTCCGCTCTCAGTTCTTTGCAATGGAAAAAAAAACAAACAAACAAAAAAAACAAGAAGCCTTCAAATGAAACTCAAGCGTACAATCTGCTGTATTATTTTACTGTACAAGTGTCAAAAATAGCCAACTATTTTCATCCGTGATCTGCAGAGTGACGATGTTGCCGACTGTGGGTTGAAGCGCGTATGTCACAGGTGAACGGGGCCCCCCGGAGGAGAGGAGGCCCGCGGCCCTCAGAGCTACACTGGTTAAAATACAAAAAAAAAAAAAAAAAGTCTTTCGCTTCCAAACAGACAAGAAAAGGCGAGTGAAACAAGAGAAGAGGTCATCTGTGGTCCTTTCAGGACGTCTGAGGTTTTTCTTTTTTAAACCCTTAAACCCGTCCTCTTCCTCTTGGAGAGATGCAGCAGTTTGCTCTGGGCTGCATCCTGGTGGTGTGAGAGTGTTTCGATGAGGTTTGATAATGGTGTGTCCTCTACTTCTTCTTCTTTTCTTTTTTTTTTTTTTTATAAATTCCATGACTAGTGTGTGTTTTATATGTGAGTGTGTACTGGCAGCTGCAGTGACTAAAAAGCCAAGTGACCTGCCAGTGATGTTTGAATTGACTGTGTGTTACATTTGGGCTCACATCGTCTCTTCAGTCGGCTTAAACCCACATGTCTGTTTTTTTTTTGTTTTTTCCTCCTTGCTCTCTTTTCCCTCATAAAATCAGCCGAGACAGGGGCGGGTGGGGCCTAGGCTCTGAGCCAATAGGAAGGCTTGTACCACCTCCTGGGTCTGCTGCGGCGTTGTGTTGACGTCCTCCAGTGCGTCTGCCACGGCAAACTGCCGGTCCCTCAGCCGGTTCCAGTTGGACAGTACATTGTGGTATTCAAACACCTTCTCGTAGTTCCCCACCGAGTTGTAGAGTTTGATCAGGCCTCGGTAGTCGTACTCCAGTCCGCTGTAACCCTCTCCGAACAACTTTTTACCTGTGGGGAGAGAATGATATAAAAAGTCAGTTCACATTTATTTTTCATTTTTCACCATTTATTGATGTTAAGAGGAGCAAACATTTGATTTTACATGTGAATGGCTTGAGTATGAGTATAATTAAAACTCTTTTATCTGAGCAGACCAAGAACCAGTTCCGTGACAGAGGCTTTGGGTCATTTCAGTGAAGCACCAAAATAATAACACTGGATATACTGACCGATGGCGATGGAGCGCAGGTAGAGCCTCTCTGCGTCTTCATACTGATTCATGTCGTAGTTGTAGAGGGAGGCCAGGTGACCCACAGAAAGAGCCACCTCATAGTCCTCGTGGCCCAGTAGCTGTTCCTTGATCTGTATGGCTTTGATGTGCATCTCCTCTGCCTCCTGGTTACAGGCACAAACAAATAGACACAGAAAAGAAAGAAGAAACCGTTTAACACTGGGTAAATCCTTCCATATTCTTTCATGGACTTTTCCAATATACAAAACATGTGACCGCTGTTCATCTGAAGGAATGTGGCTTTGGTCAATGCCTGTAAATGTCGAAACTAGGTTGAAGTAAACTTGTTGCATCACACATGGAGAAATGTAGTTAGAAATAGAAGTCTGTTTAGGATAAATATGCTCATTTAAATGGTAAGGTTCATGCGTACATCCTATGGATAATAAATTTGTGTACAACAACACAGCTCTGATTGGTTGTAGGACTATCTAATTGCATGCGGTTGTATGTCTTTTTCTGTTTTGGTTAAATCACACCTCAAAATGAAATCCAAAGTCTATATTCTGAGTCTAGCTATGCCAGGCTTGGAATATGCAAACTTCATTTTCTATGTTTTATGCGATTGTGTAAGATTTTGTCAAGAGAATGACTAAACACGTCCAGCATGTGCACACATATGCGGAGAAAAGACATCTCCCCCCACCTTAAACTTCCTCATGGACTGGTAGAGTCGCCCCAGATTGCCGTAGTGTTTGGCTGTCTGGACGTTGAACTCGCCAAAGGCCTTTTTGGCCAGCTGCAGTGAGGAGAGGTGCAGGTCGTGAGCCTCCTGCAGGAGACGCTCTTCTGTCTCTTTATTGTGACAGTCGATGGCGATTTCCTCCAGGATCAGGGCTGATGGAAACGCAGGACACAATAAAGAGAAACAGGCATCATTCTGTGCAGCTACAAACAGATAAGCAGCAAACAAACATTTAAATACAACTCACTGAAGACGCTGTAGGAATGCATGAATGTCTCCCTGAATAGTAACTGCTAAAAAAGAAATGTTGGTCAACAGTAAAACATAAACGTTAACTCATGGATGCAGGTTTCCAGCCCGACCTCTTCACTACTTTACTCCTTTTCAACAGTACTATGATTTGTTTTTGGATTGAAGCACCTTGTCCGAGATATCTGAATCTAAACAACTGAAAAAGACAGCAATGAATAGAGGGTAAGCATTGACGTCACAGCCGCCCCCCCCGTCCCCTGAGTGGCAAAAAACATGGTGAAATGTAGCAGTAAATAAGGCGAGACTGGGGAAAATGTGGATTATCAGATCAAATTAAAGACATTTGTCTTTTGTGTATCAAAAGGACGGAGCATAAATTAATATTACCTGATACAAAATGTGGACCACAACACCAGGTTTCTGTGCCTGGATTCTAGTTGTTTCTTCTAATGCAGCAATTCATTTACTTCTCTGTTCTATGGCTTTCAGAAAGATCTACAAAAATATATCTCTGACTGTTTTTCAGATCTGTTGGTACAGATGTTGTTAGTGGGGTTTTAAGGTTCTATTGGTTGAGGGGAGTTGCTCCTATGTCTGCGTCAGGCTGCTAAGTAACATCCACATGAATGCCAGGTCCAAAAGTTTCTCAGGAGAACACTGAATTGTCACAATGTGATCAATGTTATATAATTCTCCTATCGGTGGTTTTAATGTTGTGGCTGATCGGTGTATGAGACGAGGACAACAGAAAAACACAAGCATGTCTCCGGCCGACTGGTGTATGTGTGTGTTCCCGACGTCCCTCTTCACATGGTGGGCAGCAGCCCAACATTTCCAAGCAATGTTCCTCACCTTTGACTCTCTTAGAGGAGGCCAGTAAGAGATGGTCCTCAGGCAGAATGTGAGTTATGATGTCTATGGCACGTTCTGCATGGAATCTGAGCGGGAAAAAAAAAAAAAAAACACACAACAGATGAGCCAAATGTGTCGCGCAACTCCGTTCAATTCATGATAAACATTTCTGAGAATTTCAGGCATTTCTCTCGAAGACGCTTGTTTTTGAAGCTCAGTCAGAGCAAAAGTGAATGAGAGGAACAGAGGACACAGCGTTACCCAATTCTGAATAGGAGCCTCTGTAAACAGGGGCGACAGTCACAAGATTAAACAAAATTACAAGAAGCATCTACACGTCTAGCACTGTGAAATTAAATATTTGATATAAGGAATGACACACGCCTCAAAGCATGCGTCTCCGTTTGATAAATATCAGGTCAGAGGGTGACAGCACAGACTCTCAGTCTATGAGTCATGGTCTTGTGCTTCATCTCTGAGAAACCTCGTGTAGGATGTAATTAACTTTAGCTGATCTACGAACAGTCTCGAGTTTGTAAGATGCATTGTTCTCACAGAGCATTGTCGAATTTCCCAGAGCTGTACTGGTGCACGTATGAGGAGTAGGCCAGGTCTTCATGGGCTGTGGCAACGTGGATGTTCTTCCCTCCGAACACAGACTGTCGGATGTCCAGGGCTGTCTGGGATTTGTACATCGAAAAAAGTTTCATTAGACGACATGGGAGAAAAAAAATGATGAAATGACGACAAGGACACAGTTGATCACACGACATACCTGGTAAATAGCAACTGATTGGCATATGTTGTCTACGTTTAGTAAGTAAAATCCGTAATCTAGCAGCGTGTCAGAATACTTGGGATGCTTGTGTCCAAAATGTTCTCTGCAAGACACAACAAACAGCTTCAGGATGCATGAAACGAATAGGAGAACAAATAACGTGGCGTCTTTGAGACACAGCAGGTTACCTCGCTAGAAACACTGCATGTTTGATCAGCTGCTCTGCTTTTCTGAACTCCCTCTTCACCACGCAGGCCTGCAGCGAGAGACGAGGCAAACTTTACACAGTCGTGTCTGAATATATCTCAAAGCTGAAAGGATTTTCCAGCTCATTGTCGATTGGTAGTGACAGTTTGTACACCCTCAGTGACGAGGCGATTTTTTATTTATTTATTTATTTTTTTAAATAGTCAGTGGATCTGAACGTTACCTTGGAGGCTTGTCGGAGGACATCAACTATAACTTTGACAGGCAGCCCTGGAGTAATTTCCTTCATAGCCTCTATACACCACCTGTATGCCTGCAAGACAACATGCAACAACATAGGAGTTACTGTAAGAGAAACAATGAAAACACATCGGCATCTGTGGAGTAGAGTACAGACCTCATCGTAGTGGCTTTTGGCGAAGAGCAAGGCACAAAGTTCGCCGTACAGCGCCGCCTTGTTGGCCTGATGGCCATGTTTGGCTAGTTTGTCCATGTAAGACTGAGCAAGCTTGAAGGTCTCCTCCCCAAGGTGGTACTTGCAGTTGCCGTTGCGGACATGAAGCAGCCTGAGAAGACCATAGGATATAACGTTAACAATTAAGATGCCTCAATCAGTCCACTAGTAGCTAACAAACTGCACTGATGTGTCAGACATTATCACCTGTAGCATTAGTTAAACTACATCTGGTCCTCTACTTTGAAGACACTCATTTTATTACAGCTTTTGTCTGCAGCCCCACATTTACACTTACTTCAGTTCACTAGGTTCACTAGTGAAAATAAATGGATTCTAATACAACGGTTCTGCAGCAAACGCCCTTCATGACTGTTATAAGGTTGAAACAGCCTTCCAACTGTGTTGAATTAAACACAACAGTGTTTCTGTTGTTTAGTCTCGCCCAATTACTAAAGTAGGGTGGTGCAAATAACAGAAACATTTACCGGTACAACACAATACAATTTAATGGGACTGCAAACCACAGCCTCCAAAATGAAAACAAGGTTGAATCTCTAACAGTTCTCTCAGTTACTTGAAATGCAGCTGTTGAAAATTTGTGTTTGAATCTGACAAAAGAGACCACAGACAAATCACTGAATAATATGAGTCAACTGCAAAACAGTCCAATGCTGTTTTAATGAATTAAATGTTTAGTAGACGAGCAGCAAATCAGTAAAAAGCACTTTCTACTTTGTCTTCATCTATCCAAATCAGGGATGTAGTGTGGATAAGTACGGCTTTTTCCAATATTCTCTGCATCTTTGAGTCACACTTTAAATCTGTTTCAGTCAATTTAGCATTCTGCATTCATCACATCCATAATAATCAATGTACAGAGATGACATCAGGTGTAACACACACAGTCAGATGGAAGTATATACAATATATAATTAATAGTACATGACTGACTGTAGCATCATTTGCAGCAAATAAATGCTTTTAAATTCCACAGCTTAAATATTGACACTATAATTCAGAGAGGATTGTAAACAGGGTGTTTGTGTTGAACACATCTTCGTGAGACTGACCTGACACAGCATTCCACAGCCCTGTAGCAGTGGAGGACCTCACTGTGGAGCGTGCACAGCTGCAGGCACGACAGAAACACTTTCTCTGCATCACCATACCAGCCCGCATCAGACAAGAAGCCACCTACAACCAAAATTATTAGATGAATCTTACTGGTTGCTGCTTTTCTATGAAGCATAAACCTTTAAAACTAAACCACAGATACTGTAAATGGGTGTAAGGAATCTTATATAGAGAAATAATACTGATGCATTTCTAAACACAATCAGCACAAACCATACTCAATACTGTTTACTAATCATAAGCGTCATCTTAGGCCAACACTGAATAAATCTGAACCATTGTGATTAATAGTATCATTAAGGTAAACGTTAAAGTTAAAAGTGGTTTCTTCATTTATACATTTAACTTTAAACCATGACAAAATGTTTGAATACATCTAAAAAACTAATGTTATCATTTGGTGGAAAATTAACAAGTGGAATAATTGATTACTCCTTAGATTTGGCAATAAAAAAAAGAAATGTCTGTAGGAGGATCTATGTAGTACAAATAATTAGGATTCCTATCTGATCTGCCATCAGCTGATTCTAACACCAGTGGGGGCAATACATGGCCTCAACTTGGAGACCATCTCAGAGCCTTGGTTTGAAACGTCCCCTCTCCTGTCCCACCACCTACCCAGCACAAAGCCGAACTGGATGGCCTTCTCCTTGACGTGGGCGTCGGACTCTGCGATGTATGAGCAGCGGCGGCTGAAGGAGTTCGCCAACACAGAGGCCACTTTAACACCATGGTCCATTAAGGCCTGGAAACAGTGGTGCAGGAGATGCCTGCAGTGAAGAAGAGGAGGAGAAGAAGAGAGGAGATCAGGTTAGTAGTATCAACAACCACAATCTGACCACTCAGTGAGTAACAATGCTGTTGACTATGGCTATTTGACCTGTACTGACTGGCTTTCACATTAAACCCATCACAGCAGAGTTAATGTAACAACATGCAGCACACAGATAACGCCCTACAGGGAATATCCATGATGCACCTTAACCTAAAGGGTGATTGTAGTAAAAGCTTTATCAACGTATAGAGGGTATACACGTGACGTCACAGAAAGGGAAGTCTCTGTGGTTACGGCCACTAAGTGGCAAAAAGTATATTCAACAGTTGAATCATAGGCTTTAATAATGTCTAAACTGTAAAATTCATTTAAAAATGTGAAGAGCTGTTGTACGATTGACTGTAGCAACAGATTTGAAAAGCATCAGAGATATGTTTTTACAGATGTCTCTGAAATATCTGCCAAAGAAAAGAGAAGCAAACAGATCATTGCATCACAAAAAACAAGTGGAATCCAGGAAACCGAAACCTGGTGTTGTAGTTCACATTTAGTATCAGGTGATATTAATTTATGCTGTGTTTTTTGATGAAGTGATAGCTTAAGTTACTTATTAAGTTACCTTCTGGAGGGCTGTTAGACAAGTTGATGGTGTTGTTTTGGCGTAGTTATGGCTGATAGAAACTATTTCACCAGCAGTAAATAACAATAAAATAATAAACGGAATATTTGCGTTGTCATCCTTTCAACGTCTAATCGGACGCTACAGTACTGTATGGCTACCGTTAATTCTCAGTTAAGCTTTTAGTGTTAGCATCCTTTATTTGGCTACATTTGTCATCACTGAAATGACCTAAAAGTAACTGAAACTGAGGCTAGTCCACTTTTCCAATTCCATACTAGTTGTATGAATCATTGTCAAGTCCAGTTGCTCTTAATTTGATCTGATGATCCACATTTTTCCTAGTCTCGCTGTATTTACTGATACATTTCACCATGTTTTTGCCACTCATAGCCCCAGGCGCCAGTGACGTTGTTTCCTACCCTCTATTTTCTGAACTTGAACTGATGGGGATCACAGGATGTTGTAACTCCCAGCACAACGACAAAGAGGAGCACAAAGCAACCCAGTAGTTATAGTAGATAGTTCTACAGTTAAACATAAAGCTAAAGATCCAACAGTAATGCAAGCGTTTATGAATTGATTACGACAAAAGTAAGTCATAAATATGTTGTTTTCAACACATTTAGCATTGACAGCACTGACAACAACGTTGTTGGGATAATTTTCTAAGATAACTCATGTGGATGGTGAAAGGTTTCAGGAACAGCTTAGCCACGTTAGGTACTCACCTTTTATCGGAGGCCCGAAGCACTTTAGCAAACACCTCCAGCTCACAGAACTCTCCTCCGAGCTGACAGAGGCGGCCCTGCTGGTAAAGCTGAGGCACACAGAGAGGGTTAGGGTTAGATGGAGCGCAGATCCACTGAAAACAACCTCAAACCTCTTCAAATTCCACCAGAAACACAATGTGGAGTCTACAGTTAATAACTTATTAAACACAGATTTTAGTTGTTAACCTAAAGATGTTCAAAGTACAGTTATATAATGATCATTGCTTTTATTCCAAATGAAGTAATTTTGCATTCTTGAAAACCGGGAATATTTTTGTTAACAATGTATTGATTCAGACAGACAGCCACAATATTCCAGTAGAGAGAGGCAGAGGCTGCAGCTGCATTTAACCTGCCAGAGAAAAGACCGAGCAGGAACCAGCCAGAAACTTGACTAGCCACGCGAGTGATTGTTATCCCATACCAGCTGAAATGTAATCATTATGCTGTGGGTCGTTTTGTTGGACGCTGTACCTGACGCCCGCCCCAAGGGAATCTGTGTGCACCTGCCTAACTATACTGTGGACATAGATTTGCTAGAGACATTAAAATCCCAAAGGTAAATCGGAGAAGTAAACAAAAGCCAGCACAACGAGGATGGCAGACGACCACTGAGTGAGTTATTGTTGTCTCATAAACCTGTTTGGTCAACTATGTTTTAGCTACAGGAGGTCAAACATTTCGTCAACGAGCAAACACTCTTCTCAGAATGCAATATTTGCATTCTTGTTACACAGGTGTGGTGTTTTTTTAATTCATGTCTTTTCGTAGTTCTATTCCCAGATTCCCTCACACTGATTGCAAATCCACGCAAAAAGAGTTTTTTTTTTTTTTTTAAACTTCAAGTGATCCTTCAGAGGAGGGGTGTCAAACTCATTTTAGCTGAGGGGCCGCGGACATCCAATCTGATTTCAAACAGGCTGAACCAGTAACATAAAAGCCCAATAACCTATAAATAACCATAACTTCAAATTGGTCCCTTTGTTTTAGTTCATTATGAAATTGTTTACCTTTGCCGAACTATCAATTTACAAAACGTTAATGTGAATAACGTGGACTTTCTGAAGATTCGACCCTCTGGCGGGCAGGTTTTGGCCTGCAGGCCGTATGTTTGACACCACTGCTTTAGAGTTCAGACAATACTGTCTGCGGTTCAGAAGCAAACAAACGAAATGCTGATGTCTGACCAGTCATCAAAATGCACTGAGCTGGAAGTTGTTATATACAGTGGTTCTCCATGGTGACGGGCTCTACCAGTTAAAGCTACATCTCTTCAACTGCATTTGTAGCATTAAATCTCACTTAAGATTGTGTATGTTAATAGAGACGTTTTATTTGGGTTGTGCAATGTGGAACACAGGCTTGTAAATTTTATTTACATACGCTTCACTCGTAAAGCTCACAGTCACAGTCAACTGGCATAAGGGAAATACCAATGTGCCAGTGTTATAGTGCTCTTGGGCCACGTTTGCAATATCTGAAAGGAAGTATAATGAGAGGATCTACTTAGGGGAATTACAGCTTCAAGGGCTCAAGTAAAAATGTTAGCATACCAATGTTAGCATTTAGCTTGTGTGTTACAATCTTAACTTCCCCATGATATTAAAACTTAAAAGTTTGCATAGGCAGGATGTGATGTGGTTCCCTGTATGTAATTGGCCCTGATGACAGGATGAGACACAATCTGCTTCCTGGCTGCAATGTGGACAGTGATGGTTTTATTGTGCTGAGAGCTGTAAACTGAATTGCCAGCGTGGGATAAATAAAGTTTTCTGAGTTGAACCGACTGGAAGAAAGTCAGCTAAGCTCTCCAATCAAATGAAATTAATTGTGTCTCTGAAATACAGCATATGAGTTGTCATTTGGGATCGTTGTGAATTTGAGTGAGAAGTTTTATGTCCTGTTGTCCTGTTTTATGTCCTCATTTGATGATGACCCCTCTGCCGACTTGGAGAGGTTACAGAAAGACATCTACTACTTTTGGGACACATTGTGTCACCAGCATTTAACTTTACACAATTGAACCAGATGGTAGTACTATTTTTGCTGCGGAAAAGTAGTTAGTAGTCAACTTTCAGTTTCCATGGAAATGTGAGACATGCCACCAAATGTCTACACGATGTTTTGTAACCTTTAGCTCATTTTGAGTTAGATAACAACTTTGTCATATCTCATAGTTGCAGTTGCTGTAAACAGTGACACCCCGAGAACAACTTGTGGCAGTAATGCCAAGGACTAAATGTGGGTTAAAAGAGATTCTGTATCACTCTGTCTCTTTCTACCAGAACAACACGACTACTTCCAAGATATTGACTTATTTTCAAAAGTTTCTCTGCAGTAGTAGTACTGGAACAGTACAACAGTGTGTTTCCGGGGCTCCAACATACCGCACAGACTGGCTTTTTTTAGCCTTCAAAACATACTGCATATTTTACAAAACATTACAGTAAAGCGCTTTATCTCATGCTTGTGTTATAAATCAGAACTAATTACAAGAAAATCAAAGGTTTCACAGTGACTGGTACATTTTCTTTGACAAACGTTGACATTTAGTGCAGTGTCGTGCGCATTAATAAAATCTATACCCTTTGTACATACTTGCGTAAGGCGCTTTCTTAATCGTACTACTGAGGACACAGACTTTATTCCCTTTGTGTTTCCTTTCCTAGGAATTTGGTCAATTTTAGCACAGTGCTTTGTGTTTGTTTTCAGGATATTGCAAACTTTGCTTTGACTTGGCTTGTATGCACAAATGTGAAATACATTTTGTACATTTGGCAATACTGGGTTCCTCTGCATATTTATGAATACAGACAGAAGGACCTCTCCATCCTCCTGTCTGACAAGGACTTTATTCTCTGTTTTTATTCTCGTTGGTTCACACTGAAGACTTGGTGCCACCTAGATTGTTGCAAGTTCTCAAAACCTCACATACACAGTAATATGAGATGGACTATCAACAATGGCGCAATTGTATTTGCATGTAAAATGTATTTCATACTTCATAGCCCTCAGTTCAGCCTATGCCTGGAGGTAATCAACATTAGTTCTTTTGGGCCTTTTTGTCTGTTTGCCGGGGTTTGTAGAAGCCTGTGTGAACCCTGTCTCATCCTCGTTCCATTGTTGACATTTCCAAAGCAAACTTACCTACTAAGAAACATAATTTCTTGGTGACAGGGACCTCACCGAAGGGGAATTTTACTCGTCTCACACAGACAGTGGATAGTGATGATGTTATTAAGATTAGCCTAGCATGCCGTGGGTTGGTGGACATAGCCTTCTGTCATTGTTCTCGTACATTATACTTAACTATATCTAACCAGCAGCTAGCAGATGTGAACACGTGAAAATAAGACAATTTTAAGACCATTATGGGTTAAATGTAAGACCTACACGAAGTTTGGAAAATAAGGAAAGTCAGAGGCACGGAAATACTTTCAAAATAACAAAATTCATAGTCATTCAACTATGAAACCAGCATATCCATGGGGTGGGTCCACTAATGAGGAACAGAAATATAATGGGCCAGGGCCAGAGGGGTCATACTGCAGATGAAGCGGAAATAAATGGACGAACGTTTTTAAGACTTCACTAAGATTTAAATTTAAGGCCTGAAATTGGGATTATCAAATTTTTGACTTTTTAAGACTCTGCTGAACCCTTGTTTTAGTATTTTTGACAAATGAGATGGTTCTTTTAAGGAAACTCCAACGCAGTCTTTACACGAATAAACATTATTATTATTAACACCTTAAGGAGGGAAACAACAACAGAGGCTTTGGTGTCAGATTTGAAGATGGATGTCCATCACAGTAGCTAGTGTACTTCACAGAGGCTGCATTTAAATTGCACACTGGGCTTGTGTACATAGCCTTTTATAGGCAAATGTAGTCATCTCGTGGTTGGAGAACATGTGCAGACTGTATTCCACAGTGATATTTCTGACGTGGTACACGGGCCTGTTTGTGTTTTAGTACAGATATGTGGTTTGACTGCGGTTTATTTCAGCATGTCTGCCTTTATAAAACACGATGAAGCTACATGTAATGAAGTAGGCCACCGCAGCTCTTGTCGAAATCTCTGACCCCACCAAAAAAACACTTGGTTTACATGACAACACCGAACCAATTCATTTCACACGGTACCTGATGTGATTAGCCACAGGGTCGATGTCGTTTACGGCAGCTACCCCAACAAACCTTCATTGTGCTCAAGTGCAAACTAAACCAGCTTGAATGCTAAGCAAACGCCAGCCAGAATTAGCCCATCTCGAGCTAATTCAGTCACCTAAAAAGCATCTTTGTCTTCAAAAGCTGGCGTAACGTTGTCGATATTTAGCTTACGTTAGCAGCAATGTTAGCAGCTGATTGTGGAAACTCAGCCAGGATGGTGACTGTCACCGAGCCTTTGGCTGGCAAGCCTTACCTTATAATAGACATCGAACTGTATGTTTTCTGGGAGCGAGCGGATGTCCCTTCTTGATCGGCTGTAGTTGTCCACCACCGCCGAGATAGCCGTGTTGTACAGGGTTTCTGGGATCCATTCGAGCTCCACCGCAGCCATGTTGTTTTCCCTCTCCAAAAAAAAAAAAAAAAAAAAAAAAAAAAACAAACTCTTCCTACATTCGCTACCTCACAGCGACTAAAACGCTTCCTCTGCAAGTCCTCATACAATATTCGCTTTGTACCGAGGCTACAGCACCTGTTATTAAAAAAATACGCGGACGCCGCTTTTCTAAAGCCGCTGTTTAATTTCCATCTTTCTCCTTCATCTCCGATTATACGTCGACCCTACAGCAGTTCCGTGGCCCCGTCCCGACGTAGGCGGTGACGTGATGACGTAATTGTGCAGTCCCTCTATAAAACCCATCTTTTATAAACAGTCCATGTATAAAAAAAGAAAAACAAAGATTTTGTAAGTTGTTTTTTTTGCGGTACATAATAGTTTTCCCGTTTTTTTGTGGGATTATGATCCATACAGATTTTAGCCACACGAAGAGATTTTGCTTTAAAAAAAATCCATTTACATAGGAACATAATTAACACACACAACTTACTGCTTTCTGAATGGGGGGTGTTGTTGTTGTTGTTTATTTGGAAAAAAACACGTTGGTATTCTCACAGTTTTATTTGATGTGACAGAATGTGTCGGTTCACAGATTCAAGATCAGACGAGATCTGAGAAATATAGTAAAATAGTAATGTCAAAAATATTTTGTAATCAACTGAAAATTTTATTTATATCAAAACCCTGAAACCCCTGATGAAGATTATTCTCTTTCATAAGAAGACTTTCATTTCAAAGGATAATACCAGCTTAGGAATTTGAGTGAAAGGTTGAGTCTCTAAAAAATATTTACCCAGTAGTCATTTGATTTAATGACAGAAGCCCTCAAACTGCATGGACTGTTTCATTTGCTTGATAACCCATGCTATACTAGAACGATTTGATAACTTTCCATAACATTTTACAGTGATGTCAGTAACTTGTTCAACTCGTTCTGCTGGAATATTATCCATGTATCATGATATGTAGTCAGTGACACTTAGTCAGCAATGTTTTCCTGGAAGTTTCTGTCTCTACCCAACCGTTCTGCTCAAGGTTTCTTACTGTTAAAAGGGGTTTTTCTTTGCTTCCCTTGCCTTAAGGCATACTATGGAGGTTTTAGGACGAGTTTTGTTTTGTATTGTTATTGACACTGTATAAATTACAATTATATATCAACCTCATCTCATCCTACCCTGCAGTCCATATTTACCTTCATTTTTTTTAAATTTATAATTATGATATACATAATACACACTGACGTATTCGCCAATGTGTGAAATACTGGAATTACACGCCGCACCGCACATTAGCGCTTTACACAGCGATTACAGTACTTTTTCCAACCTCTAGAGGGCAACATCTGCGCTTACTTCGCCATGTCCACGCAGTAGAAGAAGGGCAACTCTGACGTCAACGCGTCGGAGCATGCCTACTACGCTCGAACATAAACAAAGGCAGGACGTTGTTTCAAATTGTCCTGTTGTTTTTGTATGCGAACAATACAGGAACGTTGTGTGTGTCTTATTTCTGGAGCAATGGAAGAAACATTATTGATTCGAGCGAGCGTGTTTACCGACCAAGGAGGTAGAAAATACATGGAAGATGTGACCGAGGTCATAGTAGAGCCCGAGCCGGGAGAAGAGGAGCCGACGTCGGGCGAGCCGGAGGAGGGCAGTGGGGGAGACTGTACGGTCAGTTCTGTGGACCGGGATACGCATCCGGACTGGACCGGGGAAACCGTGGAGTCCCCAGACGTCTCGGGTACATCACGCGAACCCGAACGAACGGAAGGCCTGATTATATCGGAGGGATCCCCTTTACCGGGAGGTCGGAACCCGAACACCGCGACTCGTTCCCGCCGTTCCGTGGCGTTCTTCGCGGTGTTTGACGGTCACGGGGGTCGCGAGGCTGCGCAGTTCGCACGAGAATATCTGTGGGAGTTCATGAAGAAGCAGAGGGGCTTCTGGTCAGACTGTGACCGGGAGGTCTGCTCGGCTATACGGAAAGGATTTGTAGCCTGTCACCACGCTATGTGGAAGAAGCTACGTAAGTTCACCACCACCATATCAAGCGGCTACGTGTTTATCAGCTGTCAGTGTTTTGCCACATGTGTTCCTGTCCCTCAGTTTGAATAAAATTAACGACAAACCTTCATATAAGACCAAATGTGACCTACTCCCTTTGAGTTTTTACCTGTTACCGTAGCGCAGCGAACACTACTAGCTCGTACGTAATGTAATGTATTTACTCGAAGCTTCTATGGACTCGGTAAAGCGATGTTCCCCAGCGATGTACGTAGCGGCCCAACTTTTCAAAAAGGCACACCCAAGACAAAATACAGTGTGAAGCATTTGTTTGCGTTGCTGCTTAAATGCCGAACGAACCGAGCCTTTCGGTTAGCAACGGGGCTAACAATGTTAGCCATAGCCACTTCACTACAGACAAAAGCCTGTCCCAGTGGACCGAATATACAGATCTGAATCTTTTATTTTGTGTTATTTGTGTTCTTTGTATCGATGTATATATAGATATATATATATTTATAAACAAATATATATATACACATACATGCTTATTAACCAATAAAAACTAAATAGTGTATAAGTTAGTTTGAGTTAGCGGGTACTGTGTCTCTCAGACACCGGCAGTCTGCTCATCTGTCTGGTGGGGATGTGCGTATCGATCCAAAACATCGATACTTCAGTGTTATTTATAATCGATCTTCACATCAAAATATCGATACCAAGTCCGCTTGCACAATCAACACATTTATGACAAATCTGTAATTAGTTCTAAAAAGATAAATAGCATGAGAGAGAGGGAGGGCAGGGAAATGCACTCTCAGACCTCTGTGATAAAAGGTCTTTAGAGAGACAGGCAACGTCCAGGTATATAGTGAAAATACTTCACAGATATATGCATGTAGGTCACGTCAAGTTGACAACTTGCTGTTATTTCTTAACATAAACATATAAATGGGAAATGATAGAGAAAGCAGAATGTGAATGTGTTTTGTCAAAGTTCAAGTTCTCTTATGCTCCAACTTCAGACCACTCTGTCTGGTCCAAAAAGAATAATATCTAAGTCAGAGCGACTGTTCTTACTTTCACTTTTGCCCAGTTTATCAGCTGACTTGTTGATTGCACAGATTGCCTTTAATTGCTGTATGAAGGAAAAGCCTGACATTTGGCAGCTTGTTTAATTCTTACCAAGAGGTAGAAAATACATTTTTCAGAATTACATTCACAAGTGTTCATTTTAAAAGTCATCATTTACGTAGTAGACGAAATATTTTCAAGTAGACGTCTGAAAGTATCGATGTCGGGTGATATTAGCTTTGGTATGACTTGGTATCGAACCGTGGTATCGCACATCCCCGCTGGCCGGTGACGAGACTTGTCAGGGCATGTCAGCTGTTTCCCAGCTGGTCACAGATGATCTCAACGAGTTTCTGTTCGGCGCATGTCAGATTTTGCGTGCAGTACAAAGACTGCTCGGGGACAGATATGAGCTGACTTCTGGGCCACAATGTCCTCATCATTCTCAGTAGAGGCTTCCTCCGATGAGAAGTTGAGATAAGAAGTATATGAACACAAGATCATTTTGACAAATGAGATGGTTGTTTTAAGGAAACTCCAATGCAGTTTTCACATTAATCTTTAACTTATTTTCTGCTAATAATTTTGCTTTTCTGTTGCACGTGTGGTTCAGTCATCAATAAGCAGGCTGTTAGCAGTAAATGTTCATTAACTTATTAAACCTCATTAATGTCCCCTCTTCCACCTCCTCAGCTGAATGGCCAAAAACCCTCACGGGCCTTCCCAGTACATCTGGCACCACAGCCAGCGTAGTTGTCCTCAGAGGAAACCGCATGTACGTGGCCCACGTTGGGGACTCTGCAGTGGTTCTAGGGGTGCAGGATGACCCCTCGGTCCCGTTCATCAGAGCTGTGGAAGTCACGCAAGACCACAAACCTGAGCTGCCCAGAGAGAGGGAACGCATCGAAGGGCTCGGAGGAAGGTAAAAAATCAACCCATATCATTCTGTCGCCAGAAGTTAAATGTCAACACGTTAAACAACCACTTTAAATTAATAAAGCTTTGCTGAAAGATTGCTGTGTATAGTACATAGACATATATTGATAATATGTCCCAAAATAGAGAAGATCAAACTAAACACTCTTTTAAAGTACTGCGGGGCTAGATGCTGAACTTAAGCATGTAGCCTGCAACGTTGCGAGTAATTTCTACTTGTGTGCTCGTCAGTCCGCTTCGCCTTGTAACAAACGCTAGTCGGCGTAATTTTTTCCACTTATGTTAATTTTTGTTTCTACTTCCTGCTTCACTTTCAACAATGTCGACGGGAACTTTCACCAAAATTTCCCTGAACATGAGTCATACAGATATTTGTGTTTCAAAACAGTCTATTTGATAATGGTGGAGATGGGGAAGCAGCTGGAAATAATAAAGCAGGAACATGCAAAAACCAAGCGGAACCAATCACAGCTCTTGTGGTCTGCGGCTCCGCAGCGCGTAGTTACATTTCCTGGGAGGTGCACGTCGGGCTACGACGTTAGGTTCTGTGTGGAGTCTAAACAATAAGGCAGCCTTATTCACGGAAAATTCAGTTTTTGTCTTTGGAGATGTCAAAAATTTCTAAATTGCTTAATCCAGATTATTTCTCCCTCTCTTTTCACCACCAAGCTTTCTCTTTTTACACTGCCTGGCCAAAAACAGTGGTCACACAGACTTTAGCTTTGATTACAGGACACATTTGCTGTGGCATTATTTTGATATTCAAGTCTATAGTGTCATTTCTTGATGTGCTTCAAGCCACAGTTCCTGGCTGTGCTGGTCTGATGGATGAATAGACATAACTCTGAAATCCTGTTACGTTCCAGTTACCACGTGTGATTGAATTAAAATGCTGATGACGTGCTGTGGCCCCAACTTAAAGATGTGAGCACTAGATGCTGGAAATTTAGGATTAACCCCGTGATACTTCTAGGAACAATGCAAACCCCAGTCAGGACCCACACTCTACACACTGATTGTTGCCGAGAAACATCTCTTTTGCACAACAGCAAATCAAAATGTTATCTGCCCCGAGGAATGATGTCGTTTATGTGGTCTGTGGCATGTCAAGTGATAAGATGATTAACGCCTATTGACCGTCTTTGCTTAGACGACAGGTTAAACTCCATAGATACAAGGAGGAGCTGTGGGTGCAATCCAGGTCAATTGCATGTCATAGAACTTTTATTTTATTTTCTTTTACTAGTAGGACTGGGCCAAAAACTAAGATCTGTTTTTGTCATTGTTACATTTTTCTTCTGTCTACACTGCCTAAACTCAAGACAAAACATTGTTCAAACGTGATTTTTCGAATTACAACTAACTGACTGAATTTTGATAGTTTTTGTTCATGAAATGGTCTTTTCCAGCAGAATATGTTTTTATGTAGCCGTGCACCACTTTAAGAGAACTTTCTGCCGAATAAGAATAACAACATTAGAGCAGTGTCACCCACAGTGACACTGCCTTATAAAGGCTTCGTGGTTCTGCTGCTTCCATCACTGCCCTGTCTTATCATACTGGATGACACTGGAAACCAAGACTTACAGTTTTTGCTGTTACATAACACAGCGGTATGTTCCATGTTGGGTGAAAAGAGAGGCAGAAATAATCTTGGTTTTGGGTACGTTCAAAAACCAAAACTCGAATTAATTAAATTAATTCCATAAGTCACGCAGCTTTACTCAGTAGAATTGGCAAAGGAAAATATAGTGGTTATTTATACAGCTTTTTAAAGTTGTGGTTTTCCATGTATTGATTTAAAAAAAAAAAAACATCATATGTTGCAGCATTTTTTCCGCACAGCGTAAAAACGTCGAGAGCTGCACCACCCGGGATTCACTTTTAAAGCACAATTGATTTGTAAAGCTTGACTGTTTTTATTTGTTGCAATAGTTTTAGCCCCGTGTACTGAAATGAGCTGGCGGCTGCGCGTAATCCTCGGTGCTACAGCCCAGTGAATGTGCCCTTACCCTCTTCTCCCCTCTTCTATCTCTTAACAGCGTGATCAAGAAGTCTGGAGTGAACCGGGTGGTCTGGAAGAGGCCGAGGCTCAGCCACAATGGTCCAGTCCGTCGGAGCACCGTGATCGACCAGATACCGTTCTTGGCGGTTGCTCGGGCTCTAGGTTGGTAAAATCAGATAATCACAGTAATCACAGTGAATAACCTGTTCGTGAAGGCTGTGCATGCAGATGACTAGTGTATGATTACTGAAGGAATCTGACATGTAAAAGGCACCCAGGACCTAGAAAAGGACAAGAATGTTTTTTACTTGAATGATACATAACTGTATAGTCAACTAATTCATAGATATGCTTCATGCGAAATTTAGAGAAGAGTAGCTGCAATGGGAACAGCTCAGTAAACAATGCCTTCTTTAATCGGAGCGTTCCTCTACTAAAGTTTTTCTTCTCTGCACCAGGCGACCTGTGGAGCTACGACTTCTACAGCGGGGAGTTTGTGGTGTCTCCAGAGCCGGACACGAGTGTGCTGATCCTCGACCCCAGAAAGCATCGCTACATCATCCTGGCCAGTGACGGTCTGTGGAATATGGTGCCGCCTCAAGAGGCCATCTCCATGTGTCAGAACAATGACGAGGAAATGGTCAGTGATAATTCTTTAGCGCTTTCTCACTTTAGACTAGAGATCGGATACGTGTTTTAGGTCCGATGCCGATACTGATTTTTTTACATTGGCACTGGCTGATGGCCGATATTCTGGTGCTGCTTTTTCTTCCTCCATTTACATGATAAAAATGACACAATGGTAACAAATGTTACAAGTCTCAATTTAACGAAAAACACGAACATTTATTGACCTCAAAGAATATTTAATGCTCTTATGCATCCAAAGTAACAGGTAAAACACAAGGTAGAACACAAGTAATGGAAACTGTCAAAAACACATTTAAAAAATAAAAGGGTTTAGTGTACTTAATTCTCATTCATGTAATTTCTTTGAATGTATTTTGGCATAACATATTTGAATATAAGTAGTGTTGCATTATCATCTTTGTGGAACTTAGTACACATTTAAATAATAAAAGGGTTCAGTGGACTTCTACCTTCTTTCAAGGGAGTTGCTGCTGTTGGTTTCCATTGGGAGGGGCAATGTATGGGCTGCACGGTCCACAGCGTCTCCAGTTTGCTATTATAAAAATAAATGTATTGGCGAATATCGCTCCATGATTAGCATATTCATGAAAAATTGTCATTCAATATCATTTTACTGAATTAATGTTCATAGTTTTAGCATTATTTTCATTGAAAAATTGCTGTCTTCAATATAATTTTCACACTGCAAATTAATGCTGAGGGGCCAGATTAGACTCTTTGGTCGGCCGCTTTAGTTTTCTATGCTGGACACCTGTGCTTCAGACCGACAAAGATGGGTGTCTTATTCCCCTTCATGTGTAGGTTGTTGCCTGTAGTTGACTAAAGTCTCGCTAAACGAACGTGATCAAAAGGCCCCTGAGTGATACTTGAGTAATAAGCGATGTGCACAGTGTAATGTCCAAACCCTCGTATCCTCGTGTCAGCACCTGTCAGTGTAATAAGTGCCTTCTGTGCTGCAGGCACCGTGTGGGGTATCGAGTGCCAGGCAGCTGGTCAGCCATGCCCTCCTGAGGTGGCGTCAGAGAATGTTGCGTGCCGACAACACCAGCGCCATTGTGATCGCCCTGCAGGAGCCCGGGACCCCGCAGGACACCTTGCACCACGAGGAGGTGCTGCTGGACCTCGCCAAGGTGTCCCAGTGTCCACCCACCTCCCTATCCCGTGCCAACACTCCTCTCCTTCAGGTATCCCACTGTGGGGTGAATTAAAGGATCATTCTATCTTGAGACACAGAAGATTACAGGCATTTTTATTGTTGTGAGAATTCAGAATCTTGTGGTTTATATGTGTATATACAAGGAAGAAAACTGCTTTAATCTTGCATGTGCACTAGGAAGTAGTGTTGCCTTAATAACCACTAGCTTCTGCTCTTTGTTGAGTTCTTGTCTTGAGCAGATGAGCGAGGCTCAAAGTACTGGCTAATAATCAGCAGCCATAAAACCTCACTGTATTAGTCCCAAGCTGTCACAGGAGACTTAAGAGGATGTAATGCACACATGCGGTTTAAGAGCTGCCCTTCATTGTGTTTCTTCTGTTCTCTTTAACCGCAGCGTCCGCCGGAGGAAGACTCCCCCTCGGCCATGTGCGACCTCCTCCCCGCCTTGGAGCGACGCGACGGGCTATCGGGAAGCAGCAGCCTGTACCACATGAGCCTGTGCGACCCGTTCGACCTGACCTCGCTCTGTTCAAACGGCAGCGCCGAGCAGCCCAGCCCGTCCGGTCCCGCCGACAGGACAGTTGGCGGCAGGGCGCACAACAGCAAAAGAACTATAGACGGGTCGTCGTCGTCGTCGTCGCCGCCGCCGCCCGGTCAGGGCCAGTCGGCAAAGAGAGCCCGGCGCAGGACTGCCGACAGGCCGCCGCTGGTCCAGCATAACGCGGAGAAGACTCAAAAGGACTCTAACAACGTCTCCCCGATTCTGCAGCAGCATAATAAAACCACGGTGTGCGTGTGCTGAAACACACGCACACTCTCACACACGCACCTACCTGCTGCCTCCTACTGTCGTCTCCAGTGGTGTTTCTGTTCCTCGTGTCTGCAGCGCGTCGGCACATTGTCACGACTCGAAGCGACCTTGCCGCAAAGGTTGCGGAAAGACTCGTGCTGACGCTCGGCACCGGTGCAGCCGTCACTCGAGAGCAGGTCTTTTCGGATGGATTTTCATTTCGTGTCCTCCCTGAATTGCTCATTAACTGTGTCTTACATCGCCTCTGTTTTTGCTAACAGTTGTAACAAGCAAGTGTGACTGATGTCGCTGGTGTAAATATTATACATTTTATAGATGGTATTGAGAAAGTAAGTCAAACTGTTGATTTAAAACAGATATCTATTTTTTTATTCATCCTTTGAGGTACAACGATGAAAAAAAAAATTCCTCTTTTAGATTAGCGCCAACACAGCTTTCATCTCCGACTCCTCACTCTGAAACACATTACGTGCACACGCCCTGTGTTTTAATCATATTTATGTATCGTTATTCAGTTTAACAGTTTATTTAATCATTGGAGATGTGTCTTGAATATAAACTGAAGGTGCTGCTACAGTCACAAACCAGTAAGCTACTACATTGTGTACATATAAATATATGTAATGTGTGTCGGTAACATGTTTTCCTTTAGCAAGTAAACATTAGACTTAACACATCAACCCCCACACACACAAGGTTTCTAATAATGGAAGATGTTTTTAAGTTCTTAAGGGATAATTGTACTTCTTGTTCTTTTTAATGAAGCATTATTTCTGTTCATACATCAGTGATTTTTTTTTTTTAATTTTTTCCCAAGAATGCCTTTCAACAGCCCTCTGCTTTTGCAGATGTTGATACTGTTTCTAAAATGATGACGAATCACCTTCTGAGTTTGCTGAACATCCAGGTGGCCTGATAGCACAGACTTCCTTTGGTTCTGGGGGACTGACCAAAACAAATCTGAAGTTTACAATCAATGTTTTTGGTTATTTTACGCTGCCATGCTTCCATTTGGGCTGAACTGGAGGTTTCCAAGTTGTCATGTTTCCATCACAAATATGTTCCTGCCACCTATTTTTTTTAATTTTTTTTTTTTATCCCATTTGGAACAAGACAATAACTGCTGCTTCTGTTCTGTTGAATCCAATTGAGAGGTTCCTTCTACAAGCCATCGTCCCTCCATGCTGCAGCTGCTGTTGTTTTGCTGTATGCTCAAGGCTCATTTGTGAGGAAATCCACTTTGCATGGACTTTCTAGGAGAATATTTTTGCACCTTAAATGTCTTTGAGAAGGAAGATGTTTTATTTAAAAAAAAAACAACGCGTCTCGGGATGAATGACGTGATTGGAGTTTGATATGAACTCACTGCACATGTAAGGTGTCAAGTGACAAATAATGAAATCTGCTAGAACCGAATCTTTAAGCTGAGTGGAGTTTGCAGAACAATGGCCGCGTTGCCTCCGGTTTTGTTACGAAGGTGTATGATTCAGACGATGCATTTTACCTGGAAAAGTATGACCATCACACGGAAAAGACAGATGTCTCGGTCTTCGTAATCCCCTTGTTACACGATGATGTATTTTCCCTGAGTTAAGTGCAATTTCTACAGGAATTTGTAGCACTATGAATTGGTCCAAACATATTGTACATTAACGAAATGGTAATGTTCCTGTTTGACATGTTATCTCTACAAATACACTCTGTTACTGGCTTGTGATCCATGGGTTTGGATTTTTATATATGCTATTTTTGAGAATTCTCATAAATCTTTGTCTACTCCTTTACTCTGTTGAATAGTCACATCTGCTGTGCGAACAGCAAACGTGCATGTGTACAGTATAAATGTGAAAAATGCTTGTCTGGAAATGAACTTATTTAAATAAAATGCTCTGACATGAAGTAATAACTAATGTTTACAAGTTGATAGTAGCTTATTGGTAATTCTTTTCCCCTTGATTGTTTTTGCTTTAAACCAGTAAATTTGTAAAACACAATAGTCCACAATGGCTCATATGTTATAGTTAAAAGTTTTTTTCATTTCAGTACATCATTCATGAACTTCATTCTTACCCATGGCATTTTTATGTGTTCAAATTTATATTTACAGCTGCCAACTCTGCTTTTATCTGTATTATTTTAATCATTTTGCGAAAAGATTTTTTGCAAAATTGATAAAAAATGAAATGGTAAAACCGTCAGTTAGATGAAAGGATGTTTATAAGTAATTAGCATTTTGCAATGGACCACATTCCATCAAAATAAAAGGTTTCTTTAAGGACCTTATGTTTACTGGCGATTACCAACGTCACTTCCGTTGGGTTCTTGTCAATCGTTGAGATGCAAACCAACAGGTCACACTTCGATTTCAAAATAAAAACATAAAAATTGTAGTTAACCCAAATTCGTTTTCATTCTTATATGTGTCGCAGTGTAAGTACCGGCGACGTTACATTCTAATTGAAATTGTACCGAATGATCGTTTTGAAACTAAGTAGAGCCGACGTCCGGTATATATTCCCAGGTCTTTCAGCGTGAGTAGTTTATTCTGAAAGCAATTGGAGGAAGTCATAACGTATAACAAAGCTGGAAACTTTGGGTTAAAATCGCGGGAACAAATGATGAGGAGGTTGGAGTGGACGCACACAGCTCGTTTTAGCTAATTTCTTTTTATTTGCATGTTAGAACATTTTTAATGCCTGGCGTCACTATTTTACCATGGGGTATGCATACCAGTAATCCGCCAGTCAAAGTAGCGACAGAAAAGTTAGCAATAGCTCTTCATGGTTAGTGGGTAGAAGCTAACAAGTAGCTGTTTCTAACCTGAGGTAGGTGACAACTTCAGACCACAGACTGTAGAGAAAATAAAATCAACTGTAACGTTCATTAAACAGTTGGTTAATTGTTAACAAACTCTTATTTCCGTGTGACAGTACATTGAACTTCTGAGTCAATGAGTCGCTGTAGTAAATAAGCTAGTTAGTCATGTTCTAGTGACCTTTTACTAGTATAATGTGTTGTTAATGTTTTAGTTTGGAGCCGTGACGGAGGAGCATGGCTACATCACGTGTAGAGTACACCATCGGAGGGGTGAAGATCTACTTCCCCTGCAAGGCTTACCCATCCCAGCTGGCTATGATGAACTCCGTAAGTAACTTAAAACATGTGCCTCTTCAACTAACCAATTAAGCGAACTGGCATCACACGTGTGGGCCCATGATAAATGATAGGAATCATCAGACTGCTCATAATAAACAATTATCCATCATCTATGCACCTGTACGTGTTTATGCGGTGCAGGACTGGAGACCAGGAATTAGACACTTCACAGCCGAATAAAGCAACATGCTGCCAGTGGAGCAAATGACAAAAAAAAATATTTTCAGGGGACTCAGAGAAGTGATGAAAATGCTGCGGATAAATGTGTAAACGTCAATAAATCTTCACTTTGAAGGAATCTCCTTAGATTATTTGAACTAACCATCCACTAAAAAGCAAAAGGCTTTCAGGAGTCATTTGACAATGATATTAAAACACAAACAAACTCGCACCAGCAGAATTTATGAATGACAAACAACAACACCAAACGTTATAAAGCTTTGAATAACAAATGTGTCCCAGTTTGTTTGGGTTTTGGAGCCAGACTTTTTCAGGACTGCTTGTTCCTGTTCTGACACCTGTAGGAAATTTTGAGTGCATTTTGGAATTAACATCAGTGTTTAAACTGAACTTTGTAGTGTGTTGTGGGCAATAGTAAATATTAGTTGGACATTTTGTAGTTGTGTTATTAATCATGTTGTGTCTTCAGTTGAACTGTAAATGCAGTTAGCTGACAGTTTATATGTGTCTGTACCTCGTCTGCAGATCATCCGAGGGTTGAACTCTGGGCAGCACTGTTTGCTGGAGAGTCCCACGGGAAGTGGAAAGAGCTTGGCCCTGCTCTGCTCCTCTATGGCCTGGCAGCGAGCTCAGTTTGGTAAGCCTGCCCTCGCACCATGTAATAGAAAACAAGGGGCAAATCAGCCCCCTGATTACTGCAGAAGTCTGTCTCACTCCATCATTTCTTATTTTCAGATTTCAGCCTTGGAAACTACAACATGTAAAGCTCGATGAACAAACAATTCTTAATAATAATAATTTATGATAAGGGATTCCTTGTCTTAAAGATGTCAAATGTTTGTAGATATAATCACATGATTTACTGTTTGCCATTATTACCTTCCTCATGAACTGATCCGGGGACGTTGTCACTTACAGTTGCGTCTGTTTCTCTGTGCAGCTAAACTGCGAGAAGGAGGCGCTGTGGAGAACAAGAGCCAGTCGGATAAAAACTTTGGAGACTGTAAGAAGTCCGATGCCTCTGCTTCCTGTCAGTGTAAGTGCCACATCAGAGCCAGCCGGGCCGCAGCTACAGCTACAGCTACAGCCCCAGTCAGTGCTGATGCTGATGCTGTTGTGGACCTCACCAAGACACCCACCAAAGAGACAGCTCAGCCTTTGCCTCCAGCATCACAACATAGTAAGCAATACTTTGTTATTGTATTTGAAATATACTGTACATGTCATCCTTTTCGTCCGTACACGTCTTATTTTATTATTGTAGTGGCTGTGCTTAATTTAACTTGTGAGGCAACTGAATTCTTGCGAGATCTACTGCTGAGTTGTTTCTACCCTTATTTAAACTGTTTCTAGGGACAAAATCTAAGACAGCACATATTGGTTGACTAGAATACCAGTAGAAAATGTATCTGTTTAGTGTAAATATTAAAAGTAAAGACCATCTTCTTAAATGTATGCAAACGTATGCCGTTTTCTGCCTTTACAAATCAAGCGGACGGACAAATTGATCATGAAAATTAATGATGTTCCAACTCTGAATGTTAATATTTGCTGGTCTTTAAAGCCACTTTGTGATCAACAAACCATTTCACAAATGTTCCAAACAAATATTTTAACTGAAAACAACACTTACACGCGCAACATATTCCTGGTTTTGCCCTTATTCTGGAAAAATAGAATATTTCTGCTAAACTGATTATGTAGCCAATTAAAAACAAAATAAAACAAAATACCAATATTATAGAAACTTCAGCTGGTGGTAGATTTGTTTGAACACAATGACCTTTTTCATTCCTTCAACAAACTTCTGGAAAGGATTGATGTTGTAGCACTTGTACGTATCTAAAAACGATATGGATGACCTGCACAATATCCCAGTCATTCAAAATGAGTAAATGTAATATACTTCTGACCTGAAATGTGAAGTTTTCTCTAACCCTGACCTCAGTCTTAGAGTTGTGTCTGTGTATAGAGAACATATCAGGGCTGTGTATACATTCAAATATTTAATCACAATCTTAAAATTTCCATACTTAGCTTGTATTAACACAACATGCATACCTGTGTTTATTGTATCTAAATGGAATATTTTTCAAGTTTGTTTGGATTAAGGTCAGGACTTTGACTTGGCCTTTCCAAAACATTCATTTTGATCTTCTTTATTCATTGTGTTGTAGAACAACTTGTGTGTTTGCTGCGAAAACCAAGTTTCTGTTAAGATTCAGCTCAATGACAGAGGTTGTATTACCTCAACGTCTCAGCTGCTCATAAAGCTCCCTGCTCAGTTCATAACTCGGTTCACGTCGACACTTAATGCTGGTACATTTTTCCTGGCGAGATCATTCAGTTAAATTTAGAGACCCATCTGGCAGCACTGTGAAGCTGAACTCACTCATTTGTTTTTGCTTTTATACAGGGATTTTTGACCCTGCGGTACTTTTACTGCCCTCTTCAGGGTAAAGTTATTTCCTGATTTCCAAACAAGTTTGGCTGAGATCATATTAATAGAATATGTGCACATTAAAAGGATTTTGCACCATTAACACATTGACAGCCCTAATAAATATATAAATATATGAGACTGTTAATAAATGCAGCACCTTGCTGCAGCTGTAATGTTTAATGTGCTATTATTTCTTTTCTTTCTTTATTTCTACCAAGCAAAGAAATGAATGATAATAAATGTTTTTGTCTTCCTTTACGTATACCGTTAATAGCTAACTAGAGACTAAACATCCTCCAATTCCATAAAAACAGCCTGATTGTTTTGCAGCTTCATTTACCTCACAACAATGGTGGTATTTACTACTTCCAGTCTGGGGCATGCATGAATCATTCCCACTGAACCAGTGACTACGTTTGATTAATTAACACAACCGGGATAATACTCGGCTCAGGGCCACCCAGGGCTCAGGCATTCCCCAGTGTTTATTTCTTTTACTGTATATAAACCAAGCATGTGAGTGTGTTCTGCCTGATGTGTTTCAGCGCCGCTACCAGAAGAGTCCCAACCTAAAAGACATTCTCTCGCCTCCCGTCTGTCTGAGAAGTTCCAGGCTGATCTGGGCTCTGAGCGCCAGAAAGATGACGACTTCCAGCCAGACAAGAAGCGCATTCGCGCCGCAGAGAACAAGGTAGCCATAAATTCATGTTGTGCAAAGGCAAAGTAGCATCAAAATGTGTTGCACAACAGAACAGTCGTTTTGAGATACAATGTGTTATGACAGGATAATCGTATGCAACACATGGATGTGGGAACTGAGATGCTATTTAAGAGACAGTGTTATCTACTTTCTTTTACTTTAATCTTTTACTTCTGAAATAACCAGAACAAACAAGAACTCCTCGCAGGCAGTCAGCGACCAGATATCTGTATCGTGTAGCATCGAAATGTCTTCAAACCAAAATGTTTTCTGTCGACGTGACTTTATTTTGAGCATCGATTCAATCCCGTCCTCATTGTCAGTAGCAGTAAATCTTTTGTGTTTGTTCGTCAGAGCCGAAAAAGGCAGCGCCTGGAGCAGGGAGTCGTGTTCATCGATGATGAGCCGGAGCTTGAAATTGAGCCAACAGCTGGTCAGAGTTGTACTGCAGAGACAAAGAGCGAGGCTGCCGGTTCGTCCTCATCATGCTGCGTGAGTAGGACGCGATTACTGACACACGGGGGCAATGTTGTCCATTTATTTGAGCTTTAAATCCCAGTCAGTGACTGTGGATCGTCTGTGCTGTGTCCAGTGTAATCCAGCTTCTTATTGATTCCTGTTCTTACAGACCTTATCAGTTCTTCACTGCTGTTGTTTTAATGGATCAACTGTACAATCGCTATACACCCAATATAAGGAGATGTACCTTAAACTCACTACCATTTAAATTTTGAGAGAAACCTCATTATGAAAGCCAGAATAATTTACACTGAATGTCTCATTTTCTCAATAAAAAGACTGAATATATTGGCCATGAAAGCATAGGGATATAGCCCACCCCCAGGTTATCCATTGCCTTATAAGTGGTATAATCCACTACCCATGTCATAACCACAAGCTCATGAGTTCCATTTGAAGAGTGTCGCGGCGCGTTCACGATCAGCTCAGCTAGACTTCAAACAAATAAATACCCTTCCCTCATGCTTCTCTTTGCAAGTATGTAGGTTTTTACCTCCCTCTGCCCCTCCACTGTCAGTGCAGGTATTTTATGGTGGCGCATGGGCTTAATTCCCTCAACGATCAAACCTGGATTTTATACCTAGGTTTAAACACACGCACTTCAAGCTTGCCCTTTGTGATCAGATAGCCCTTGTCGGATGTTAACGTAAGTTCTGAACTTGGCCTAAGACACACACTGCAGGGATGGTGGAGGTGCAGAGGAATGTAATGCCTACCCCCTCAAAAGGGTTCCTCCAGGACCACAATTAATTATCATTTACTGGTTCCTCTAAAACATGCTCCTCTTCAGTGGCAGTGTTTCAGCATATTGTCTTGATTAATTCTCAGCCTAATAACTATAGACGCTATAGTCACAAACATAGGTTTAATCTACGATGGCCAACAAGCAACATTGGAGGCTTCATGGAACAGGACCTTGTGCCTGTGTCAACATAAAGGGTTCATTTGAAAACACAACAATGATTCGTAGTTCTAGATGATTATCCACTAATAAAAACACGTACACACAAACAGTTTTTTATATTTGTAAAGCCTACACACTCGACCTTAACTGGTTCTTGTTGCGAGCCATCATGCGCAACATCAGTGCCCTGTAACATGAACACTATAATGTAATGAAGCCATCAGTAATGTAATTAATTTCACCTCTACCTTTCCCTGTAACGACATGTCAAAATGTTGGCTGTGAAGAATGTGCAACGTGCCGGCGATGTTGCCATTTCCCAAAATGATTTCTAAATGAGCTGTAACACAGCGCATTGACAAAACGGAACAGAGAAACAAAACAATAAATACAGGAGCAAAATTACACTACAGCAAAGAAGAAAAAGTCAACATGTGTTTGTGTGTCTGCCAGTGTCCCATGTCCCAGTGTTTTTTGCTTGAGGAGAGTTTTTGAATTGATGATTGATGTTGGTTCCACTTCATAACATAATCATAACACAACCACCCTTACTGTTAATAGTTGCTTCAAAGGTCTACAGCGTTGCCATAGACTGGTTAATCCTCATGGAGAATAGTGCGACAGGTTCAGAAACACTATTCATCATCACCACAGGGTGGCGGTATACTCCGCCTAATTAACAAAGAGTGCAGTTAAAGTCTCTACCTTGTGTACACTTTGAACATTACATTCAATTCATGTTTTGCCATTGAGGTGTGTCACGTAAAGTATACTACGCATACTGTACAGCCCGTATAACTTCAGAGACGTTTGTCTTGATCATGTGATCACTTTCACTGCTTTGAGGTCAGCCTGCAAATTATTCATGAGCTTTTCATCATCGACTTCTCTTGCCTGGCATATAACAGCTAGTACTCTACAAAGAAATATCTGTTAAAAAAGGATAGATGCATATTTTCGGCTTAAAAGCACCAGTTGGCAATATTGGGAAAGGAAGAGGAGGAAACCAGTTTTAGGCTGCCAGCTTTTTGTTCTGTAAGTACAGGACACCCCAGCATACTTGAATAAACAGAACATTAAACATCCCATCCCCTGACAATTGAATGAATAATTCTTCTTCAGCATTGACACAATACTGCATCATCTGCATCAGCTTTGTTGATTTCGCATAACTGTTTATGTATAATCAACAGGTAGTTGAACCACATTACTGTGTTAAGAATAGGAGCCCAGTTTATGTCCTAACATGTAAACTTTAGAAATACCACCACAAACTACATTGTTCAAAACAATCATAAAACATTAAAATAATATAGAAACTTTAATGAAAGTAGGACTTATTTTGGAACGTTCATTATCATCTTGCTATTTTTGTCAAAACGTATGTTGGAAAATGTTAAATATAAGTTAATTGACCGCTTGTTTTAGACCTAGAGCTGTTGTATTAGGTTAATTTTGTAGAGAGTTTTGAAATTACCTGCGCACAGGCTATTGCGCGGCTCACAGGAGTGTTTAAACACTCACAACTGCATCTTAACCTGCCACAGGTGTGTGACTTGGTTTGAGAGCTTGCGATGGTGGGAGGTGGAAAAAGAGGAGGGAAAGTGAAGTCGAAAAAGCGCGTTCGTCTCTGGTTTCCCTGCAGCTACATGACCCGGCCTCTTTTGTCCCGCGAGTGCTGACTGACGGCCTGAATGGGGCCCTTTGAAGCAAGCTCCAGTTTTAATTAAGAGGGTTTGCCTCGCCTGGGCCGCTGATCTGTGAAAGCCACGGGGATAAATATTGAATGGGGTTCACCCGCTGGTTACTGTGCCCGAGGGATAAACAGGTGCTTTGGAGGGCAGATATTTGCCAGGGCCCCTACCTGCACTGTGTGGTCATTTTCGGGGGTGTTGGGTATCATGTCTTCCGAGGTATTGGCTATTGAAGGCCACCCTTATTGGAGTGAATTCCAAGCCCTCGAAAGCTGTGGAATGAGGAGCAAATTGGCGTCCAGTGAGAGGCGCCAGCGATACCTAAGTGATCCACTGCCCGCGGCCCCTCGCTGCCCTCTGACTGGCCCCCTGGAGTGTGAGATTTCCATCTCTCAGGTGTTGGCAGGGAGTATCGCAACAGAAGCCTACCTGTGAATATTCTGAGGTGTTCAGTAGCACCGCTGACCTCTGTTCTGTCAATTCAAGAAAGGTTTAGCTGGTGCATACACTTACACCTGGCAGTGTAGGTATACCTTGGAATCTTAGGTATACCTGCTCTATGTAAACTAAGTACACCTGAAGAAACTCGGTAAACCCAGAGTAAACCTGTCCCATACAGCGTATCGGTAACACTATCAGTGTGCTGCGAAAGTAGCGTCTTTATGCTACGTGTTGTCCGACAGAAAGCGATGACATTCTCATCGCAAGCATCGCCCAAGGAGCAACACCCTTTGTTGTTCTGCGCCGCGAGGACCAGAACGTTCTTGTTGCGAGCCGAGCCGGCGTCCTGCTTGCCCCTTTTGCCAGTTATCTGCATTCCTTTCTAGGGGGTGTCTGCTCTGGGCTGTGGGGCCAGGCTTGAAACCTTGTTGTCCCGGCATCTCGGGAGGCAGCCGCGTAAAAGGATACTCTTGTGTCAGCTGTTTCCTGCTGCAGCTTTTGACAAGGGCCTCTATTCATCAGCAAGGCCTTCTACACTGCCCCGGCCCTCCCCATCCTCCCCCCACCTGCCAATGAATAAGTAATTATTGGCCATCTTGGGGCAGGATATTTGGATGGCTCTATTTAATGTGGCAGCAGCAGGTAAGGTGATCGGGCCCAGGGCCCAGGCCGTGGAGCGTAACTGTTCCAGAGGAGAAAGGTAACCCGAACTGGTGTTGGGGCCCTGCAGCACCTCTGTTTATTTTTCACATGGGCTCAGGGCTCGTTATCCCTCTTAACTCTGAGAGACAGCTCTCTAAGGGCTCTCTCTAGCCTACACTCCATCACACATTGTAATATTTGATGGACAAACATGCTTGGAAAATCTGAGCCGCTGGGTAACAGGAGCCGCTCATCTGTCATCAGAAGTGCTACCCTCAGATCCCCATGATAAGTTCCAATGTGTGACATCGCATACCATTCATTCCTGCGTGGAATCATTCAGGTAATTTGTGGAGGATTTAGGAATAAACGTGTTTAGGCTTGTCTAGTTGGTTGACGCTCGTTAGTTATACAGTTATATTTATTCATATTAACAAAAGTAATAGTGATCTAAAAAAAAAGAGTCACTGTTCAAATATTTTACAAAAGATAATATTGTGCACATGCTACATTTTGGTCGGATTATGTTTCCTCTAACAATTCAAAGTGTCAGAATGTCAATGTAGACGTCCTCAGACCTAAAACTGCCTCGTTTTGCACACCAAAGGAACACCAACCAATTGCAGAAGACAACGATGAATAGGTAGTCTTCTCTACTTTCTACTTCATTTATTCCAACAGCCTGCCTGGAGTGGAGACACGGTTTAGAAGGTTTTCTTGAGACGTGAAACGAGGCAACAGTCTTTCTCACACTGCAGTTGAAGTAGGCCATGTAGGACATGTCATTTTACACTCGTCAGCCACATCATGACAGAAGAAGTGAGTAACAGTGACCATCTTGTGATAATACAATCTTCTGCTGGGAAACACGTGGACCTGGCATTCGTGTGGATGTTACTTAGACATGTAGCCCCCATCAAGACCAGACCAGGCACCCCATAGCAATGACACTCCTTGATGGCAGTAGCCATCTCCAGCAGGATGTAGCCTGACACACACAAAAACGGTTTAGGTACGACAAAAAAAAAAAAAAAAAGTTGACCTGACCTCCAAATTCACTAGATCCCAAACTGGCCAAGTATCTGGAACAAGCCTGATCCACAGAGGCCCCTCTCTTCAACCCAAAGGACCCAAAGACCCCCGCTAACAGAACAAGATGCTGTTACCAGACACTGTAGGACAACCTCAGAAGGCCCATGTCCATTCTCTGATGAGTCACACCCGTTTAGGCACAAGGGAGACCTACACAATATTAAAAACGTGGTCATAAAATTATGCCTCATCGGTGTATATTGCTGTATCATACAAACATTTCTAAAAAATGTGACACATCAAACCTATAAAATATCCAACAAAAGTAAAACCAAATAGCTTACTAATCCTGATCGTAGTAGTTCAACCCATTAAAGTGTAAATCCAGTATGGTATTAAACAAACCTGACCGAAGATTTTCAGCATTATTATCAATAGATAGTAGTAATAGTATTTTTTTGCTACAAAAAACATAAAATCAGATGCATTTTTGATGTAAAAATAATTGCATTATAAATATTAACAGTGATTAAAAAGTTGACTTTCAAAAATCCTAATAGATATGAATCAGCCGTTAAAGTACAGTCTCCATTTCATATTGGTGTGTACGCGATCGCGGTTTTGAGAAGCCAGTGATTGGATCATGTATGTATGTGAACCTCTGAATGGTCAAAGAGTACACCACTTAAAAGAGCTCAACACAGAAGCAGGATCAGTTTCATAAGCGTTGCCGACTACACTTCACCTGTAAAGCGCAGGGGAAAAAAGAATCCACCACGTCACTGAACAGCCAATTATGGAGTAGCTGGATTTCCTCAGCCGCCACAATGGTGGCCTCTCATCTTTCAAACCCGGAGAAGGTCACCTGGTGCAGAGTGACAGGACACCTTATGTAGGGATACAAATTCTTTATGTTTCTCCATGTGTTCTTCTAAAGAGTATACAAAGCAGTCTGTCACAAAGCCTCTTCAGACAATGCTTAATGGTGTTGAGTTGGTAGTTGTTTTAGCCATAATTCACTTTCATAATAGCATAAAACTATTCCAGCCTTGAAATATGGAAATCTCATGGGTTTTCAGTCCATGGCTGTTACTCTACACACAAGGTCTATCCCCACCCAGACAACGTCCAGTTTGTGTTCACAATTCATAGATTTGTCTGCTCAGAAATACCAGACACTTTCTCGTATTATTCATCGAAATGACAAAATCTAGGACTCGACAAGTCCTGCCTTTCAGCCTTCCAGCATTTAACTCCTTTCCTCTCCTTCCAGGCCCCTGAACTGTGCGCTCAGTGCCCGTGCGCTTTGGCCAAAGGTGATTCGAAGGACAAAGAGAAAGACGGCAACAGGAACGTTCCCAAGATCTTCTTTGGCACTCGCACACATAAACAGATCACCCAGATCACCCACGAGCTGAAGCGCACCGTCTACTCCGGCGTGCCGATGACCATCTTATCCAGTCGAGATCACACTTGTGTCAACCCCGAAGTGGCGCCTCACTCCAGTCGCAACGAACGTTGTAAGGAACTGCTGGACGCCAAAGATGTGAGGATAAACACTCATGCCTCTTCATGTGTACACACTCTTGACGCAATGAACTGTTCTGAGCTTGAACCAGAAAACCCACACATTGTAACATTCTCCATTTATCTCACACTGGCTAACAAATCAACATAAAAATGGTCAAATTGTATTTTTTTATGGTTTCCATTCCTTAACACATTCTCACTTCATACCATTGAGAGAAATAAATTGCTATGGGGTCCTTTAGTGCCCTGTAACACAGCTAAATGCTAAGGCCAGAGCTACAGTAACTATGCCAACAATGTAGCCTCAGAGCGGCAATTATACTGCTACAATATCCACAGTTGGTCCGGCAGACTCTTTTGACACACTTAAATGTCAAGAACAGTTCAATAATCCTTTCTAGAGACATGAGACACTTGTAACCCCCTATACTGTCCTAAAGCTGAGGCGCCTGCTGTAATGAGGACAATTACACTGTCATTGGAGGTGTTTGCCTTCCACAGCAATTGTTTCTCTTTGTCACATGAAATAACTGGCCCAGTCGTAACCCCGCACTAGAGTGGGTGTCGCTGACACTCTGCCTTCATCGCCCCAAGGTCTAGTCTAGTCAGTGCCAGGTTACCGTGCTGTACAGACAAACCGTTGTCATTCACAGAAGTCGTTCAGCTAATGGCGTCTTCAATCACAACACCCGCCCTTCGTTTTAACGCTGCCGAAAGCCGTCCAGACGTTCTCGGAGGCAGTGAACTCTGAAAGCAGTTAATCCTCTCACCTCTCGGCAAAGTGTCCAAGCTTAACACATCAGAAGTAAACCATGTCATCTCAACGTTATTATCGTGACTGAAGGTTAGAGTCTACCCGTGTACAGTGTGTTTGTGCGACATTGTCACCTCAAGCTGTGAAAATCATAAAGAACTGGGTGGGGACATCTAAAGCGTCACCTCTGCTGACAGTAATTGAGGCTTGGCATGCGAAATCCGGCGTCTTTACACGTCGTATGAGTGTCAGGACGTGTAAACTGCTACAAAGGCGGCAACACCTGATCACAGGCAGCTCCTGAAATACTGTACATCACCTCTGGTCAAAGTGGAAACTAAAGAATAGAAATCAAACTTCCAGTTGTTTCAGAAATATAGGTGAGCCTAATCTCATACATTTTTAAACTGCAGGGTTCATTTATGCAGAATAAAAAGTAGGATGTAAGATTTTGTGGACATAATATGATCATTAATTGAGCTGGTCATGTTTTCCTAAAATTGAACTGTAAAATTGCTGAGCTTTTTTCTCATTATATTATTTTATATTTTATGTGATTTTATTCTTATTATATTATTTTCGCAATAGTACTAGATAATAATACTAATACACTGCTGCAACCGACCTCAAATTCATCCACATGCGTCAAACCTCATTTCACTGAAAGATGATCTGCAAAATTCAGTCCATAATCAATTAGTTTATTGTAAGAAAAAAAGAATAATCACTTACATTGACAATGATGTTGACTCATTTTGACTGGTTCACACCATTAAAAAGGACTTAACTTAATATAACTTAGTGTTCCTGTGTTTTGGACTGTTGACTCTAGCACTGTATGAGGAGCTTTATCGTCAACAGCCTGATTCATCCAGGCAGCTTTATCCATTATTATTATTCTTAGTAGTAGTGTTGCACTCGTACAGTACAGTTGTAAAATTGAGTCATGAAAACAAAACTCTTGACTGTATGTAACTTTCCTTTTTTTAAAAACGTGCATATCATCCCTCAATGAGATTTGAGGTTCTCAGTCTCTTATGAACTAACCATATATTTGCGTTGTTACATCTTGGTCTAACTCAACCAGTCCTCTGTGTATTTTGCAGGGCCGGTCATGCCGTTTCTACCACGGTGTCCAGAGGATGCGGGACCAGGGAACACTGCAACGTGTCCATGGCCTCAATGAAGCCTGGGACATTGAGGAACTGGTCACACTAGGGAAAAAGCTGCGCTCATGCTCGTACTTTGCGGCCCGTGAACTCATGGAGGGCGCCTCTGTCATCTTCTGCCCGTATAACTACCTGCTGGATCCAATGATACGAGAGAGCGTGAGTCGAGTTTATTACAGGACGTGGAGGAGTTGTTTAACTATAAGTTATCTTCAAAAAGGATCATGCTGTATGGAGTCTTTAGACATTAACCGCTCCTCTTGCCCTGCTTTCAATCTCCATTTCCACCAGATGGAGATTGACCTGGCAGGGCAGATCCTGGTGCTGGACGAGGCTCACAACATCGAGGACTGCGCGAGGGAGAGCGCCAGCTTCTCGCTAGAGCACAACCGTCTGCTGCTGTGCAGGGACGAGCTGGACAGCATGGTCAACAACAACATCAGACGTTCCAAACACGAGCTACTCAGGAACTTCTGCTACAGCCTGATCAAGTCAGTGATTCAGTCGCTACGTTTTCTACATCCAAAGATCTCATAACTATTAAACTCTGAAAACATTTTTGCCCTGATTGTAGTTGGATCCAGGAGAGCCAAAGTCTAATGTCTGAACGAGGGTATGAGAGTGCCAGTAAAGTCTGGAATGGGAAGGATATACTGAACATCTTTCACACTTTGGGCATAACTGCTGACACATTCAACATACTGAAGGTACACCAAATATCTTATTGTTGTGTACTTAATCAACCACGACTTTATTTACTGGTTCAGTTTCCAGTTCCTTGCTTGAGTTCCATTAAAAGTCAGGCTGTAAAATTTGGGTTGGTTTCGTGGAGTTAGTTGTGCAAAGATTGCAAAGACGGACAGTGGGTTGTAAAGTCTCGTCCTAGCTTAGTGTCTTGAAGAGCTTCCATCATGTTTATCGTCACACTTTGACTCTGACTGCTAGCATGAGACAGAAGACAGGTAAGGTTTAAAAGAGACCGTAATCACTTGGAAATGTAGAGAGGAAATGTAGCAGTAGGATTAATGAGAAGTGTGAACACTTTTGATTTAAAATCTCATTTATTTCATCATAAGGTGTTTTTATCAGAGTGTTATTTATTATGTTTAATTATGTGCTGTGCGTTCTTATTTAATAATCATCTGTTCTTTGGTTTCTGCGTGACAGCAAAACCTGGGCGCTGTGCTGGAGAAGGAGGAGCGGGTTGGTTTTGCTAATGGTAAAGAAGACATGGTGCAGGTCCCAACCATTAGCGCACCTTCCTCCACTCTTCTCAAAAACCTCTTCATGGTGCTGGACTTTCTCTACAGGGATAAATGCAGGTCAGGGGGGAAAAAAACAAAACAAAGAAGTTTCCCACATCATGCCAGCGCCTTAGCTGAACAGTTGTTCTTTGTGTGTGTGTGTGTGTGTGTGTAGGTTTGCTGAAGATTACAGAGTAGCTCTGCAGAAGAGCTACGCTTGGACCAATCAGGTCCCCCCTGATGTCCCTGATGCCAACGGGTATTTCGTGCGGCCACGTCAGCGTCAGCGCCAAAGCGTCAGAGTCAAGGCAGAAGTCCTGACACTGAGCTTCTGGTGCCTTAACCCAGCCGTGGTGAGAGGTTAGGCATGGCAGACTCTGCCATGTAGGCCACCCTGATCTGTTACTGAGGGCTTTAAATTCAGTAAAGTCAAAAGAAATGAAGCATTTAACTGCAATGAATAAATACAGTCATAGATTATTCATAAATCACTTCTGTTGCTGTGCTCTCCCAGGCTTTCTCTGACTTGAGTGGGTCAGTGCGCAGCATCGTTCTGACGTCAGGGACCCTGTCGCCCATGGGCTCCTTTTCTTCTGAACTCGGGGTGAAATTCTCCATCCAGCTGGAGGCCAACCATGTGATTAATAAATCCCAGGTAAGGAGAAGGTTGACAGCTGACACTAAGGCTCTGAGAGTTGAGTAGCCGTGCCGAATGTTTGCACTCAAAGGAGTGTTAAAGCTACTTCCACCACACTAATATGTGTTTTTGTTTTAGATGTGGTTATAAAAGGAAAAGAGTGTCCATCTAGAAAAGCATTTGAGCCTCAGAGTAATCAATTTCCAAGCTAAAATGCAACTATCTCTCTTCAAAAGTCTGTTTTAGGGATCCTTAAATACTAGATTAGTGGAGATCCTCTGTGTAAATGTTGCAGGATTTTTGCGTTGAAAGGAAACTTATTAGTGAAACTCTAGTCTCTTTGTTTGCTCACTTGTAGCTTAAGACTTTAATGTTACATTGATTCTTATTGGAACCCTGATTAATGGGTTTAACTCACACTGTACTGGCAGAGACTCCTAATGCATTAACACACTACAATATTATTCTTAGGTTTGGGTGGGCACAATTGGAGCAGGACCCCAAGGCAGGAAACTCTGTGCCACCTTTCAGCACACTGAAACGTATGCCTTCCAGGACGAAGTGGGCGCACTGCTGCTCCATGTCTGCCAGGTCATGGCCAAGGGTGTGCTCTGCTTTTTGCCCTCCTACAAGGTGAATATATGAAGGACTCCTCTTATTATAGTTTCATTCAGTTACATGTACTCAGCATTTTAAAAAAAAACTACTCGGTAAGGAAACATTCTTTATGATGATAATCAATCCACATGTTTGTCCCACGCACATTCGTTTTCTGTCTCCATCATTTGAGTCATGACTGTCTCTTGTTGTTTGATTTGACTAACAAGGAAGTTCTGTGACTGCATCTCTTTGGTTCACCATTAACAGTCAGTGCTTCAATGAGAGTACAGTTTTCATTGACAGACGTTTTCTTTATTTGCTTCATGATTTAAACGTTCACACTACACTGGGCTCAGGTTGAACCAACTGAAGAAAAAAAGGCCTTTTCAGTCTGTCTGCTCAAATGTGCTTTTGTTTTGTTTTTTTTGGCATATTCAGAATGCAGCTACATTGATTTGGACAGGAAAATACTGCGTGAAATGCAATTTTTGACAGTCATATCCGGATATGTTGTTGGTTTTGCAATATCAGGCAGATTGCTCCCTTATAAACGAACATTATAATGAACTATTTGATTACTTATATAGACATTATTTGCATAATTCTTTCTCAAGTTTCTTTGGGAATTTTGTTAGAAACAATTGTAAGTTCACAAAAACATACAGCAGGTGTTCCTAGTATTACTCTCATACAAAAACACAAAAGAGAAAAATCCTGTAACAGTAAAAATGTTTTTATATTTATCAACACTTTTACTTACAGGTGGCTAATATTTGCATCATTTGCTGCCATATCCTCAACATGATTCTGATTTTAGCCTCAAAACCAGTCGTACATTGTACTGAAGTGATGGTGCATTGTTTGAGCTTGGAACATTCATTTCTGTATTTTACCACTAGGAGGAGCTAAAGACCACAAAATGAGTTTCATCTAGTTCCTTTGTCACTTGAAGCATTTACATTGTGTTTACTTGTGCCACACAAAATAAGTAACTGTGAAGTCTAGACTGCGTTCCACTAGTTCCCGCTGCTAAGCAGCAGCAGCAGTATCACATGTTACCGTGGATCACCACTAATCAATAGAGGTACTTGTCAGGTACTTGTTAAATGGCGTCATCCTCACAGAACTGTATCCTCTTTCAGTTAATGAGGGCGCTTGTGAGAGCACACTCATAGACACTTTGTCCTCCCTTGTTTGTTATGCGTTTTTGGTCATGAATAATTAATGTCCACTGTAGCTCATTTGTCACATTAGTTTACTGAGGGCCAAGTAGATTTCATATGTCATTATGGCCTCTTATCCACATTGCACATGTTACATAGGCTCAATTAACATACTTAATGTACGAAATACAATAAGTGCGATTTTGAGGCCATTTAAAAAATTTCAATTATGCAATTAATTATATATATAATAATGTGTATATGTATTGAATGTGTTCACTCTATAATAAGTGTTAATTATAATAATGTAATTTCTGACTGATGTTTATGATTTTCATTCAAATTAACAAGGCGTCCAAACACAGGTTGACTGAGGTGACTGTTTTGTATAAAGAAGCAAAAACCATACTCAGCTTTTCATCCTGCTCACCATCTAGATTAGAAATGCATCCCCTTAATACTTATTATAAATATACCTCACGTTACATTTTAAACGTTGGCGCCTCCTCTGTAGCTGGAACGTTCTGCTCTTACATCTCGTTTCAAATGAAAATGCATCATGTCACGTAAGACAGGCATCAGTGAGGTAATGTTTTTGTTGTGATGAGTCAAGACCAGGTCAAACAGAGGATGTTTAGAAGCGTGTTTTGCCCTTGGCAAATTTTGGTTTTGCCTTTGGCATATTTGCGCAGTTGATGTTGGACTTATATTTCAGTGTGGTTCACGCAGAGATCGCTGGTTTGATTTCTCTGCGGTACTTGTTTGCTTGCTATCCAGTTGCATTCCCAAACAGCTGATGACACAGCCATGCAAACTGCGAGGGAAAGCAAAGACTCCGGGCCTTGTTGTTTTCTCGTTTTACCTTCCTTTTTGTCAGTCTGCGGCGTTAGCCAAGGAGCAACTGTAAGCTGTGGGATGTGTGTGTGTGTGTGTGTGTGTGTTTTTTTTTATTATTGATAGCCACGTAGGAGTCTTCTGTGTCTCTCTCTCTCTGTGCTGAATCATAAATATTTAATCTGCAGTCAGCTCTTAAAGATGAGGAGATGAGGGGATATGAAGGGCTGGGGTATTAATTGGAGCCCGTGGAGGCCTCGTTGGTGCCGCTGAGTCCCGTCTGCGCTCTGATGTGTGCGTTTCTGCGAGTGTGTAGTCACAGAAAAGGATAGGTCATCTCTAGACATCCCTGTTCATCGGGTCTAGGTGATGGCTATCGGCGCGATATACACAGCTGCTTCTGTGATGGACAGAGAGCGCAGTGAGGCGAATAGGCCTGCGGGGTCTAAGAGACGTCCCTCAAGGCTCCGCCGGCACATTCACACACAGACACACAAAGTCAATAGTACACCGGATGCACTGGCATAGTTTAAATTCAGTTTTACTCTTTTATTATGACTTGTAGAAGGATGCACAAAGATGCACATACAAATACTCTTAATTATTGTCTCACACACCGTTTCCCAGAGAGGCCGGGCCAGCGTTTGTGGTTTTGTAGCACTTTAGCCTCAACAGGCCCCAAGTTAATGCCTATTAAAACCACAGAAGACTGCGCTGTCTGGTCCGTGCCGCCGAAGGAAGGGACCGATGCGCCGCAGGAGAGCGGGACTGACGGTTATTAAAAAAGAAAAAGAAAAAGAAAAAAGTGCAGGATTTTGCAGAGGTGAAAAGATGGTGGGGAATACAAGATGCTTTTAAAGGAGATTGAGATAAGGGCCATTAGGTGATGTCGCCGCACTGTCTGTGTGAAGACGCACCCAGCGCTGGCGCCTGTGCTCTGCCCAGCTCATGTCATATCAAAGTCAAACCAGACTGCAGGGCGAACGCACGCACGCACCGTCTTCGGCTGCTCAGGGGTATCAGGAGCACCAGTCACACAGCTCCGCGAGCACTGTTATCTTAAAGTGAGGCTGGTTCTCGTCTGTGTTAGGGGGCATATTATCATGGGTCAGTTTGTCCAGTGTAGAGTGTCACTCCTGACTCGCTTTAGAGCCGATGTTTTATGTGAGCTTTTACAGTGGAAACTTCAGGGTTACAGCTTCGACCAAGCTGGAGCTTTTTCTGAAGTTAATGGCGCCTGAGTCGTCTACTGTATTTGTCGCGTCCTTCAACCGGATTCGTTCCTGTCGACGCGTTTGATGTATTACAAAACATCACGTGGAAACGGTGCAGTATAAATATGTAGGGCTGCAGTGAAAATGTTGATTTCAGCTTCTCAAAGCATGAGAGGGCGACTCAGACCTGTTAGATGTGAATTTAGTCAGTAGCACGCGAGTGACTCTTTGAAGTTCGACCCCCTCGAATATCTTTGGAAAAACCGTGTAGCCGACTGTTTACAGGTTAAACAAGGGGAATGTCATAAGTTACTTAATCTGCTTTGTTCCGTGCCAAATGTTCCTCCACTAACATGAACATGTGTTGTGTAGTTTATTGGGCGGCTGTGGCTCAGTAGGTAGAGGCAGGCTGTGCTCGAGCAAGACACTGAACCCAGAGAACCGAAGCGTGCTATAAATACAAGACCATTAACCATTTATTCCAACTCCTGCTGCTGTAAATATTTTCTACCCCGCCAAATCAGCACTAGTTAACAACCGATGAACTGCTTAGGCCTTTCTGAGTTACCATGGTTACTTATTGGACCAGTTTTGTGGGGTTATAGAGATTTTTTTTTTCTTAAGAACTGAAATGGAATTGGGGCTGAGTGCCATAGTCAGAGCATATTTAATTGTTGGTCTCTTTGTGGAATTAGTTACAAATTTGTACGATGATGATGATCACCATTCTTGTCTTTTAAGATGGATTTCAGGCCTTTACAAAAAGCAACAAACGACACAAGGAATATACAGATTTTGACTGGTGTGAGGCATTAAAGCGCTCATATTTAGAATATTTGTTTGTTTGTGAAGTAGAAAATGAAGTCACACCGGGGGTCTCTTTCTCTGGGCTGTCGGCAGTGTTTCCGCAGCGTTCCTTCGTCACCTACCAGTGTGGCCAGGAGATGTAGAGCAGGCGAGGGACGAGTGTCAGGCCAGAGGTGGCAGGTGGCTTCTCGCCACCAGCCGTGGCGTGATGGTCGCTGTGATATTTCGGGGCTGAATAATTTACGCCGCAACAACACGTCTCCCCTCACCGCCGCGAAATGTGGCTCCTGGCTGCATGTTTCATTAATGCCGTCGCCTCCAAACCCCTTCCATAATTCAGCAGGCACTAGAGGAGCCGCGATGTGTCGCCACACAGCTCACTGACACCAGGGACACGGAGAAAGCAGATAGACCGAGGCCGGATGCAGAGGAGGTGAAAGATGGGGAGATAGTGAGGGGGAAAGAGAGGGGAAGTGTAAAAGTGCGAGAAGGACTACAGTTCACTGCCTCTGTCTAGTTGTTTCACCACCTTGTCCCAATTGGCAGGAAGATCCGGCCCATTTTACCGTGTCACTAGCAGAGGCTGAGCATTGTACCTACCATGCCTAAAAAGGCCGATAAATTATTCACTCTTCGTTGTGCCCTCTTATGTGCTAAATACTGCTCCTTCCCATTCATGATGCATGGGCATCATAGCTGTTTTGTTTTGCTGCATGTTTAGTTTAAAAGCAGTGGACAACAAATGCATCCACTTATAAATGATATTCTGACTCTGAAATCTTGTGAAGCTCCTCAAAAAATTTATAAAAGTGGGATGGCTACATGTTTGTTACTTTTTACATTTATTTTACCTTTGTCTGGCATAGTATAGTGGTTTTTATTTATTTTCTTCTTTCTCTCGCTTCTGATAAAATCACATAAAGGTTGTGTACAGTCTATCCCGTAGATTGATATTTTATAGCTGGGCCCATTCTGCCAGCTACACACCAGGTCTGTCAGATGTTGACCCTAAATTATTCATGAACGTGCTCATGTCTGTAATTTTTGTGTCTGTAATTTCTGTGTCAAGTGGCTAACACTGTCATGGTTGAAAGCCTCTGCTGAAGGTGCTGAGGATCGGTTTGACTGCACGGCGAAATGTGCGGTTTCACACCTGCAACCGTGCAGTTTGACTTAGCAGGATGTGATGTGCGTGGTCTGCGTCACCTCTGCTCACTGTTATGAGCAAAGTGTAAAAACAGCGGTAATCTAATACAAATTAGTAACCCTGCTTCATGTTACCGAAGATATTAATACTTCACTATGTTCAGCAACTGAAATTTATATTGCTGTAGTATGGACTACCATATTGAAATCAAAATGATATTTATTGTAGATCTGTAGATTGGGATTTTTTTTTTTTTTGCCCCTTTACATTCACTTAAAACTTCCGCTGTCATTTTGTCATTATTTTTATTTTCTTTTGTATAGATTTTAAACTATTCTCCAACTATTTATATCCAATTTTGACTTGACGGTCAAAAACTATGCCCAGTGTTTCCATAGCTGAAGGAACTTCTTCCATACTGTGGATCATTTTTCCCACCTTTGAGATCTTTGTTGGAGTTTGTGTGCTCTCATTGAAACTGTTGCTTGGGACAGGTTACAAACAGTAGTCCTCCAATATGAAATGCATCCCTTTCCAGCTCTGTCTACCATGATGTGAGCTTCTTCTGCATTCAGCCATATGAACTCTAGGAGTTGGAAAGTGAGAAGTTATGTGCAGGTATTGGAGCCCTCCCAAACTGCAAAAGAAAAATGAGAAGCAAAAAGGAGAAGTAAGAAGAATAAGGGAGAAGAAGAGGAGAAGATGGATGCGTGGAAAGAAGAGGAGAACCAGAGGGAGGATGAAAATGAGAAAGAGAAGAAGAATGGGGAGAGGGAGTATGAGGAGTGGACGAAATTGGACGAAATTGCACTTATTTTAAGACATTTCAGGTTCTTCATAAAATGTTTTGTAAAAGCATAGAGGGTTTTCTCAGCGTGTCATAAATCTGGAAATCGCCATGTTGGAGGCACTCGCCAAATCAAACAAGCTGCTGCTATCAACATTTCAATTACCTGAGAAGAAATGGGCTTTTGCTTCATAGATCTTGGTTTAGCTTCGCTAACCACAAGCACCTCCGATCCTCTGATACCTTTTGGCACTATTGTCCCTGATTTGTACTAACTCTTGTTGGCCTATAAAATTCCAACTGTTTTTCAGGGTCTGCCCGATTGGTACAGCCAAAAACACAAGAATAATTCACCATTTTCCACGATCTAGTGCCTCCGGCATGGCAACTTACGGACATAAGATGTGCTGATGACACGTCGTGAAAACCCGCTACAGTTCAATAAATCTAAACGCTATCATAGTGAACTTCTTTGAGCTAAAACAAATGGAATTTTTTTGTTTTTTGTTATTTATAGGTCATTATGCTTTTATGTTACTGATCTGAGCCCCTAAGTTTAAATTGGTCTTTATGTGGCCCCCTCAACAATGAGTTTTACACCCCGCCTGCCTTAGACTCTCAAACATCTCAAACATCCTTTCATATTTTGTGCTGTTAAATGATAAAAAAAGAAATACTAAACTTTTTCTATTGTGGGTTTATAACAATCCAATTCATTGTTTTCTGGCCCTGTCACTTCAATTTTGTCAGCGGGAACTTTATTCCTGAATATGCATCTCCACATGGAATCAGTTCCTTGTGAAGTGCAGCCTAGCAGATAATGGCTGTTTTGTTTAGTGGTAGATCTGCCTAAAGTACATAACATGAATTATTCATCTCCTGCTCAAGATTGCACTGGAAAGCTATTGCAAACAGTTTGCTGGGCTGAAGATGCACGTAAGGAGGGGGTCCTTGTCGTTGTAGTTGTGCGTATTTAGCAATTGTGTCATGTTTTATTGATGCAAACGGACTGACCTCACTTGCTTTAGAGATGCACCAACCTGATGAAATCTTTGCCATGCTTCATTTCACCACTATGAGGCAACGACGCTGGCATGCAAGAAACTATCAACGCTCTCCTGCTGTTTCATTTCCCATGTCTGCTGCTGCTGCTTTCCTCAGTACCACGCATAACCCGCTGAGTAAATTTATCACTGGCTTTGTGGTGTTCTGAGGAACACTTGACGAGGCTGTTTATGCAGGTAAACAGAATGGGTTTACAGTTGAGGGGAAGATATTCCCCACCGTCCTCCCATCTGGAAGCCTCATCTGATTCTAGCTGAGGATTTACAGCTCGATATTATTAGCCCGTTGAGAAGTTTTGTGCTGACTAGTAGAAGAACTTCTGTTTGACCCTTCTGACACGTTTCCAAGCCAGTGAAGCTTCTTTTTGATTGTGAAGCCATGCTTATTCAAGGATATGATCTGCACAACATAGACACGAGTGGAGCCATTCTAGGATGAGGGCTTTTAGATCAATGTGCCTCTCCTGAGGGCTGCTGACTTTTTGCACTAACAATAGTACCGCAACAGTGATTTTATTGCAGGAGAGGTTTAAGCACATCAACTTTAGGCCAAGCGCAAGAAAAGACATCCAAGCTGTCCGAGGACACGGAAGTGGACATCAGTAGCTAAATGCTTCTTTGTTGCAAGGTTGTTTCAGACTTAAGTGTCATAATGTGTTACAGTGGCTGTGGATGTAGACCTGCTTCTTTCTCCTTGGCAACTACCATTGGCCCTGATTGTTGCACAGTTTTCTCTTCACTATGTCTGTTATCACTTGCTTCAACAACTCCCAAAACGTCATACTACCTCAACACACCGCCTGTATCAGGCTGTATTAGTCCGTATTAGTCCGTATGAGTGTCGGTTTCAGTATCCCAGCATTTTGATTTAATGTTGTTGCTATATGGAAAGTTTAGGGATCGCCAAAGTAATAAATATGTACTAGCTATCCTGTAAATCATTGTGGTTTTCAGTGAAATATCTCAACAGCAATCCCAACTGATACATAATGTCATGTTGGTCTTTTCAAAATACTATGCAAACGTCTGTATTCCCAGCATGATGACTGTTTGATTTAATCAGATGCTGGACAAGTTGAGAGACCGTTGGATCAACACTGGTCTCTGGGAGAAGCTAGAGCAACAGAAAACTGTGATCACCGAGCCTCGAGGTGGCGGCAAGGGGGACTTTGATGAGTTGCTTCAGACGTACTACGATGCCATCAAATACTGTGAGGAACGAGGTGAGACTGGTACACAAAGATTACATGAGACTGGCCTTTGACCACCTACTAGTGCCCCCCCTCCTTATGCAAGGGCAGGGGAAACACAAACTCACTCATTATGTAGACATTTAAACTTGCATATAAGGTCTGCAAAATGTCTAATTCATCCATTTTCATTAGTATTCCGTTTTTAATGTTCTACTCACACTGAGAGTGATATGTGCTGTATGTGATTTATTTGTTGTAGATGGTGCACTGCTGATTGCTGTGTGTAGGGGTAAGGTGAGCGAGGGCCTAGATTTTACAGATGATAATGCCAGAGCGGTCGTCGCCATTGGAATTCCTTTCCCGAACATCAAGGACCTCCAGGTAAGTAGAATCACAACATGCAGATGTTTTACACCAACACTCAGTTATGCCTGCAGAACGAGTGGTTAAGATGTTGCCACTTAGGCCAGGAAACAATTGTTTCAGGGCTGCAAGGAAATTGTATGATTTGAGTGAACAACCTGAAGAAACCAAATCAGCTTGTTGCCTTGTAGAAGCCCAAATTATAGTTGAAGTTGCATACAATCGTACACTGCCTGGTCAAAAAAAGGGTTGCCACCAAACAAAAGTCAACCACTCTAATATTTAATTGGGCCGCCTTTGGCTTTAATTACAGGGTGCATTTGCTTTGGCATTGTTTCAGTAAGCTTCTGCAAGATTTATTTCCATCCAGTGTTGCATTCATTTTTCACCAAGATCTTATATTGATGACAGGAGGGTTTGACCACAGTACAAAGCCTCCTCCAGCACATCCCAAAGATTCTCAATGGAGTTAAGTTCTGGAGTCTGCGGTGGTCAATCCATGTGTGAAAATTATGTCTCATGCTCTTTCACAATTTGAGCCCCATGAATGTTGACATTATCATCTTGGAATATGCCATCAGAGAAGAAAAAAAATCCATTTGTGGAATAACCTGGTCATTCAGTATATTCAGGTAGTCACCTGACCTCCTTCTTTGAGCATAATGTTGCTGGACCTAGACCCCAGCAACTGCAGAAACCCCAGATCATAGCGCTAACTATACAGGCTTGTACAGTAGACTCTAGGCATGATGGGGCCATCATTTCATCTGCCTCTCTTCTTACCCTGATGCCCCATCACTCTGGAACAGGGTAAATGGACTCACCAGACCACATGACATTCTTCTATTGCTTCATAGTCCAATCTTTATGCTCCCTAGCAAACTGAAGCCTTTTTTCCCGGTTAGCCTCACTGATTGGTGGTTTTCTTACGCAGCTGTTCAGTCCCAATCCTTTGAGTTCCTTTCACATTGTATGTGTGGAAATGCTCTTACTTTCACTATTAAACATAGATTAAACATAGCCTTAAGTTCTACCGTGGTTTTTCTCGGTGGTCTTTCTGACCACATATCATCCTTCAAGACACTTCTTGGACAGTTCTTAACCCAGTTGTAGTGGTTTCTGCTTCAGTCTCCTGATGTTTTCTCTGCTTGATGCATACCAATGAATTGACCCTTCTCAAACAGACTAACAAGTTTTCCACAACCATGGGATGTGGTCGTGGAAAATGTGTGACATCCAAAAATATATCTTGGACAAAAAAGAGAGTTTTTCCGGGTACAATGAAAACCATACGTCTATGGTATTGGTCAGAAACGGGTGCTAGAAATATTTTCTGTTTTTATTCATGCAGTTCCAAACATATCAAAATGATCCTGTTATAACCCCCTCTATTTATTTCTGTCATAGTGTGTCTTATATTCAACTGCTATTGCAAATGCAGGTAAATAAATCCTAATGAACTCATTGTTGTCACCCTGATATTGATCTGTCTTCTTCTATATCTAATTTTTCTGGGTTCCAATATCTCAATAACACTTTAAATATCACGAAGACAAAAAATATATCTATCTTACGGACATACACGTGCACGCTCATACGAACCCTTATCAAATAAGAGCATCCCTTTTTGGTGATCCGTGAAAAAAAATCCCAAAGCGGTGTTGCTGTGTCTGCCCCGTCCTTCGCAGATAAAGTTGACCTTTTCTGCCTCCCACTTCTCCTCCCCTTTACTCCTCCTCATCCTCCTGTCAGAGCACGATGAAGCTTTCACTAACCTGTTCTGTCAGTGTAGCAAGACGTGTGGCTGATTGAAGCGTCCGAGACCCTTTCACCTTAGCCAAAGCTGTCAGTTTCACCTTTGTCAGCTCTCAAGGTTTCGCTTCTTCTTTTTTTTTTTTTTTTTCCTCAGGTTTAGTTTTTGTTTGTTTGAAATTTTCTTCTATTTGTTAGCGTGGGTTGCAGGTACCTGGTATATATTATGCCGTTAAGAAGGTTACAATCGAGCTCTAAAGAGTTTGTTTTGAAATACTTTGAGCCTCCACCGTGAGACACTGAAACACCGAACACCTTCGCAAGTGAAATACAGTATTTAAACTCCCAGTCTATTATGGATGAACACTGGGGACAATTATTAATCTTTCATCCCAACCACCAAAACCCATCCACAGTCTGCATAACAGTTGCACACATTTAAGATAAGCCACATAGTTGACAGGATCGGATGGGCTTAGGGCAGGTAAGGGAATGTTTTAGGGTACTGATACCAACTTGATTATTACAGAAGAAACTTCAAGAAACTTCATATTTTATTCTTGAAGACCAAGGCTGAGGGCTGCTGCTATTTTGTAGGGTACCACACATTTAAAGCTGTACGTTATTTGGTTGACTCGGTAATGAAAACAAGTACAATAAATGTCAATAAACGGTGCAACGACAGTGACGAGCAACCGTGCCGCTCGAAGCTTGTTAAATAATGCGTCTTGCCTGGAATAAAACAGCAGATGAGTGGATGGGATGCGACACCAGGGGGAGGATTGAGAAAGCCAAATCTAGTTAAGGCCAAGGAGGAGACTGAGCGTGAAGAGGCTGTGCATTTCTAACGACTTATCTCGTGCTCCACATCAACAGCCTTTGTTTATGCGCAACGTGTGCAGAGCTCCACGTAGATCGTGCCATCTCTTGTCATAATTGTGCCTGCTGTAGGATCAGGCGGGCAAGGCTCGTGGTTGGTGGCTGCTGACACTTTAAAGTTGTGCTGCGCAACCAGGATGTGGCTGAGCTTCCTTTTGTCTTGTTAAATGCAAAACAAGGGATGGGTGTGTGGTCTTTTCACAATTTGTCTACCTAACACGCTACCCCACCTCTGTTGTGTTGTGTTTCCTCCCACTGCTTCAGAAGAACTACTCAGTATGTCATTAGAAGATTGGATTGCACAGGGGTTCAGGTTAGACCTGTTATGTCTGTCAGAGTTGAGATTAGTTTTGGACAGATGCATTTCATTATCATGTGGTTTATTTTACTGTCTTCTCACAGGCTACATTTCAACATCTCTTCATTTCCCGCTTTTCTGTGTCCCTTTGACTCTTGCAGCTTTGTTTCGGCCACCTTCTACCCTTCTCCGGTCGTCCTTTTGTCCTCCTCTTACCTCCTCTTACAGTGGTAGGAGCAGTGAGCCCCCGAGAGAAGCCCTGGGGGGCTGTAAAGCTCTGTGAGCTAACCCCATTACACTGCCGAGAGGATGAGGACACTGACACTAATGACTGTGAAGCCATGCAGCCATCCTCTCGTAGCACGCAGAACTAACAAAGATACTGCTGCAACACTCAGGAAGATAATAGGCTTTTTAAGGGACAGACACACAAAGGCACATGTATTAATGCACCCACCGCCAGATAGTCAATACTGCTACACATAGCAGTTACTTCCATTGAAAGAAGAAATGCACATTCAGTTTCCCCTTTTTAGCTACCATATCTTCTGAGTAATGACGCAATAGTCCTATTTAGAAACGCAGTGATCTATACTAATGTTGTTCTTGTTAAGTGTAGAGGCCTGGTACGGCTGTAAAATGTTGCTGAAATGGCCTCAAATAAATCTTTATTTATAACACAGTGCAGGTCCGCCCAGCTCATATCTAAACCGAAACAGCTTGTTGCTGTTAATTTATCTTTTGTATCTAATGGATGAGCCGGTGGTTTTAAGAATTGAAAATGTTGTAGGCCCACAAGACTCGGGCACAACCTGAGGGAAATGTGGCTAAAGGACATGTTGGTATCACATCCTATTAAACAGCAAATATGATGTTAAAAATGGGGGAAAAATATCTTTAAGTGCTATTTTCTGGCTCTAGAACTACTGCTGTGTTTTTCAGATTTCTTACTTGGTCGCGGTAAACTTTATGACGGCTTTTCTGCTTATCCTCTTTTGCTTGGGACTTTTCTTCACATGTTTCTGTTGTTATTCTGTTATTGGAGAACTTTGCAAATGTTTGTCTTTGCCCTATTTGTGAAGACAAAGGTTGTCTTTGTTGCAAGCAAAAGCTGATTGATCTACCAGTGTTACCTTCTGACAGTTCCCGACTCATCTGGCCTAACTGATGCTGCCTCACAAACTAGACAGCGTAAATTTTTTATTTCGTAAAAATATAACCATTTCCTCTGGCTTCTGCAGGACAGACATTCTAAAGGTTTATAGTACACCACAGGACGCTCTTATTTTAAATAGTAGCTGCTTCGCTTCTTGATGTATTCAGGTTTATTTTGCCATAACTAACTTTTACCTTTGTTACATTGACGCCTCATGATATTTACACCTTAATGTAATGGTTACCCTGGTTCCCTTAATGCACACAGGCACTTATACACATGCGTGACATGTTGTTACATCGTCACTTCCATGCGCTGGTGCTAACATGTGCATTTTCTCTTAGGACGCACGCACGGACCCAGACATATTAACTCATTCGCTCTGTGCCACATTCACACGACAGCACCCCATTGCTAGGATAAGAGGTGTAAGCTCAGCTTCCCTCCATTTAAACTACTCCAGCACCGTGGATGCCTGCACGGCCTGCATTCCCAGACAGGCATAACTTCGCAGACGCTACGACCTAAGCACATAGCATGACATTTTACTGGCCTGTTGTGTTATTGTGACAAAGATCAAAGGTTGAACTTGAAAAGTCCTCCGCAGAGAAAGCCCTGTCAAAGGTGGTATTACATTTATGTTGAGTTTTTCCAATGGCATGTTTTTACGGTGAGCAGTCACGTCCTGCGTGAGTAAGTCGAACAATAAGTTGGTTTAACAAGCAATAAAAAGACACTTACGACTGATAAGGCATCTCTCTCAGTTTAATGAAGGGCTCAGCCGGCCTCTTTGGCCGCCCTTTATTAAAGACACAAGCATTTTAATTCTAAGGCCAGAAAACATGTAAAGGGGATTTTAGAGGAATGTTGAAGAGTTCATGGAAATCTTCAAGAAGAGGGGATGATGGATGCTCCAGGCACACTCAAGGCTCTGTACATGTGGTTTTATCCTCAGCTGCTGAAAGAATGTGGTATAATACACAATCATCATGTGCACCGTCCTTGTCAGCACAACAGGCCAGCTCTAGGAAAACGTCTTCGTCGTATTTCTTCGGTTGATGTCCGTTCAAGGCTCAACATAATGACAAGTCATCATATGGCTTTGTACTTTAACATTTATATTTGATACTATTTCAGAAACCATATGAAAACCTACGATGGCTTAGTTAGGAGGACATGAACGCTAGGTTTGGAATCCTAAGCAAATCATCAAGTGTAATGCCATTAAATTGCAACTCTTTGTCCAATCATTTAAGTCGTTTTTGATGGAAAAACATGCCACCGCAACAGTAAGGTCTGCTACTGGAGTCATGCATTAATAATGTCATAATAATCGACTAATATAATGTGTAGAGTAATGGTATAATGAACAGATATTTTTCTTGATTCCTTGCTTCTAGCAATTTTACGTTAAGTTAATTTTCCTATTAATGTTCTGAATTCGGGACTTTTAAGTATATTATACTTTTAATTATGTAACAGATTTAAATACTTCCCCTCCACTGCTTTTATTCCTGCACTAACCAAGGATACACCTCCTCTTCATGACCTGCACCAACGTTATTTATTTGGCCCAGTGCCTAAATAAATATGTCAATCGCGTGCTGTGTGTCTCACACGCAGCAATCTGGCAGAAATCATCCATTTTCATTGAAAGGAGTAACATTAAAATTATGTTCGGCTACTATTTTACTGCTGTTATCGGAATAGATTGCAGTGCGCGGCCATCTAATTGTAAAGCAGACCTGTAAAAAAAGCAAAGCGGAGTGCAGACGAGGTTCCGACAGAAGTTGAATCTGTTGTCATCACATTTGTGGCTTGAGCCTGACTCGATTCTAAAATTTAAGCACCAACAAAACTACAACAAAAAAGAAAAGATAAAGTTCAAAAACATTTGTGATCAGAAACAGTCGGATGTGGTTGACGTACACTAAAGTAAACACCGACGGTTGACGCCTAAACGGGTTGAAGATGAAACTGTGGCACAACACAGATGAGTCACAATTCGCTTGAAAACTGTTCTCGGCACAAAGGTCAAACAGTCGTGGGACAAAACCAAGTTTGAGATCCAAACTTTTTATTTCTATATCCCGGAGCCCAGACTCAAATTCTCTTGTTTGATAGAGTTCAATATCAATTATCAGATAGAACTTTTGCATTGCAGTGATGGGCACTACTATTCATTGGTGTTTGATATCAACAGTTTTTAGTGCAACACAATAATAATTAAGCAGGACTGCGTGTAGCCCTGGCATACTGGAAACCAGTGCCATGTGCTCGTCACTGTGCGCCCACACACACCCTCACACAAACACTGTGCTGAAGACGAGCCACTCAGCTGTCAGCTTAGCCACATGTGGCAGATGAGGCGCTCAGCAATCTCAGTGACAGGCACAAGATGTCCCGGACTGCCAGGGGCACGCGCAGACACTGACTTGCACACACACACCCTGCGTAAAATGTAGCTCAAACCGATGCGCTCAGCTGCGAATCATGCCTAGTGGTCAAATATATGTTTTTAGGGATGAACAGGTTGCTGCGGAGGACAAGGCCAAAGCAAGCGAGTGATCTCTTGACATTTTAACTAATCCCTTCTAGCTTGTGGTTTCTTGCACATTTGCAAGATTCGCTAGCAGCCAGAATTGGCTTTTTCACATATGCAACCTGTCATGTCGGATCGGACGGAGACGTGGTACGGAGCGGGGATGTGATGGCTCGGATGTAGAAACGGGCTGTGATTGGATTTAGATGACACCGCCGGCTCGAGGCTACTGGCCTTTCTGCGGGTTTAGAAGTAGATTCTGTAACTGCTCTGGTGTCTCATATATTGGCAAACCTCTCACCACGAAGCCAGCAGCATATCCAAGACTCGCCGTGATACAGCTCAATGAGTCTCTCCCGACCGACGGCTCGACGCACGTTTTTCCTCAGAAAGGAACCGTAAAAATTGTTAATTCTCCTCGCGGGTTTCAGGCCTACATGCTATGTAATCTATAAAAGTTTGTGTTGAGGCGGTTTTTCGGGCTTCTAAGGTGTGGTGTGGTTAGTCATAGTCCTACTTCAGGGTGACATTTAGGATTTCCCGTGACTCTCCTTGTTTGTTTATATACATGAGCCACGGCGGACCGCAGTGGCATTGCGTGATGCCGCGCGAGGGAACAGGCTGTACCTGCCACGGCCCCCGTGTTTGGTGGCTCTGGGCGAACACATGGTACCTGTCAAAAGCAGTTAGGGCCCCGTTCAACAGTCTGCCCTGCATGGCATCCCGTCAGAAGCCAGCTGAACTTTTCACTTGTCAATTCTGAAAGGTTAGCGCTAAAATCTGCAGCGACAGATGCAAATGGATTGATGCTTTCTTGGCATTTTTGCGCAGGGATGCTTCATGTCGCCCGGACCACCTCGTCTACCCCATCGTACCTCCGCTCCGTTCTGTCACTGCCTCTCCTTAGCACGTCCGCTCCCCTTTCAGAACACATCTGTCTGCGGAGGCAGCTAATACCTCATCACTTCAGGCCTCGAGGAATGTTTTTGGGGGATATTTGGTTTTGTTTGCTCTAGATCTCCACATGGTGTGCTCCTTCATATTCTATATTAATCAAGGTTGTTCTCTGCCATTATGCATGCATGAAACCTCTGTTCCCAGGTGCTGTCACACAAAGAACGCTATTGTTTTCCAGAGTAGGGTTTTAGTGTAGCATGTCAGCTTGCCCTTTTGTGGCTGGTAACGTCTCCAAGTAACTGCTATGGGGTCATGCAACAAAGATTTCACCAAAGTTTTCAACACGCCAGCAGTACAATGCAACTTGTAATTTTTTATTTTTTTTTTTAAACTGTAGAATAAGTTGAGATTTAAAAAAGACATCACAGAAAATCCACAGTTCAGACACTATAAAGGTTTATTTCATTTCAGTAAAATGGAATGAAATCTATGATATCTATATGTGAACAGGCAACTTACATTTTTTTATATTTGTGGACATTTTATTAAATTCTTGAGCATCTGAGTAAATAAGAAATTGCTCAAATTATTTAAGTAGAAGTTACAGAACATGCCCAAAAAACTTGAATGGTTTAAATTCAGACTCCTTGTATCCGTGTGCATATATATACATGATTCAATATGATTGGCATGTTAACATTAACCACAACAGCTAAATAAAAACTCAGAATGACTCTTAATGCGGTCCTCTGTGCATTTTGTTGCATTTAGCTAGATTTAGCCTAATTATTGAATAATCGCTTCTGTTTTTTGCCGTTTCAGGTGGAACAGAAAATGAAGTACAATGATCAGCACTGTAAGTCCAGAGGTCTTCTCCCAGGTAACCGCTGGTATGAGATTCAGGCCTACAGAGCTCTCAACCAGGCCCTGGGGAGGTAAAGAGGCACATTGTCTTCTAAGATTTACTTTTGTGTTGATTTTTATTTATTTTTTTGGTTGTTTTTTTAATCCATAATACTTATTTTAACAGGTGCATCCGCCACAAGAATGACTGGGGTGCTCTAATTCTAGTGGACGACCGCTACAGGAGTAACCCCAACAAGTACATCACAGGTACCCGGCGCCGTGTCAGCAGCAGCCTGCACAGCTTCTCAGTCTGAACAGTAGATGGCAATAGTTATCCACTGTAAGATTTCTGGCAGCAATCGCCTCTGCTCCTATTTCAGGTTTGTCCAAATGGGTCCGGCAGCTCGTCCAGCATCACGACACCTTCGGTAACGCCATGCAGTCTCTGGTAGCGTTCTCGAAGGTGCAGAGGGAGGTGGCGGCGGCGGCGGCTCCCGCAGACAGTCGGACCCCCAAGTTACCAGTTGCATCTCCCGGGAGTCGCATGCCACTAATTATAGATGAACAGAGTCTGCCCAAGGCTTCACAACCTCTGATTCTCAACTCATGTGCCAAACGACCCGAAAGCCCCTCGACCACACAGTTCTTTTCCCGTACGCAGCTGAGAGCTGAACAGAATGAAGCAGGTGAGATAAAGTGGAGTATTGAAATAAGAATTCAATAAGATGTGAGGTTATTATGTCAATCAAGTCCTGTCCAAGGCCTCACAAACATAGCTCTTTTATAATTTTGGTAATCCCTGCCTTGTCTATGAAGGCGTATCTAACATGTAATGTAATTCCTTACTTAGAGGTTAAGGAGGTTTTGCCATTAGGTTTCCACCTTTAATGTAGCTTGTGGGTCATCGTTTTAGGAAATAAGGTCTTGATTGCAGAAAGGGAGGCTACTGGCTTCTTTCTTTTTTTAACCAATCCTCCAAAAAGAACAAAACCCTGGCCCCATGGCATTGGTACTAATACGAACACAAGAAATATAAGACAGTCTGTAGCTGGCCCATAAAAAACAAACCAAAAAACACACACATTTCAACCATTTGTGTAATTGTTCGCTGTTAAGAAGATGAGATTGTGTAGTGATTTTAGTTTTTAACTGTAACACTTACATGATGTAGGGAATGTATATTTAAAAGCTTGGGTTCACTTTTATAGTATTGTGTCACTTTTTCACATTTTCAACATATATTTTACATATATATATAAATATTTTCCATATATTGCAGTGTAGTGAGCATGTTTCCAGCAACAGAGTGGATTATGTGGTACTGTGTTAAAACACAGCGTAGGTTCATCACCAATGTGTTTTAGATGATTATTGAGCCATCGCCTAAAAACATACTAACAGTAACATACTGTTGTAATGTTATGTTCTTTGTAGTATGCATTTACTGTTGGTTGGAGCATTGAGTGCTCTTTGAAAGACAGAAAAATCAAGAATGTTGTCATTTCCTTATTTAAGGATGAATGGAGGAATGGATTTATTTGTGCTGGGTTTCCATTAGATGTCCTCTGTGGCCAAACCTCTGATAAATGAATCCAGAAAAGATTTTAGCCAATAGAATTACACTGCTGCCACTGTCTGGCACTGAGTCTCAGTTCTTTTTTCATGGATTATGACATTTAAGGCGGCCGCGCTCTGAAAAGACACAGATCGAAAGCCGAATATTGCTTTTGACATGAGCGCATGAGCGTCAGCACGAGGAAACGTGTCGCGGCAACGCATTGACACGTCGCTTTGCCGCGCACCCTATTGTCTTTTAGGTCATAACAAGGTTGAACTGTTGGCCCAGTTGAATTCATTGTGGTGGATGGAGTGGTAGAAGAACAGACCCCCCCTTCCACCCGTGTCCCCGCCCATGGTAGTTGAATTGGGGGTGGGATCAGTTGAGTGGCTTGCCTCATTACTATAAGGTCTTTTGCGTGCCTGAGTGGCGCTGGAGCGAGCTGATGAGCAGATGTTGGACTGTTGCTTTTAATTAAATCCTCTTGACCTTTTGTTTGGGTTATATTGAGCGTATACGCACATTTACTATATCTTTCCTTATAAACCAGCCTTGGCAGTTATGGTATCCTGCATACCTCTCTCATTCCATACTGAGATTTAGACGCTTATTTGTCAGCCTTAATATGTTTCCTCTGTCAGTTATGTTAATTTAAGAATAAAAAGTGATATTTAATATTAAAAACACATAAAAATATTTTGCTTTCTTGATGCAGATAAATCGAAGGTGCTGCCTAGCACCCCAGACAGACCACCCTCCCATCAAAAGAAAGCAGCTCAGCCCCTGTACTCCATTTTCACCCCCAGCCCCGTCAGCGCCTCCTTAAAGAAGCCACTTTTTAACAGAAAACCTCCCAGCGGCTCCAGCCAGAGCTCAGAAACCCACAGCCAGTGGGAGGACAAAGAGAACCACCAGAACTCCTCTCGGCTTCTGAAGACCGAGACGTTTTGTCTGAAGCAAGGGCCTGGAAACGTCTCCAGTGAAGCCAAAGTCGAACCCCGCTGTCCGGCTCCAGAGCCCCCTGCAGTACCGGGCCCTCCCGGCCCTGAAGAAGAAACACCCTCAGCAGGCAGCTCCGAGGAAGATGATGAGGACCAGAGCATTTTCTACACTCCTGAACTTTTTGAGGGTGAAGCAGACGGAGGCGGCCCACAGGCGGAATTACCTCCTGGGAAGGTCTTATCGGCAGAGAGCCAGGGCTCGCTGTCGGAAGGACTTTTTGGCTCCGAGCGGGCCCAAGGGCACGCCTCTGCTCTTAACGGCCAGAGTGCTATTTCAGACAGGAAGGAGAGCGCAGAGCTGTCACAGGGACAGGAAGAAGTAATCGCAGGACAGGAGCAAGGTGAGGAGGGAGAGGAGGGAGAGACCAGACAGGCAGGCAGTAAGCTTCACAGGCTGTCCAGATCCAGGCAGAAAGCTCCCACTGCAACAGGTAACTGACAATCTGGACACAAGAAGTAGCGTCTTACAGCACAGATGACACGTCCAACACGCGTTATTTCGGCATAAATTCTGCCACCGAATGTCAGCAGCGCGCTCTCATTGAAACTGATTTTAGTGCAATAAAATAAATAATACCATTGAGTTATGTTTCCATCGGTGTAAATATTAGTGTTTCCCTGTTCATCTTTTGGAATTACTTTAATACTGTGTTTACACTGCCCATGGCATTTGGCCAACACACTAATACCGTTCACGCAGTTGATGATGAGGTTCCAGCCATCTAAGCTCAGCTTCTTATGTAGGGTGACAGCTCATCTTATTAAGGCCTGCTCTCAGTTAAAAAAAAAACTAGCCAAGAGTATTAGAATTGCCACGCTGATTAAATGTCTGTTTAAACAAATCATTAAAATACAGGAGGCACGGGTTCATTTTGGTTCGGCAGAAATACGCAATCATTTCCCTCAGTTTTAATGATGTGTTTGTTGATAATGGGTGAGAGACGTGGATGCTTTAGACATGCTCGATTTCATCCATTTACATACATTCTGGTAATTCACAATAAAATTAAATGTTAACATGTCAGTGATTTATTTTTTTTAATCTTTAATCTTATCCTTTTTTTCAGCAGTGATATCGGCTCATATGACGTGTTTCCAAATGTTGGTCGTGAAAGAAATTTCAAAGTGCTTTATTATATGAAAATGTTGTGAATGTAGAATTTTACTCACGAAATGGAATCGATTTACAGGTTAAAAGTGAAATAATTACTGATGCTGATGATGTTAATATCTATGAGGTATTTTATTATTGCAGCTGGTGCTGGTTAATCTAACTGCTGTTTAGAGATTAGTGAATTATCTTTATTTCAGACCCATCACAATAAAAACACAACACTAATAAAAAAGAATACACAAAAGAAAGGAAGACAAAGCCTTCCACAACGTTCAGTGTCAAACATACAGACATTTTCGTCAAGTTTTATTCTTGTTCATCTTCATGCACAATGAAAAGAGAAAATATTTCCATGGACTGGTCTGAAAATATGTCTTGTCATATACTGATATATTGATGAACAACTCTTTACATAAACCAAAGGGACAAAGAAATTTAAGACATTACTTTTGTAAAAAATCAAAAATTATTAATTTCTATACTAAAAAGTGAATTTGTTGCTTATATACTGTTACTAATATAGTACTTTAGTTTACTATATTCATTGTCCTTAGATTTTGTTTCACTTTTATATTATTGACACACATTTAAATCTTATTTAATACCATTTCTCCACAGAGGAACAACGGTTATTTGTGACCTGGCCACGCGCAGCTCAGCCTCTTTGGGTAATCATCTGTTTAAAGGCTACATTTGATTGAGCCTGAGGAGCTGATGTCATTTAATCAAGCCAATGCTAAATGCAGAGTCATCAAACGGGATAAGTTGAATGGAGACAGAATAATGACATTAAACGTGATTACACTGGTATGGTTTGTCTCATTACAGGACAAACTTCACTGACGTGTGATTTGCGCAGACGGGCGGAGTAGACAAGTGTTTCATTAAAGCCTTTTTTTTTTTTTTTTGCTCTTCAGCTGCCTCCAGAAGACCTTGTATATGCAATTGTGCAAGACCACTCGTTAATATAATCAAAACTCGGAGCGTGGAGTGGCCAGCGAATGTGTGTTAAAAGCACTTAATAGTTAGCCCACATTACTGATAGACTCAGCAAAGGCTGTGGAGGACAGTTTTTTTTTTCCCTATTAACCCAGGTCAGCCTTTTCCCAATCATTAAAACTGCACTAAGACACATTTTTATTAATAAATAAATAAATACACTTCAGAGAAAATCACAAATTGCTGGAAATACAAGAGGAAAAATCTCCCGTCCACATGTAACTGTAACACAACACAAATTTGTCACCAATTCCCCAAATTATGTTCTGGCACTGAGCCCAGCCCAGCATAGTTTAGGATAAAGTGCAGATTCTCTTCTATTCAGATTGATCTTGACTGAAAAAACAAAATACCGCAAATGTTACCTGTCAACCATCGGCTTTTTATGGCAGTTGCAGCAGATCGACTGGACTTTCTTAGTGTAAAACCTGGCATGAAGGGGCAGCACGCACCATACAGTAAATGGTGTCCAAAGCACGATCAGACAGACCAGAAGTACCATTAAAGCATCAGTACATCAGGTTTCAACATTAGTTTTTGCCCCGTCACCAATACACTCCCCCTTGCTTCAACTTAACGTTCACTCACAGGTCTCTAGCAACTTGCAGGCACATTTCCTGGCAGAAAATTCATTTGGGTTGCAGTGAAGCAGCGCTGCAGGGGCCTGTTGAGGTGGCCAGGCACTGGACAGGACAGTCCATGGTAAAAGACTCCATGATCCCCAACTAATAACCAAGAAATTTACCCAAACTTTTCCCAAACCGCAAAGTGGCCCATGACAAATGGCTATCACTTGGTCCCATCTCACCTTGATGAGCCAGGTGAAACCAAGTGTGCTCAATCAACCTGCTGTGAAATGAGAAAAGGGCACCTGGACGAAAAGTGAGACAATAATCTGCATTTGGTTGCATTGCGGACACGTTAACTGACCGAGTTATCCAGCGGTCATGTATTTACAAAAAGTTGGATTTGTCCATGTTTCAAAGCACCGTTCTGGTTTTGATTTGAACCCCTAGTCCTGAAATTAATATCTCCCCTTGGACCCTTAATGCTACCTAATGCAGATTTAAAGTATGTACAGCCAGCACTCAAATCACACAACAATGGTTTGGAAAAGCTTTTTTTTAAAAAAAAACAACAACAGTGTGCGTACTATATTCACTAAACATGTAACTTCATTTGTAATTGGCAGGTGGAGGCAAGCGTGTAGGAAGAGTCATTATTCATCAGATTGAGACCAGGAGCAGCCAGAGGACAGGCAGGGCCAGGACAGATCATGAGTTGCCGGTAGTGAGCCAGGATTTGATGAAAAGAGTCCATACAGCCAGGTCCCTCAGAGGACACAGCTCAAAAAATGATAATCTGGAACAACAGCTACCAGGGGTTCAAGAAGAGAGCTATAAATCATGCCCACAGACTGGAGAAATCCCAGGTAAACCCAGTGTCAACTCCAATGTGGTGGAGTCTAAAAGGTCCTTTGTTGGCATGAGGGAACACAGACCTGTTAACAAAGTGTCCACCACGCCCGTTAGTTCCACAAGCACCGTGTTTGCCATTATAACCCCTAAACATGAGGACATGAGACATCTGAGAGAAGCTGGAGCGACCAACACGCCAGCTATGGACGGTTCTGGAAGTCGGCACGTCAAATCAAAAGGTAAACTCATCAGCCTTTGCATGTCTTGACACCACCTGTCTTGTTTGGAAAGCACACTATGAGCAATGTTCTTACTCTCTCATCACTGCTTTATCACGAAAGGTTGCCTCAAATGACACAAGTACTTAGAAGCACAGAACTATCACTACAAATACTGGCTGATGTCTTTAATCCTGTTTTTTTTTCTTCTTTCCTTTTTGATTGTGGTACAATTTACAATCAATCCTCAGACACGACCAGTTCATGTGAAATAAAAGAGAAACCTTAAATCTGTATGAACTCTATTCATTAGGTGAGAATGAATGTATCACATTGAAAGTCATTCAAATAAAAGCTTAAGTGAGACACTAAAGAGTGTAACATCCACAACTGATCAAGTATCTGTGGAATGCACTGTAACAAACCTGATCCACAGAGAGCCCTCCCCTCAAAGTATAGCACCCAAAGACCCCCCCACTAACAGCATAGTGTTACCAGACACCACAGGAGACCCTCAGAAGGCCCATGTTCGAGTCACCAGGGAAACCTACACAATATTAGCATGTTGGTCGCATTGTTATGCCTGATCTGTGTATATTCAAGGTACTATGTCGATAATGAATACATTCATGGTTTCTTTGGACAGTATGAGTCACAGAATTATTTCAGTAGGGCCTAGGTCTTCAGCAGGGTGACCCCTAGAGGGTCTGTTGAGGTACTGCAGGAGGGGTCGCAAAATCTTTGGTTGATCAGACAGTTTTTATATATGTATATATATTTTTTTTTATTTAACACAAATTTTAATTTCTTTACACACACATCATTAACATAAAGTCAACATATTTTAGTAAAAAATGAAATGTTGAAGACCCTTCCAGGAGGGTATTATGTAGTCCAATTGTTTTTCTATTGGAGGACAGAAAGGAGGAATTATGAACTTAATGGGTCACAACTTTCTCTATGGGTTCATTAAACAAATTGTGTTATTTGCTGAAACGTTTCTACACATCAGGATCTGCTGTGATGTTACCATCTACTCTATATATGTGCTTGAAATTAACATTTGTTTTTTGATTTCAACCAAGCTTTAAAAGTGCAGAGATCTTATAAGCAGAGAAATAGGAGATCTGCAAAGGCAGCCCCAAGAACGAAGGCAAGTGTTTATGTATATGTGTATGTATGTTCTCTTTTTGTTTTTTACTGCATTTGTATATTTGTATCCATTCACTTAATGCCTGCCAATAGCACAGGAAGCTATGTGGCACATCCCCAAAAATCTTTTTATTCTACTCATAGAACGTCCAAGACCAAAGGCCGTGCTCTCTGGGACTTTACTGTTCTACGTGTGAGAAGGAGCTACTTCCTGCGGCACATGGTGATTTCTGAGCAATCTTTAGTCTGTAAATTATGAGTGAAACCATTCCTTCAAGTGAATGCATTTCATTTTCACAGTGCTTTTATCTTCATAAGCTCGATTTCATGTTTCAGGGGCGTTACGCCGCGCTGAGTGTAAATCCAAACATCTAGCGTTTCTCAGAAGAGACCGACTCAGTCCCGCCGCACAGGCTCGTCTCTGCCGCTGTGCGCCGCGTCAACCGCCAATTTCAGGCAACTCACTGCTGCTGGTCCAGAACCCGTCACCGCTGAAGGCCCTCAGAACTGCTCTGCAACCCTACTGTGACAGTAGCTCCACTGGTGGGTTGACAACACAGCTTTGGTTACGCAGGTGCAGCATTAAAGCGGTAAACAAACAGAGCAGAGCATTTGACATCTCCTTAATAAATGTAGGAAGTCTGTCTGTTCATGCGTGTTACCCTTTGATCCCGTCTCATTTGAAATCTATACAGTTACACACTTTCCCCGCTGTGTCTCATTCACGCAGCATACAATGCCATCTGGAGCCCCGAGGAGCGCTCTGTTACCACATTTCTGCAGTGCAAAGGCTGCTCCTCTCAAAGCCCTGCTCCGTCTGTAGCTTTAATAGCCGCAGAGATCCAGTTCCCCGGAGACGTGGCTCGAGATCAGGTAAATAAATATGAGCGTGCACATGTGCTCAATATAGAGGGACAGCAATAAGGCATCCATGTATCTGATCTCAATAGAATTCATCTCCAAATTATTGATGCTCATTTTATACTATCTCAGAAAAAAAAGGCCACTAGATTGCAATTGGATGAAGGATGTGTGAGTGAATTATACGTCTTTAAATTAATTAAATAGTTGAGTATTTATTAGGTCTGTTAGAATGTGTCAAATGCAGGCAGCAATGAGCCTCGCTGTTGTATTATAATGTTTGTGAGATTTCTCTGTTATTCAAGTCGTGGAATATCCGACATCAGGCTAAAACAGAGACAAATGATCCAAGATAAATGGACACATCCATAGAAAATCATATCAGTAGGAAAAATCTGTCAATGACTGCAGAAAAGGTATTCATGGTTGTAGTTTTTACTATTTAGTTTGCTGTGAAACACTAAAGGAAGTCCAGTTGCTTTTGTTTTAGACTGTCGAATTATTGACTCATACATATCAGTCATAGCCATAGGATTGAAACACACAGATATGTTGTATTTATTAGAATCATCCTTTAAGTTTTGGGACAGTTGTGTGTACATAAACATTTGTGATGGTACACTGGGTCTTGCAAACAATACTTTGTATATAGTATAAGAGGTAGAGTAGGAAATAGGAGAAAAGTCCATGTGTATTTTGAGTGTAGCTTGTAATGTAGCCACAGTGTTGCTATAAGTACCCCAGGCAGTATGTAACTCAGGTTTGATTGTCACTGCCTTGCTCCACTGTATATTCCAGTCTTTAAAAACAGGATTGTTCTATTTTTATTACATTGCTGTAGCTTTTTTTTAGTAGTTATTACCCACAACAATTTGAAAAAAGGGAGGTTCTGAACAGATTTGTTGCAGTTCCAGTTAAATCAGGATGTGTTTAACAAAGTGACTCTTGTGTTTGCGTTTGTTATTCGGCCACCTGTACCCCCGACTTCTACACAGTGGACACATGCTGTGCCAGGAGGACTTTTTCAATCAATATCCACGCCCAGCGATCGTAATCCGACTTACAGTGGTAACAGGTCAGAGACACAAAGTACAAAGTAACCCAGCTTCCAGAAATGCGTTGGTTGAAAGCCGGTTTGATAATTTAATTCCATAGGCACCTTTGTCAAAAGTTTTATTTGAAGGCAGGAGACGCCTCTGTGCTACTTTTGTCTTTTAAAGGCTCGTGTTTAATTTTGTAAAATAAAATATCGATCTGAATACTGAAAACTAAAATCCCAAATTAAAGCCTCAGTTGTTATTTTATGTTTCTTTTTTCTTTTCTTTTTTTTTTTTTAGAAAAAATAATATATTTAATTAATTATTTTTCAATTATTTCAGAATGTGGTTATAAAGTAATTCAGTTTAATTTACAGGGATCCACTTTAGAAAGAAAACCTAAAAACAGCACTTGCACCCTCAGAGTGAGAACCACTCACTTCTGTGTAAAAAAAAAAAAAGAAAGAAAAAAAAGCCTTTTATTGAAGCTAATTATTGATTTCTGTGACAATTAGTGTTCAGTTAACTGGCAGCACTACCGTCTAATTAAAATATAATTTCTTCGACAATCAGAACTGTTACTGTTCCCAGGAGAATCCCTGAGAAACTGTATAGTCCCTTTGTCCCAGCAGATTTATACATGCCAAACATCGTTGAGATTATCACCGTGACCTGTCAGATTAAAGAGATTAACCCGGAGTGACTAGTAAATTCAGGTTAAACTGTAACTTTCCAAACATTGTGGTACTTTTCTTCAGGACTAACCTAGATGAACCAGTGACACCGTATACGGTGCTTTTCTATGAAATTATTAAAATGGTTAAATCACTAAACTGCTTTTTAAAAAATAAATAAACATTTTTGTCCAATTTGATCTATTTCTGTAGGATGCTCAGTGACTGACTGGGAGGGACAGATGTCAAACTTTGACAGTTGAAGCAAACGTGTGCACATGTGTTACATAATCCCCAGAAATATACTTGATTAAACCTGAAATTGATTATTGTTGGTAATAAGGTGCCAAAAGCAAATACACAAAACGTTTGCTGTGCTACATCTTTAAATAAAATACATATACACACACATATATATACACGGCATATTAAAAAAAGTGATGTATTATTTTGTAATTTTACTGTGACCTATTGTTGCTGTTTATTTTTTCTTTTAAATGCCCCAGTCGGACAATGCGTTTAAAGTTATGGCCTTGTTTGTGAAATAGCCTCAACATTTTTGGCCATCTGGATCACAGTGTGAATCTGACTAAGCCCATCGGGCCAAACGCACATCTCTTCCCCCCCTCTACTCCAGCGAGGGGTTCAGGGCACACTTTGTGTGGTTTAGGCCCTTCACTGTTTTTCCAACGCTTCCATGAGACACGAGACGTTTCAAGTTCCTGCTGTTCAGCCGTGAAGTTGACAGACACCATATTGCCTGTAAAGCTTTGGAGTCTGTCTGGGTGCAATCGCCAGACACCCAAACTCCAGGTTAACTGACCGACACTCTTGGCGTGGGGCATGACATACTCACAACAACTGTGCTGGCATCGTCCACCATTGTCATTCGGACCTGTTAATCTCAGTTTGCCTTTGTTGTCATGAGCTCCCCCTCCTCATGATTCATCGCTTTGTCCCCGGAGCCAGAATGTGTCGCTGCTTATTGCTTACCGCTGCTCACTCGGTTCAAGTGTTTATATCTGATCCGCCGTCACACTGTTACCGCATTTAATAATTGCTCGAGTTCAGATAATAGGAGGCCACGCTGGCACCATGTGTGTTTTAATGTGCTTTGTTATAAAACAGAGAACGGAGGCTTGCAAGCTCTCATACAGTGACCTTTAATAAAAGGCAATGTTCATGCCTCAGCGGGTATTAAAGGTGATTATTTTCATCTGAGTGCTTTATTTGTAGCACAAAATCAGTTCTCTTTACTATTCCAATTTTAGCAGAAACACAATAATTCAATCTTTAGTCTGGAATTTAATTTTATTGTTGTTTTATTAATTACATATTTTAGATTTCAGATGACATGAAAAGTATCCGAGACAGACATATTTCGCACAAACTACTCAACATTATCTTTATTAAGCTCACTTGATAATATGGGTACCATGTAAAGATCGAACAAACAAACAAAAAAGGAGTTAGTAAAAAAATAAAATAAAAATCACAAATGTAAAAATACATGAACGTCCATGTTCACACCTTGCTTCAGATTCCCTATAACATACATTTTTTGTGTAGAATTGTATATTTAACAGAGATTTTTTTTGTAAAAATCATCCTTTTAGAGTAATATTTTAACTACGTATGAATATAATTTGGGACACGTGTGCCGGATGACAGCACAGATATGATGAAATGTAAGTATCGCTAGTTATTTTCTGTACAGTGCTGCGTTTCTCTCCCATACACGTGCTCTGATAAATGGGGGAAAAAGAAAAAAAGAAAAAACTTTGGCCATCGTGGTGGTTTAGGCAAATAGCTAATGAGATGGATTTCTTTAAGAGCATGTAGCCTGATAAGGATTGCTTGACTGGCTCATGTCGTAGCAGAGGGTCATTAGCAATCTGTCTGCTGGAGCAGCTGTTAGAACTTGGCTTGAGTCATAGGTTTGGAGCTCCTTGGATAATAAACCCAGATTTATTTCAGAGGGTCAGTAGAATTAGACACCTAATCTGCCTACGTGGTTTTATAAGTTGACTAATCTTGATATAGACATCCGTTGTTTGGGCTCATCTTCCTGTGCTTACACCATAAGCTGGTTAATGCTATAAGTGTGATTGTGGCAACCATTTGTCAGCTGAAAGGCTGATTCCTTTTTAGTTCTGCATTGTAGAAGGGTCTCAGTGGGAGAGCATTAAGGGCTGGCAATTAGCCATATATACAACCTTACCCTATTTAGATAGATCACACAGAGATAATACTCTCTGATCCATTAAACTGCTTAACGTCTTTGTGTTGTATTATGCTGAAGTTTTTTTGTAGTTGTTTTCTGCTTGTACATAACTTTATACGTACATGTGTTGCACCAGGATAAGTATAAAGCTTCACTTTATCTAATTACCCCTTGAATTAGCTTCAACACATGGGTTGAATTTCCTAATACGAAGAATAAAAGTTGGAAACAATCATCCAGCTCAATTTCGTTTCCGCCCTCGTTGATTTATGAGTTGATATGTCATCGTGTTTTTTTTTTAAATTTTTTTTTATTATTATTATTTTCCATCAGTGCAGCTGTAGTTCTTTATTTGGTGATGCAAGAGGACAATTTTTCACTGCTTCAAATGATTGAAACCAAAAAGAGTAAATCTGGAGGTAACAGTTGCATCCATTACATGGAAAGTAGTATTCCACCTTTAATTAGAATAAGAATAGAATATGAAGTAAAATGTCTCATTTAGCCACTCCACTTTGAACATACTGGCCCACTGATATATTGTTCAATAGGAAAATATTATCACCTTACAACCACAGATTCGATCTCCACATTTGATGTGAACACGAGATGACTTGACGAGAACAGAAACGTGGAAGTGGCAGCTCGAGCTCAAGTTGTTGAAATGAGTTTGAAAAGATGAGATCACGGACAACGTGAGATTCTCACAGTAAAATCATAGCATCATGGACAGCTCTGCGACATGACAGCTTGATTGGTAGGCCATTGCATCAGACTTCCTTTCATTGCATACCTACACTTAGTCGGCATATGTTTTACTCAGCTGCATAGTTTTCATTACCTTAAATGATGGCGTCCGTAAATCCCTGGGAAACATTTGCTTCTCGTTTAGGAGCTGCGCTTGGGTTCGAGTCGAGGTTTTGGTCAGGGGGTCGACCTCTGTAGTTTCAGCAGTATTCCATTAACCTGATATGCTTTAAAAACAGGAAAGTGAACTGTCTCTCCCTATGATGTTCTGAATTATTATCACACAAAGACTCGTGGGTACGTGTTGTCTAAGGCGCTGGCAAGGCAACGCACTGGTAATGTCATTTCTTGAGGCAGTACCTTTGCACAACACAGGAGATGCTGGTGTGACGTAGTAGCTTTAATACGTCCCTTTGGTTCTATACTTATGGCACTAAAGTGCAGTTTATATCTCTGTGGGAGTAGCCACACAGCCTATGCTGGCGTGAGGCATTGAAGTGGGTTAATATTAGTTTCTACTTCCTGCTTCATATTTCGCCGAAGATCAATCGTACAAATGCTTGCACATTCGAAACCTCCTCAGTCAGTCCTTCTTTGACGTGGTCCAAAATTATTGATCCAAAACAATTCATTTGAAAATTGAACTCCAATCACAGCTCTTGTGGTCTGTGTCGCCACCATAGTACCGTAGTTACATTTCTGGGGAGGTGCACGTTACGGTGTTAGGGTCTACATAGCGTCTACATACGATCTGGGCCGTCAGCGTAGCTATAATGTCAGACTGGTGCAGAAGCGTGAACACAAAAACAGAAAACAAACTAACCAATCCTGGCGGCGGTAGACCAGAAAATCCTGCCTTCTGCTGGAAAAAAAATTGGTGTAATTAATTTTTTGTTGGTGGAGTCTGGTGGCTTTGAATGCGTGATGGTTTGATATAACAGCTTCATTTACCCATCAGAGGCTGTCTGACAGCAAGGTAAAACAGGGATAATACAGCTTACGCCGAAACTGAAATAGATTTGTTCTAGGCAGGCGTTATTTTAATTGGCTAAATTATCTTTTGATCTTAACCCTGCCACAGCAGATCATTGCTTGGCTTGGCGTGGCGTGGCATGGTATGGCATTGGTGTGGCGTAAAACACCACTTCAAAGAAACTGAAAAATCCCTCCAAAGTTGAGAAACTCACCTCGGTGCCAGAGTAATTTTTCTGTAAAAAAGAAGCGAATGTCGGTGGGAACGAAATTTACTGACGTGTCAGCTGAGATCAAGTAGCAGCACTATATTCCGGGAATTAGCTTAGGATGGGATGAATTGGCAGTCAACAGTGCAAACATTTTAGTGCAGGCGCAAGGCGCAGTAATACGTGGACATGTGTGCAGTACATCCAGGACACTAGTCTCAGACAATTAGTATTTGTTTTCGTAGTAACAAATATTACCACAACCATGTACTCATAACCTGTACCACACTTAGCTGAAAAACACCGGCATTACATAATGTTGGTGCAATACAATGCAGGGTGTTGCAGTGTTATATCCAATGTCAGCAGCTGTGTGGCAATATGCTTTGTTAGAGCTAGATTTATATCTAATGCAAAATAAAATAAAGGTATGGAGCACAGTTCTGATCACAGGGTGGAATTTTTTTGCAGTCTGTTGCTGCACATACTGGGCAGGTGTGGGGAAACTCCCTCCGATAGGCTTAATCACTTGTGCATTTGGGAATCCTTGTGCAAATATTTCCGAAGATCAAACGTGTAACTTGTCACTCATCTCCTTCTAAATGCCCTGCTTTTCTCTCCTCGGAATGATGGACTGCCTTTCCTTTGACAAAGAGCAGGTGAAAGGTGGGGTATTAAAAGTTGTCAGAGAGGCTAAGTAAGTGTTGGGGACTCAGAGACGTACACGTGTTGAGAAACGGGAGGGGCGAAAAGCGTTCTGCCGTTGGTGGTCCAGGCCCGTGCGAGTGTCGTAAGTGTCGGGACTTTGTGGGATGAACGCTGCGAAAAAGTGCGGGACGGAAAAATGCAACATGTGAGTTCTGCATGCAAACAAAAGCTCAGCCGTGGGACTTACATCCTATTTGTTCCAATTATCTCACACCTATTCTCACCACACACAGTCATTCAAAGCGCTGAGGAAAATCCCGACGGAGAAATTACGGGAAAGTTCTTTGTTCTGTCCTCTTAGGGGAATCTGTAAGTGCTGACAGACAAGACTATTTAAGAACAGGAGCTCTTAAAATCAAATAGGACACACTCAGTGTTTAATTCTGTGGCAACATACCTGAAAGCTTGCCCTGACTCATTACACTTTCAAAGCTCTTTGGCACACCTCGCCGTGGGAATGACACTTGTCAAGCCATCTCTGTTTGAACAGGTTGATTCCACTTTCTCTGCGTTGCACATTCAGAGGCTTTTCCGAGTTATAATAGAACGCCGGCTGAATGCACGAGCACAGACTTCAAAAAGCGTCAGGAAACGCATTCAGTATTTATTAAGTGTGCACACACCATGCACCCACCTCTCCTTTTGAAGTATGAATTCATCCAGATTTGCTGCCGACGGCCCGGCAGATCAATAAAATGCGCGGCTGAGCACTATAAATTTCCCTGTCTGTGTTTCTGTATCCTACATGTATTTCGTATGGCGTGCAGCACATGTTCGTTCTAACTCTGTCAACACAGATTTAGATCTAAACGATCCCTTTAAATTTGTTGTCTTTGATCAGTGTAATGTTTACGATTTTGATTACGGTAACATGACATGGCATTTTTGATGATCAGCCCACTGAATCTGATTTATTACATTTAAAGGCCCCGGTATCGTCGTTTTCTTCAGTAATTGATAACGTCTGGAATCAAAACCTGGGTTTCAGAAAGAGTCGGTCTGGTTATCCAGGTTACGTAATCATCGTTGGGAGGTGACTGAAGATGAGCTTACATGATATTGTGGTAAGAAATCTCTTATTGCACCGGAAAACCGGATGCGCACAATTGCCATTGTGTTTGATATGTAAACACGTGTACCGTTTTGGTAATTATTTTTGCCGTCGCCTTCGTTTTTTTTTCTTCCGATTGCATTCGAACTTGCCCGCGTTTACTCAAAAACGCTCTGTCTGACACTGTCTGGTGTTGTTCTCAGGTCACAGTAATTATCTTGACTTTTATCTGAGCTGTACTAAACTGGACTAATCACTTAATTGTTGGTGGTATGATGGAGAGATTTAGCTCCATTTTGTATGAGATCTTTTAACTTGGCGAGAATAAAAAAGCATTCACAAACGCCGCATTCTTGTACATATTTAGGCAAAATATCATGCTCAATTTCATCACACAAATTGTACTTTTATAACTCATTTCCTGCCACCTTTTATCAGTTTCTGTCCATCCATTCCATCTTTTGTGTATTTTACAGCTGCACAGAGCATCACATGAAGTTGTCTTCTAAAGACCCAGTTCTGCCAGTCTAATAGGAATTCAGTCACGCATGATTGTCCACAGCTCGCTCTCAGCACCCCCTGTTCGTGTCAGAAAACAAAGGCCACAGGCGTCCCCGCAATACATAGCCGCTGGGCCAACCGGGACAACACCTCCAAAGCAAACAGGCTTACCCGCTCTTTACAACAGCAGCATAATGCGCAGCTTTTGTTCCTTCCAATCCTCCACCCAGGTCCTCCTGCTTCATAACAGGTGCCGCTTGAAGTTGCCTTTCTGATTCATTGTTCCTTCATTTCCAAAAGCCCATCTCTTTTCATATTTCCATCCCTAGCTGACTTTGTAGGTGACTTTTTCTAAATGTACAAACCTACAGCCTTTTGTTTTGTGTGGTGCAGTGAAACCACGGCTTAGTAAGTCAGCACTTACTCAGTGTGTGTGTGTGTCTGTGTCTGTGTGTGTCTGTGTGTTGGCGCAGAGACTTTAATGAAGGTTTTTCCTGTGAGAAATAACACGGCTCTATCCCAGTCCTGTTTTTTTTTTTCCTGACGTGTTGTAGGTGAGACAACTGTCCACGTCAAAGAGATTGGAATTATTTTTGGTGCTGATAACGACAATTGCCGGTAACGATAATTAATATTGACAGGTATATATGTCAAGACAAATTAACTGGAAGACAAACATGCTGCTTGAAGTAATATGGGGGTCATATCCCCTTAAACCATCACTTAACCTTTGGCTGTCCCCTGTGACCGTGAGCGTGGTACCGTATGATATATCAGTCATGGTTTACCCATTAGATCTCTTTAACGGTCTTCAGGTCTGTTGTATAATCCGTACGCTGGCCTCCGTAATCCTCTTCATACCGCCCTTCTTTATTGACTTTTGAGGTAGAGCATACCAGACATTTACTGGACAATTACAGTGGTCATTTAAGTTTTCTACAGTTTGTATTTTCTATTTTCTGTGACTGAAATTCAGATTTTTAAATTTCAGCGAGAGCATATGTGCATATAGTATGAGGGTCAATAAGAGTTCTTTTTACATGTATGCCTTTATTTTTAAAGTTCTCTCCAGTCACAGTCCAATCAGGGGCGTTTATCGTCTAGTGTATGGTGTTCAAATCAGGACACCACATTCTGTAAGACTCTCACTTCAATTTTGGCATGGCAGTTAGGCCTGGCCGCTACTTTACCACACATCAGTCCTGACATGTTAAAACAGCAAAGCCCAAAAACATGTGGTTTCCTGGCTTTGGGCACTTCGGAATTGAAAACAGGTACACAAATATGACTGCTTCTAAAATTACTTACATAAACATTTGATGATGTGCCAATAAAGACTTGGTCATAGCTATGGGGAAATGGTATTTATGGTCAGGGCATTGCAAAAATGGCTTCATGGTTGAAAAGAAACCATGTGTGTACCAACTGAATATTTTATAAGGTGTCAGTGTCTTTTTCACAATGGCAGAGATTGGAGTCAGGTCAAATGTAAATATGGGCTATTTTATACCACGAAATACTCGAAAGGGCAATATACAGTATTATTATTTTATTTTTTATTTGTGACTTAGCCACATACTTACACTTTATCTTCACTGCTCATCACCTAGTGGTAGTATCAAAGGTTTTGCCAATGAATTGTGTTGGTACAACAGGGATACATAGGGCACAGAAGACAAGGATAATGGATTTTGGGGAAAGCTGTTTTCTTCCTCTAATCTTTCCAGAACCAGGATCCATGTCCATGCTCCATTAGATAAATAGGGCAGTTATATTTATTGATATCAGGGCTTACCAAAATGAATCATCTGTCACCCCATGTCTTCATTGTGAACTATAAGAAAATAGTACCTTAGATAACGCTGTCAGAAGGTAATTCCTTCTGCACATGTATCTGTTGTCACCACTTCATTTAGCATCTATCTTGCAATGGTTAAGATATACCTGTCAGTGTTTTTGTCATTATCTAGACCCTGGATTTATATATTTTGGCAAGAAATGAAGTAGGCTCTGCACAGGCTCCTAGTCAGTCACAGCATTGGTAAAAATTGGTAGTGCTTAAGATGTTTATATTTTTATCCACCTCACCGTACCGCCAGAGTCCTGAAGAACTACCATCAGCCACAAAAAGAACACGCAGCCCTGCAACAGATGGCATGGCCCCCACCGAACCCTGATCTCAACATCATGGAGTCAGTCTGGGATTACATGAAGAGGCAGAAGATACTGAGACAGACTAAATCCACATGACAGCAGTGACAAGTTCTCAAAGATGCTGCAACAACCTGCTTACACAAATGCCGTTAAAAAGTGTGTGCAAGAATTGTACGGCGGACGACAGGTGGAAAGGGTGACCACGCCAAATGCTGATTCATTTACTGTACGTCGCATCAAGTTACGTGACCCAAAAAAATCCAACAACTACTGTGCTCACTCTAGTGCCACGTGTATGCTCAGCACTACAACTGGACAAAACCTACAGGACTCTGTGGGATGAAACTGGAGCACCATGAGGAAGCCAACACGGATTCTGTGACTACCACACAAAGCAACAAGCGGGCCTTCAAGTAGCACATGTTACTGTGGAACAACACTGCTGCAAACTGCCCCAGCTCTGTTCTGACAGGATCTCTGGCAGGATGTCTGTAAACTTCCTCTGGTCGCGATCCTGATTTGGGCTCTTTGCCCAGGTCAAGGTCAACCCAATAGACCTTTTTTCGTGGCAGACATTTTGACTCGTCACAGGAAGGAGAGCACAGCATTAACAGTGACTGGATTCCACTTAGGGAGAAGTCCTGCTTTTGAGCAAGCAGGGTCAGTCATGGCTTACCGGGACACCTAGTAGCACATTTCCACATTTACTTACAGTCTGCTGTGGAAAGGTATTTTTAACAGTGGAAGAATTACCTTCCTCTAGAAAGCATTTATTAATTCCCCCTATTGTTTCTACCTCATGCTCTCATAACACAGGATTATATAATTAGAAATATTACATTTTAGTAGTTTTGACTGATTTTCATTAATAGCCACTTGCTGGTTGTCATCTAACCAAATGATATTGATTAGAACATTTATTAATAAGGTAACTTCCTGAGGTTGTGGATTAACATCATGGACGTCATAAAATGACGTCAGTATTTCACCATATATTGTCAGTATTGTGACTGCTATCCAAGTGAACTTGGAAGCCCTTCATTCTTGTTTTGTTTTGTTTTTTGTTTTTTTTAATTCACACTGTTCATTGACACTGTTTGCTCAAGCACTGTAAAACTGGAGGTTGACTGAGCAGATGAAAGGAATCAAAGAAAAGAAAACATGTCAGTAACTGCTGCGTTGATCCCCTGTGTACCGGAGAAACCGTGCATCAGTCAGTCATGTAGGTGGTAGAGGTGCAGCAGCAAACAACTTGCCACAGCTAAAGCCGTAGGATCATGAGAGTGCAAACATGATTATTGACAGAAACACAAAGGGTGGCTTAAGGTAGACTCATCCCAGCTGTGTGAAATTTCAACCAAACACAGCCATGTGCAAAGAGGGTGGGCAGGTGACAGTGTCAGAGAGCGTGAGCACCCACCCCCACAGGCAATTTGTATGCAGTTTCCTTTATTCTCTCCTCTTGTGGTTTTCAATCATGACCCAGTTTTGGGGGGACAAAGCCTCTCGCACCCCTGTTGTGCTTATAATAGCTATGTCTCCAATTAATAGAGCAGCCTGTATTTTTGTGTGCGTGCATCTGTGTATACTGATCATGGGGCAACCTAATAATCCCTTTTCTGTGACACGAAGGTGTTGCAGACATGCTGTCTTTGCCTGTGGCCACCTCCTGCTTGAGTCCCTAAGCCTTATTGTCCTTGACACACTGCCCTGCAGAGAATGAAGTCATCCTGTTTGTCTAACTCATTATGGACAGAGTGGGGCACTGTTTCTCCACTTTACGCGAAGAGGCTTGTGTGATTAAGCTGTGAATAGCGTTGTAGTGCTCACCATTGGTCTTGTGTTTCTAGGTTTGGCCACGGTGTCTGTTGTGTCAGCGGCAATCAAGAGACATCTGTTTCTTAAGCTAATGTGACTCCTTTGCTATCCCAACAAAGCTCTAAAGTGAGTGGCTTATGCAGAGACAAGGCACTGGCATTGTTCAGTTCATCTTGTCACTTTTGTTTTACCAAACTGTCCAAACAGATTTACTGTGTCCTGAAATTAAGTGCGTGAAAGAATGTTGATAGAAGTTAATGGGATGTCCCAAAGTCCCAGGATGGACATACCATTTATGATGGAAGAAGCCGAGCAGTTGAGGCTAAACCAACAGTGGTGTCCCATGGGATGAGCCATTAACAACACCATGCTGCAGGAGAAATATCTGATCTACTGAGAAAACCAGAAAAAACGTTTAGCATCATGGGACCGCTTTAGCCATGTAAACATGCATGATTGTTGCCAGACTAGAGTGTTTTGGTGATGGAGCTTCTAGGTGAAGAGAAGCCATGAGGATTTTAATTTGAAAAATGCCCACCGAGATGACTTCACCAGAACTTCTAAGACTACTACCTCATGATTACTTTGATTACTTTGATTCTCACCATGGTGGCTGTTTCAGAATCAGAAAACTTTATTAATCCTTACAGGAAAATGTTTTGTTGCTGTTACTTCATCATAAAATGGCAGTTCCAAGGTGACAGTTTAATACAGAAATAAAGTAAAAATAGAATAATTAAAGAATAAAAAAATAATGTGCAAGATGCCTGAAAAGTCTGTATTGCGCAATTTATCACAGTATAACAGAGTTCAATGGGTGCAATAAATCTGGAGTGTTGGGAGTGACGAAGACTCAGCGGGAGGAGTTATGAAGTTTGATGGCCACAGGCAGAAGAAATTACCTCCTCAGGCATTCTGTGATACATTTGGGTAGAGTGAGTCTGATTGGCGTTAGAGTGTGTTGTGTGGAGTGGGTGGGAGGAGTTGTCCAGGATGGTCTTCACTTTTGCCAAAATCCTCCTTTCGGACACTGTGTTCAATGAGTCCAGCTCCACCCCTACAACAACACTGGCCTCGTGGATCAGTTTGTTGAGTCTGTTTGCACCTGCCTCTCTCAGCCTGCTGCCCCAGCATGCGATGGTGTACAGGAGGCAACACTGTACGGCAGATGTTGAAGACTGGAGTGTTCTTTGACCAGTCTAGTTTGTTGTCAATGAGCACTCCCAGGTGCTTATAATCCTCGACAATGTCCACACGGGGCCCACGGATGGTTACAGGGGCCACAGGGGAGACCTACGCAATATTAGGAAGAGATATATACATATATATATATATATATATATTTTATTTTTTTTTTTTAAATTAAAGTGGAACTCAGACAGACCACAGCTTTTAAAGCCCACACGAATGTGCACATTTCATTTTGGCATGTGTCAGCATGTCAGGACACACTATTCTGTTCTTTGGTGTCAACACATGGCATTCCTGAAAGGAAACAACTTCAATGTATTCATCTCCCAAACTTTTTTTTTTACCCAAGCTCATTTTCCGTTTGAGTCATTAGCTTAGTGTTCTGAATAGCTAATGATAAAAACAACATCTACTACTATCTCTACCCCTACTGTGGAATATGCATAAACTTTAGCAACAAGTTACATTTGTGTTTTGATTGACTAACAAGTGATGTTGGAGTTGTTGAGTCCTAAAGCAAACAACCCCAACACACGAATGTAAAATAAACATGTAATCTGAACAAAAACATTCCCCTTACACTCTCACCTAGTCAGAGCACACTTTGACAAACACATGCAGAAGCAATGACAATAAGCTTCAGAGCAAACAAGGGAGTGGAGCCTAAACCTAATAAAAAAAAAAAAAAAAAAAAAAAAAAGTCTCAAGCTGCTGGGCGATGGGTGTCAGGGAGAGCTCTACCTCTCACCTTTTGAATAGTGTTTGCCTACACATGTGTTTGCCTGCCTGTCTGTCTGTGTGTGTGTGTTTGCACATAAGTATGGATAAAAGTGTAATGTTTGCTCTCTTAGTCTGCTTGACAGCTGTCTCTCAGGTAAAGCCCCATCCAATTCTGGCCTTTCAGCGGCACTGAGTGCTAATGGAAAAATAAGCATTGAAAGGAGAGGCAATCTGAGAAAACTCATTAATTTGCAGTCAGGCTTTTTGTACAAACTGACTTTGAGAAACGGGCTGCCATTGATCACTGTCCTAAAACGTATTCCTCCGCCCAGTCGATAAGTTGCCTCATATAAATGTGACAAAAGACACCGATGTACCTGCTTGAGTTGTTGAGTTTTATTTAAGGTTTTTGTTTTGGGCTGCTAAGGACACGAGCACTGCAACGGGTGACTGAAGCCTGGAACCTCTCACCAAAGAAAGGCTTTCCTTCTTTGTGCCGCGCTGCCAGGTCTCCACTTCGGCAGTTTTCGGTTGTTTGTTCACGGCCTCTTGCCTTTAATTTCGTCTGCTGCGAGTGAAACGGATCACTGATCTGGTTGAGATCAGGTGACCGACTTCGCCACTGCAGAATGTTTCAACCTGTCCCTCCTCGAGAACTCCTGGGTTGCTTTCGCTGTGTATTTTTGGATCGTTCTCCAACATTGTTGCGTTTGGCTGAAAATAAGCAGACCCTGCAACCCTATTATCGCGGCTGTTTCTTGCCTTCTGTCAGATCATCAGTAAACACCAGGGACCCAGTGCCATTGGAAGCCATGAATGCTCAGGCCATCACGCCGCCTCAGCCCTGTTTTACAGATGGTGTTGTGTTATTTGCATTATGAAGGCATTTCCAAGCCTCCTACGTTTTTTTTTTTTTTTTTTTTTTTTCATATGTCCAGAGGATGCGGTTCTAGAATAGGTTTGGCTTTTTTAGATGCTATTCGGCATATTTAGCCGCTCTATTCTCGAGTTTTACACCTTGTGATAAACCATCTGTATTTCGTCTTGCGAAGTCTATTTATAGCAGGCTAGCACGATGATATGTTCTGGAAAGTGTTGTTCAGTTTTGTGGATGTTGTGATTGTGTCTTTCCTCACACTGGAAAGGATCCTGCAACCATCCACCACTGTTTTTGTACTGCTGTTTGTGTTGCAGAGGTTTTTTTGTGCTTACGCCTCTAGAGGTGTTCTGTAATACACACATACACAGTCTTTTCAGAATCCAATGGGTGACAATTTTTTTTTTTTATATTTTATGGTTCAAGTAGGTAAGTCCTAAAAATTGTCTGCGCCTGCCCTTTAGAGCAATACACTTCCACATATTGTGATTTGACATCCTGTTGACAGAAGGGTTATTTGTCAGTGCCTATTTTATGATGGGACGGCCTTGTGCCGCTACTTTTGCTTGTCCCTGCAGCAAATATAGCTCCATCGCTCTGTTACTTACAATAATGCCGGTGCAGCATGTACACCATCTAAAACTGTATCCTGTGAGGGAATCACAATGCACACAAAGAAACTGAAGATGCCATTTTCAGTTGAGCTTAATTTTTTATTGCTAACACAGTTAATAATAATGAACAATAATAATATTTGGAAACATCTTCCGGGGTCAATGACCATCCATTTTATAGCGCTGTGGCAAATAGTTGTGGTTATCCCCTTTGTCATCTCCCAGCCCAGGCAGACAGTTATCAGTATGGATGGAGAGAGTGCCCTGGTCCTCAGGGACGCTGCACTCAAAATGGTGTTTAATCTCTCTTTCTCCCTCCCACCCATCCTCTCCCCCTTCTCTCTCTCTCTCTCTCTCTCTCTCACATACAGTGTAGGGTACGTGTGTCTGCTGCAGCAGACACACTGTCTTGTTAATTTCCTGATTGTGTAATTATATCAGGATGTTATTTGTCCTATCAGAAATGTTGCTAGTCATTGTTTGGGCTGTCTGTGTTTGTGTGAGATGAGTGCCAGTGATAGTGCGAGCATGGAGCCAAGGATCGCTATCTAAGCCATCACAGATAACAGTTCCTACACTCCGTGACTTCTTCAAAAAACAAACCTTTTTTATTGAGCTCCTTGTTCTTGAACGATTGAGACGCGGCGTGGTGGGGTGGGGGACAGGGAAAAGTTAAAACAGTAAAAAAAAAGGTGACATATCTTCTCCTCTGCTCAGCGCGTCCGTGCGGTGAGCGGATGTTTTTTAGGCTGTAGAGGGGAGGACATAGATCATATCCATCCCATTAACTGTAATTGTGCTTGTTTGGAGTTTATTTGACGAGGAGCGGGGCCTGTAGGAAGAAGGCAACGGAAGGGGAGGTGTCATCCTCTCACATCAGACATGAGGCTCTGGGGCCGAGGGGAGAGGAGGTGCAAATGAGTTTAGGTCACAACGAAAAGAGACTGCGAGATGGGTGTGATAAGTTCCTCCCTTCCTGGTCTTGGTGATGATAATCACTCCACTTGTTTTGCCATAACTGTGTCATGATAGAAGCCAAGGGCTACATGGCAGAATCTAAACAAACTTTTCAGACGATAAAAGACAGACAGCTTGTTCCCCCAAATGAGACCAGTCATCTAAAACACTTCCCTGTGTGAACCCCCACTTCTTTCCTCCGAACCTAACTGGAAACCACTACTAAAATATTTCTTTAGTGACAGGAATGTAACTTATGTTCAGATTTAATTTTCAATTTATATGCTTGGTGTATACTTCACTGCCCCAAGTCTGGAGCAACGTTTTAACTATTTCACAGTCTTCTAATGCGCAGTTGGCCTTTGTGTCCTCTGTTAATCATTTTCCAAGAGTTCCACAACAGTAGTCCGTACATGATGAAAACAACCTTGATCCATGTTAACATATGTCCTGTAAATGTCTCCTGACAATAGCTGCTGTCAGAATCCTTCCTGGACCCGTTTTGGAACGCAAAGTGGAGATTTCAAACCTGCATAATGGGATCACCCTTTGAATACCATTTCGAACAGCTACACTAACAGGATACGTGACCCACTCTTCAGCCATCCCCCCGATCAACCTGGCTGGACTGCGTTAAGCAGACACCTGATTTGATGGTCGAGCTTTGTCAGATCGTCACAGCCTAAGCCCCGAAGGGATGAGCCACAAATCACCTGCTAAGACTCTTTGGAGTCAGAGCTGAGGACCTAAATCCCCAAGTTTACCTTTCTTACCTGTGCTTAGTCCTCTTAGTGTACGCTCACTTCGCAGGACACAGGGTCTTGTCCTAGAAAGGCCGGCTGGTAATCCAACACCTGCTGTAAGAACACCTGGTG